>NC_090449.1:438888356-439194970 GCF_031143425.1 Pleurodeles waltl
ACGCTACAATGTTGCTGGTAGTCGTCTTGCTACTTTGTTGTGGTTTTGCAGGCGTCCTGGAGCAGTCGTCGGTCGATCCTTGGCAGAAGTTGAAGAGGGAAGTGCAGAGGAACTCTGGTGAGCTCTTGCATTCTGTATCTGAAGAATACCCCAGAGAAGAGACCCTAAATAGCCAGAAAAGGAGGTTTGGCTACCAAGAAATGAGGGTTGGCTACCAAGAAAGGTAAGAGCCTATCAGAGGGGGTCTCTGACGTTACCTGCTGGCACCGGCCACTCAGTCCAGTGTGCCCCCAACACCTCTGAATCCAAGATGGCAGATGGTTCTGGGACACACTGGAGGACCTCTGGGCACCTCCCCTGGGAGGTACTGGTCAGGGGAGTGGTCCCTCTCCTTTCCTTTGTCCAATTTCACGCCAGAGCAGGGTTGGGGGATCCCAGAACCGGTGTAGACTGGCTTATGCAGAGATGGGCACCATCTGTCCCCATCAAAGCATTTCCAGAGGCTGGGGCAGGCTACTCCTCCCCAGCCCTTCACACCTATTTCCAAAGGAAGAGGGTGTAACACCCTCTCTCAGAGGAAATCCTTTGTTCTGCCTTCCTGGGATGTGGCTGCCCAGACCCCAGGAGGGCAGAATCCTGTCTGAGGGGTTGGCAGCAGTAGCAGCTGCAGTGGAAACCCCAGAAAGACAGTTTGCCAGTAGCCGGGTTCTGTGCTAGAGACCCGGGGGATCATAGAATTGTCCCCCCAATACCAGAATGGTATTGGGGTGACAATTCCATGATCTTAGACATGATACATGGCCATGTTTGGAGTTACCATTGTGACGCTATACGTAGGTAGTGACCTATGTATAGTGCACGCGTGTAATGGTGTCCCCGCACTCACAAAGTTCGGGGAATTTGCCCTGAACGATGTGGGAGCACCTTGGCTAGTGCCAGGGTGCCCACACACTAAGTAACTTTGCACCCACCCTTCACTAAGTGAGGGTTAGACATATAGGTGACTTACAAGTTACTTATGTGCAGTGAAAAATGGCTGTGAAATAACGTGGACGTTATTTCACTCAGGCTGCAGTGGCAGGCCTGTGTAAGAATTGTCTGAGCTCCCTATGGGTGGCAAAAGAAATGCTGCAACCCATAGGGATCTCCTGGAACCCCAATACCCTGGGTACCTCAGTACCATATACAAGGGAATTATATGGGTGTATCAGTGTGCCAATGCGAATTGGTAAATTTAGTCTCTAGCCTGCAGTGACAAATTTAGAAAGCAGAGAGAGCATAAACACTGAGGTTCTGGTTAGCAGAGCCTCAGTGATACAGTTAGGCACCACACAGGGAACACATACAGGGCACATACTATGAGCGCTGGGGTCCTGCCTAGCAGGATCCCAGTGACACAAGGGGAAAAACAAACATACATACAGTGGAAATGGGGGTAACATGCCAGGCAAGATGGTACTTTCCTACACAACTCACCAGAAACGAAGGACAATAAGACTAGCCTTGTCCAGATGAGTCTTCATTTTCTAAGTGGAAATATCTGGAAAGTCCATTTACATTGGAGTGGGTACTCCAAGGTCTATGTTCCACTGTATAGTCCATTCCCTCTAGAGATATGGTTGATAAAAGCAACTGGTTGATCCTAGCCCTCAGAATTCAGTTGTGATAGTACTGCCCCTACCCCTAATTCAGATGCATCAGTTTGAACAATGAATTTCTTGGAGTAACATGGGCTTTTTAGGACAGGTGCAGAACACATGGCCTGTTTGAGCTCCTCAAAAGCTTTCTGACAGCTTGCTGTTCATAACACCTTCTTAGGCATTTTCTTGCTAGTGAGTTCATTAAGAGGGGCTGCTATGGAGCCAAAGTTCTTGATGAATCTCCTATAGTACCCTGCGAGGACTAAAAAGGCTCTCACCTGGGTCTGTGTTGTAAGGGGCACCCAATCCATGATAGTTGGATTTTCCCCTGTAGGTGTGCAATCTGTTCTCCACCAACCAGGTGGCCCAGATAAACCACTTTCCCCTGTCCTATCTGGCACTTTGAGGCCTTGATAGTGAGGCCTGCCTTTTGCAGGGCCTCCAAAACTTTCCATAGGTGGACCAGGTGATCATCCCAGGTTGAGCTAAAGACAGCAATATCATCTAGATATGCTGCACTGAAAGCCTCCAACCCTTGCAGGACTGTGTTCACCAACCTCTGAAAAGTGGCAGGTGCATTTTTCAAACCAAAGAGAATTACTGTGAATTGGTAGTGCCCTCCAATGGTAGAAAATGCAGTCTTGGGTTTAGCATCTTCTGCCAATCTAGTCTGTCAATACCCTGCAGTTAGATCAAAAGTGCTAAGATACTTGGCAGAAGCCAGTGTATCAATGAGCTGATCTGCCCTGGGTATAGGGTGAGCATCAGTTTTGGTTACCTGATTGAGCCCTCTGTAATCTACACAAAACCTCATCTCTCTCTTTCCATCTTTGGTGTGAGGTTTAGGTACAAGCACCACAGGGCTGGCCCAGGGGCTTTCAGAAGGTTCAATCACCCCTAAATCCAACATTTTCTGCACCTCCTGTTTTATGCAGTCTCTGATATGGTCAGGCTGCCTATACATTTTACTTTTGACAGGCAGGCTGTCTCCAGTGTCAATTGTATGTTCACACCAGGATGTTGTACCTGGTACAGTGAAAAGAGGTCTGAAACTGGCTTAAGAGATTGATGCAGTTGTCTTTCTGTTCTGCAGTCAGACAATCTGCTAAAACTACTCCCTCCACTAAGGCGTCTGCCTCAGTGGTGGAGAAGAGATCAGGGAGAGGGTCACTCTCTTCTTCCTGTCCCTCATCTGTTGCCATGAGCAATAGAGATCAGCCCTGTCATAGTAGGGTTACAGGCGGGTGACATGAATCACCCTAAGGGGACTCCTGGGAATGCCCAGGTCTACCAAGTAGGTAACCCCACCCTTCTTCTCAACAATTAGATGGGGTCCACGCCATTTGTCTTGGAGTGCTCTTGGGGCCACAGGCTCCAATACCCACACCTTCTGTCCTGGGTGATACTGGATCAGGACAACCTTCTGGTCATGCCATTGCTTTTGCAGCTCCTGGCTGGCCTGAAGGTTTTTACTGGCCTTTTTCACATACTCAGCCATTCTGGATCTTAGGCCAAGTACATAGTATAATATGTCCTGTTTAGGAGCTTTTAAAGGTTTTTCCCAACCCTCCTTTACAAGAGTGTGTGGACCTCTTACAGGATGCCCAAAGAGGAGTTCCACGGGGCTGAAGCCCACTCCTTTTTGGGGTACCTCCCTGTAAGCAAAAAGGAGGCAAGGTGACAGGACATCCCATCTCCTCCTGAGTTTTTCAGGGAGTCCCATTATCATACCTTTGAGAGTTGTATTGAACCTCTCAACCAGACCATTTGTTTGTGGATGGTAAGGGGTGGTGAACTTGTAGGTAACACCACACTCCTTCCACATTGCTTTTAGGTATGCAGACATGAAGTTGCTACGTCTGCCTGACATCACCTCTTTAGGAAAACCCACCCTGGAAAAGATTCCCAGGAGGGCCTTTGCCACTGCAGGAGCCATAGTGGTCCTTAAAGGTATGGCTTCAGGATATCTTCTGGAATGGTCCACAGCCACCAAGATAAATCTATTGCCTGAAGCAATAGGAGGGTCAAGGGGGCCAACTATGTCAATCCCTACCCTTTCAAAGGGCACCCCAACCTCTGGAAGTGGAATTAGAGGGGCTTTTGGAGTGCCACCAGTCTTGCCACTGGCTAGGCAGGTCACACAAGACTTGCAAAAATGATTGGTGTCCATTGACATATGAGACCAGTGAAACAAGGGGACAAGTCTTTCCCAGGTTTTCGTCTGGCCCAAATGCCCAGCCAAAGGAATGTCATGTGCTAGGGTGAGCTCTGTACTGCAGGGGAATGACCAATCTCCTGGCTGGAGCAGGTTTTGGGTCTGTTGACTCTGTGTACAAAAGGTTATCTTCCCAATATACCCTGTGACTGTCACTGACATCCCCATTTTGCTGCTTGACAGCTTGCTGTCTGAGACCCTCCAATGTGGGACAGGTTTGCTGTGCCACACTCAGCTCTTCCCTGGCATGCCCCCCTCCACCCAAAAGCTCAGCAGTGTCTGCTGCCAGCTCCTCTGGTGTAGGTTCTGCACAGGGAGGAAATTCCTCTTCCCCAGAAGGGGAATTATCTGTAGAGGGAGGATTAGTGGGTAGGGATTTACCCTTCTTACCCCTAGCTTTAGGGAGCACTTGGTCCATTGTTCCAGGATCCAAGTCACCCCGTCCTTTTTGCTTCTTGGTCTGAGCCCTTGTCAAAGCACAAATATGCCCAGCATTGCTGCATGGGCCTCCAACTCCACTTCTGCCCAAGCTGATGTCTCCAAATCATTTCCTAGTGGACAGTCTACAGGTAAATCTGTGGTTACCACAACTTTCTTTGGACCAGTAACCCCCTCCCCCCCCAGTTGAGATTCACAACAGCCATGGGGTGGCTAAGAGTGTTGTTATAAGCGTCTGTCACTTGGTACTGCTGACCAAGTAGGTGTTGATCAGGGTGGACCAGTTTTTCTATCACCATAGTTACACTGGCTCCTGTGACCCTGTAGGCCTCAACACCATTGATTAGGGGAAGTTGCTTGTACTTACCCATGTTAAGGGGACAAGCAGCCAAGGTGGCAAAATCAATGCCACCATCAGAGACTAAAACAGCCTCTGTGGTCTCCCTAACAAGACCAAACCCAACTACATTGCCAATAGTGAGCCCAGCTACACCCTTGGATTGGCTATTAGTAGTGGGAGGTTTGGTGTTTTTCTTTGAACAAGTGTAATCACTTGTCCAATGGCCTTTGACTTTACACAAATAACACCAAGGCTTTTTTGGTTGATTATTAGAAGATGATTTGGACCCACCACCCCCAGAGGATTTTGTGGGCCTGATGAAGACTCAGAGTGCTTACTTTTGTCCCCACCTTTCTCAGAAGACCTACCATCCTTCTTCTTGCCATCCTTGTCACTCCCTGTATGAACCTTTCTGTTCACTCTTGTTCTGACCCATTTGTCTGCCTTCTTTCCCAATTCCTGGGGAGAGGTCAGATCAGACTCCACTAGGTATTGGTGCAACAAGTCAGACACACAGTTGTTAAGAATATACTCTCTCAGAATAAGATTGTACAGACTTTCATAGTCAGAAACTTTACTGCCAGGCAACCACCCTTCCAAGGCCTTCACTGAACAGTCCACAAAATCTGTCCAGTCTTGAGAAGACTATTGTCTGGTGTCTCTAAATGTAATCCTGTATTGTTCAGTGGTTAAGCCAAATCCATCCAAGAGTGCATCTATCAAAACTTTGTAGTTATTGGCATCACTTTCTCTGATAGTAAGGAGCCTATCCCTACCCTTTCCAGTGAAAGATAGCCACAAAATAGCAGCCCACTGCCTTTGAGGGACCAACTGTACCATACAGGCCCTCTCAAGTGCAGCAAACCACTTATTAATGTCATCCCCCTCCTTGTAAGGGGGGACTATCTTGTGCAGATTCCTGGCATCTTGCTCTCTAACAGGATTGCTATCAGAAATACTGCCTGCTGCCACCCTGGGGAACTAACCCCAACCTCTGTCTTTCCCTCTCTATGTCTAGGGATTTCCTATCTAAGGCCAGCTGCTGCTGTTTAACCCTCATTCTGGTCTCTTCAACCCTCAACTTTTTGAGTTCCCTTTGTAACAAGTTATCCTCAGGGTGGGTGGGTTGGGAATGTTTTGACAAAGAGGAAATGTGAGAAGTTTCAGAGGGAGACCTGTCCCTAACTGTCTGGACCCTAGTAACCTGGCCTCTAGGGATGAAAGATGTCCTACTATTGTGGGAGCCTCTATCACTACCAGTATCACTAGGTGCCCTGCTATGGGGCAGGTCATTGTAAGAATCCTCCCCAGCTTTCTCATTGAACTCCCCTGAGTCAGACTGGTAAGCTTACTCATTTTCTAACCTCTCATGTGATGGTCCAGACTGGTTCTGGTAATCTACAACAAGGATGTTAAAGAAAAACTCTTTGGTAGGATTCTTACCTATACTCAATCCTCTTTCCAGACAGAGACCCCTTAAACTTTTGTAGGTTAAACTCTCATATGTTGCATCAACAGATTTGGGAGTGGGCTCTACAACAGACATGTTTAGAAAAGGTTTAGGGTAGTGGGAGAAAATGTTTTAGAACCTTAGAAAGCACAGAAACAACTTTTTCAAACTTTGGGAAAACTTTTAGAAGTTTTCAAAAACTTTTCGGAACTTTGTTAAAAGTTTTAGAATAGAAAAGGAAACTTTTTTGGTTAAGTGTACATATACTGAACTATTTGGTATATGTTTCTCTTATGAAAAGTATCAAATGGCAAAGTGGTAAAGCAGTTGCAAGTACTTAACCCATCGCTGTACCACCAATGTAAGAGTCTGGCCTGGCTTATAGTGGGTACTTTGTGGTACTAACACCCTGTGCTAGGTCCAGTTATCCCTTATTAGTAGAATAGCAGTGTTTCTAGCAGCTTAGGCTGATAGAAGGTAGCTAGGTCAAAGCAGCTTAGGCTGAACTAGGAGACATGCAAAGCTCCTATTATACCACTCATATCATATAGCACAATATCATAAGAAAACACAATATTCAGAGTTACTAAAAATAAAGGTACTTTATTTTTATGACAATATGCCAAAAGTATCTCAGTGAGTACCCTCAGTTAGAAGGTAAGTAATATACACAAGTTATATGTACACAAACCCAAAACAGGTAAGTAATAGTAAGAAAAGCAATGCAAACAGTGTGGAATTACAGTAGGATGCAATAGGTCAACATAGGTCTAGGGGCAACACAAACCATATACTCCAAAAGTGGAATGCGCATCACAAATGGACCCCAGACCTATGGGAGCTTGTAGAGGGTCGCTGGTACTGTAAGAAAACAGTCAGGGTGTCCAAGATACCCCAGCCCATGACCCTGAAAAGTAGGAGTAAAGTACCCCTACTACCCCAAAAAGGACACAATACTCGTGATAGGGGGATTCTGCAAGAACCACAAACATCAGCAAAGCACTGAAGACGTATTCCTGGACCTGAGGACCTGCAAGGCAAGGGGACCAAGTCCAAGAGTTGTGATAGTGTCCGGGGGGGAAGGAGCCCTGGAAACCCCAGATGAAGGTGCAAGAAGGCTGCCTCCGGATGGAAGAAGCTTAGGATTCTGCAACCTCGAAGAGAGCTAGGAACTTCTCCTTTAGATGGAAGATATCCCACGTCGTGCTGGAGGTTGCAGAGGTGTTCCCACGCAGAAATACCACAAACAAGCCTTGCTAGCTGCAAGGGTTGCGGTAGAGGTTTTTGGGTGCTGCTGGGGACCAGGAAGGACAAGGATGTCGCCCCTTGGAGCTTGGTGGAGAAGACAGAGGGGGCGCTCAGCAACTCAGAGAGCCCCCACAGAAGCAGGCAGCACCCGCAGAAGTACCGGAGCAGGCACTTAGAAGATTTGTGAACTGGAGCTGGCTCAAAGGAGGGTCCCACGACATCGGAGTCCAACTCAGAGGGTTGACCACTGCAGGACGGAGTGCTGGGGACCCAGGCTAGGCTGTGCACAAAGGAATCCTTGGAGAAGTGCACAGAAGCCGGAGCAGCTGCAAATCACGCAGTTTACAGGTTTGCAATCTAGTGTGGGGAGGCAAGGACTTACCTTGGCAGAGGTCGAAGAGGGAAGTGCAGAGGAAATCTGGTGAGCTCTTGCATTCGTTATCTGAAGAATACTCCAGAGGAGAGACCCTAAATAGCCAGAAAAGGAGGATTGGCTACCAAGAAAGGTAAGAGCCTATCAGAGGGGGTCTCTGACATCACCTGCTTGCACTGGCCACTCAGAGCAGTCCAGTGTGCCCCCAACACCTCTGAATCCAAGATGGCAGAGGTCTGAGACACACTGGAGGAGTTCTGGGCATCTCCCCTGGGAGGTACTGGTCAGGGGAGTGGTCACTCCCCTTTCCTTTGTCCAGTTTTGCACCAGAGGAGGGCTGGGGGATCCCGATCCCAGTTTCAATCAGGGAAGCCTTCATGAGGTCATAGGATTCTGCATCTTTACCAGAGAGTGTGAGGAGTCTATCCCTACACTTTCCAGTGAACATTTCCCAAAGGAGAGCACCGCAGTGAGATGTGTTTACTTTTCTGGTTGCTCAAGCTCTCTCAAAATCTGTGAACCATTTGGTGATATCATCACCATCTTCATATTTTGTGACAATCCCTTTGGGGATTTTTAGGATGTCAGTATTCTCTCTCACTGTAGGAGGCTAGCCTGGCTTGTAGTGGGTACCAAGGGGTACTTACACTCTGACATGAGAGAAAAAGGTTTAGAGACAGATAAAGGATAGAAAAAGTTTCAGGACTTTTTAAGGAACAAGGAAAAAAACTTTTTCAACTTTTTGAAAGTTTAGGAGTACTTTTCAGCACTTAGCAGATAGTGTAAGAGAAGAAGGGCAAAACTTTTTGGTTAGGTGTACATACACTGAACTTGTTTTGTCTATTATTCTCTTATGAAAAGTACACAATGACAAAGTGGTGAGTAGTTGCAAGTACTTATCCCACCGCTGCACAACCAATGTAGGAGGCTGGCCTGGCTTGTTGTGGGTACAAAGGGGTACTTACACTCTGTACCAGGTCCAGTTATCCCTTATTAGTATAGAAGAGGTGTTTCTAGCAGCTTAGGCTGATAGAAGGTAGCTATAGTAGAGCAGCTTAGGCTGAACTAGGAGACATGCAAAGCTCCTACTATACCACTGGTGTCATATGCACAATATCATAAGAAAACACAATACACAGATATACTAAAAATAAAGGTGCTTTATTTTTATGACAATATGCCAAAAGTATCTCAGTGAGTACCCTCAGTATGAGGATAAGATATATACACAAGATATATGTACACAAACCAAAATTAGGTAAGTAATAGCAAGAAAAGTAATGCAAACATTGTAGAATTACAATACGTTGCAATAGGAGCACATTGGTATAGGGATAACACAAACCATATACTCCAAAAGTGGAATGTGAACCACAAATGGACCCAAAACCTATGTGAGCTTGCAGAGGGTCGCTGGGGCTGTAAGAAAACAGTGAGGGTTAGAAAAATAGCCCACCCCAAGACCCTGAAAAGTAGGTGTAAAGTGCAGCTATAACCCCCAGAGAGCACAGAAGTCGTGATAGGGGCTTTCTGCAAGGAAGACCAACACCAGCAAAGCAACAACAGTGGCTTGTCGTGGGTACCAAGGGCTACTTACACTCTGTACCAGGTCCAGTTATCCCTTATTAGCATAGAAGAGGTGTTTCTAGCAGCTTAGGCTGATAGAAGGTAGCTATAGTAGAGCAGCTTAGGCTGAACTAGGAGACATGCAAAGCTCCTACTATACCACTGGTGTCATATGCACAATATCATAAGAAGACACAATACACAGATATACTAAAAATAAAGGTGCTTTATTTTTATGACAATATGCCAAAGTATCTTAGTGAGTACCCTCAGTATGAGGATGCCAAATATACACAAGATATATGTACACAATACCAAAAATATGCAGTAATAGCCAAAGGAAGTAATGCAAGCAATGTAAAGTTACAGTAGATTGCAAAAGGAGCACATAGGGATAGGTGCAACACAAACCATATACTCCAAAAGTGGAATGCGAACCACAAATTGACCCCAAACCTATGTGAGCTTGTAGAGGGTCGCTGGGGCTGTAAGAAAACAGTGAGGGTTAGAAAAATAGCCCACCCCAAGACCCTGAAAAGTAGGTGTAAAGTGCAGCTATAACCCCCAGAGAGCACAGAAGTCGTGATAGGGGGTTTCTGCAAGGAAGACCAACACCAGCAAAGCAACAACAGTGGATTTCCGGACCTGAGTACCTGTGGAACAAGGGGACCAAGTCCTAGAGTCGCAACAATGTCGAGAGTGGGCAGATGCCCAGGAAATGCCAGCTGAGGGTGCAAAGAAGCTGCCACCGGTTGGTAGAAGCTGTAGATTCTGCAAGAACGAAGAGGGCTAGAAACTTCCCCTTTGGAGGATGGATGTCCCACATCGTGAAGAAGCTTGCAGAGGTGTTCCCATGCAGAAAGACCACAAACAAACCTTGCTAGCTGCAAGGGTCGCGGTTAGGGTTTCTGGATGCTGCTGTGGCCCAGGAGGGACCAGGATGTCGCCACTTGGATGAGGAGATAGAGGGGGCGCCCAGCAAGTCAGGGAGCCCTCACAGAAGCAGGAAGCACCTGCAGAAGTACCGGAACAGGCACTTGGAAGAGGAGTGAACCGGAGTTCACCCAAAGTCAGAAAAGGGAGTCCCACGACGCCGGAGGACAACTCAGGAGGTTGTGCACTGCAGGTTAGAGTGTCGGGGACCCAGGCTTGGCTGTGCATGAAGGAAATCCTGGAAGAGTGCACAGGAGCTTTAGCAGCTGTAAATCACGCGGTACCCAGCAATGCAGTCTAGCTTGGGGAGGCACGGACTTACCTCCACCAAATTTGGGCTGAAGAGTCACTGGACTGTGGGAGTCACTTGGACAGAGTTGCTGAGTTCCAGGGACCACGCTCATCGTGCTGAGAGGGGACCCAGAGGACCAGTGATGCAGTCTTTTGTTGCCTGCGGTTGCAGGGGGAAGATTCCATCGACCCACGGGAGATTTCTTCAGAGCTCCTGGTGCAAGAAGATGGCAGGCTACCCCCAGAGCATGCACCACCAGGAAACAGTCGAGAAGGCGGCAGGATAAGCGATACAATGTTGCAGTAGTCGTCTTTGCTACTTTGTTGCGGTTTTGCAGGTGTCCTGAGCAGTCAGCGGTCGATCCTTTGGCAGAAGGTGAAGAGAGAAGTGCAGAGGAACTCTGGTGAGCTCTTGCATTCAGTATCTGAAGAATTCCCCAAAGCAGAGACCCTAAATAGCCAGAAAAGGAGGTTTGGCTACCTAGGAAGGATGATAGGCTAGTAACACAGGTAAGAGCCTATCAGAAGGAGTCTCTGACGTCACCTGCTGGCCCTGGCCACTCAGAGCAGTCCAGTGTGCCAGCACACCTCTGAATCCAAGATGGCAGAGGTCTGGGGCACGCTGGAGGAGCTTTGGGCACCTCCCCTGGGAGGTGCAGGTCAGGGGAGTGGTCACTTCCCTTTCCTTTGTCCAGTTTCGTGCCAGAGCAGGGCTGGGGGATCCCTGAACCGGTGTAGACTGGCTTATGCAGAGATGGGCACCATCTGTGCCCATCAAAACATTTCCAGAGGCTGGGGGAGGCTACTCCTCCCCAGCCCTGACACCTTTTTCCAAAGGGAGAGGGTGAAACACCCTCTCTCTGAGGAAGTCATTTGTTCTGCCTTCCTGGGCCAGGCCTGTCTGGACCCCAGGAGGGCAGAAACCTGTCTGAGGGGTTGGCAGCAGCAGCAGCAGCAGCTGCAGTGAAACCCCGGGAAAGGCAGTTTGGCAGTACCCGGGTCTGTGCTAGAGACTCGGGGGATCATGGAATTGTCTCCCCAATGCCAGAATGGCATTGGGGTGCCAATTCCACGATCTTAGACATGTTACATGGCCATGTTCGGAGTTACCATTGTGACGCTATACATAGGTAGTGACCTATGTATAGTGCACGCGTGAAATGGTGTCCCTGCAAACACAAAGTCTGGGGAATTTGCCCTGAACGATGTGGGGGCACCTTGGCTAATGCCAGGGTGCCCACACACTAAGTAACTTAGCACCCAACCTTCACCAGGTGAAGGTTAGACATATAGGTGACTTATAAGTTACTTAAGTGCAGTGGTAAATGGCTGTTAAATAACATGGACGTTATTTCACTCAGGCTGCAGTGGCAGGCCTGTGTAAGAATTGTCAGAGTTCCCTATGGGTGGCAAAAGAAATGCTGCAGCCCATAGGGATCTCCTGGAACCCCAATACCCTGGGTACCTCAGTACCATATACTAGGGAATTATAAGGGTGTTCCAATATGCCAATGTGAATTGGTGAAATTTGTCACTACCCTGTTAGTGACAATTTAGAAAGCAGAGAGAGCATAACCACTGAGGTTCTGGTTAGCAGAGCCTCAGTGAGACAGTTAGTCATCACACAGGGAACACATACAGGGCACACTTATGAGCACTGGGGCCCTGGCTGGCAGGGTCCCTGTGACACATACACTATAACAACATATATACAGTGAAATATGGGGGTAACATGCCAGGCAAGATGGTACTTTCCTACACTGACCTATTTATGTTGCTGCCACCATTGATGGGAGCTAACCCCATCTCTTGTCTTTCCCTCTCTATGGCTAGGAGCTGTTTCTCCAAAGCCAATCTTTTGCCCATCCTGGCTAACAGGAGATCATCTTCATTGACGGTGCCCTCAATGCTTCCAGAGTTACTGGTCTCCCCTGTGGAAGACCCAGTTTCTCTGACTATCACTTGTGGAGTCAGGGTTTGAAAGACCCTGTTCTCCCTAATTAGGACAGAAGGGAGGGAATCATCCTCCTGGTTACTAATTTCTCACTCTGTAGGATTATCCTCAGAGGGATGGTCCTTTGCAAACTCTGCCAAATGCTCCTGGAGCTTCACTTTGGTAGGGTTGGACCCAGTCTTTTTATTTTTTTAGCTTACAGAGAATCCTTAACTCTGACATCCCTAGATGCAGGTAAGCGGTGAGGTTGAGTTCCACCACCATCTCATCTGTGTTAGACATTATCACTCTAAAAGTTGGGATTACTTTTTAAGAATCTAAAAACTACTTCTAGAACTTAAATCCAAACTTTTACAAACTTTTACAAACTTTTAAACTCTAAAAGAAATGCTAACAGGGACTTGCACAATGCCCTAGCAGGACTTTTAAAAATCTAGAAAAATAGCTCAGATTTCAAAAATCAGTTTCTAATGACAATTTGTGGAATTTAGTTGTGTGATCAGGTATTGGCTGAGTAGTCCAGCAAATGCAAAGTCTTAGATCCCACCGCTGATCCACCAATGTAGGAAGTCGGCTCTGTATATACTGTCTCAAAGTAAGAGATAGTGGGCACAGAGTCCAAGGGTTCCCCTTAGAGGTAAGATAGTGGCAAAATTAGATAATTCTAATGCTCTATTTTGTGGTAGTGGGGTCGAGCAGTAGGCTTATCAGAGGGTAGTGTTAAGCATTTGCTGCATACACACAGGCAATAAATGAAGAACACACACTCAAAGACTTAACTCCGGGCCAATAGTTTTTATATAGTAAAATATATTTTCTTAATTTATTTTTAGAGCCACAAGTTTAAGATTTGAAGTAAATACGTAAAATGCAAGGTACTCCACACAGGTAAGTTAGGAACTTTGAATTAGAGCAATAACATATCCAGTTTTTGTTAAAATTGCAATAAGCTATTTTAAAAGTAGACACTGCAAAAATCAACAGTTCCAGGGGGAGGTAAGTAATGGTCAGGTTGTGAGGTAAGTAATGCACTTACAAGTTTCAGTTCCTGGGCATAGGCAGCCCACTGTTGGGGGTTCAAGGCAGCTCAGGGCCGGTCAGGTGCAGAGGTCAAAGAGGTGCCCAAAACACATAGGCGCCTATGGAGAACAGGGGTGCTCCGGTCCCAGTCTGCCAGCAGGTAAGTACCCGCGTCTTCAGGGTGCAGACCAGGGGAGTTTTGTACAGCACTGGGGGGGGGACACAATTAGGCACACAAAACACACCCTCAGTGGCACACAGGTGGGTGCAGTGTGCAAAGCAGGGGTCAGGTTTTGTATAGGATTCAATGGAGGGAACTGGGGGTCACTCTAGCGGTGCAGGCTAGGCACAGGGTGGCTTCTCGGGCCAGTCACCAACTGGGCTAGGTAGAAGGTCACCTGGGGGTCACTCCTGAACTGAGGTTGGGTTCCTTCTGGTCCTAGGGGCTGTGGGTGCAGTGCTTGGTCCAGGCGTCAGGTCCCTTGTTGCAGGCAGTCGCGGTCAGGGGAAGGCTCTGGGTTCTCTCTCCATGCGTCACTGTGGGGGTCCAGGGGGGTTGTCTCGGGCTACTCACGGTGTTGCAGTCGCCTGGGAGTCCTTCCTGTGGTGTTGGTTCTCTGGATCTCGAGCCGGGGGCATCGGGTGCAGAGGGTGAAGCCTCACGCATCCGGGCGGAAGAGTGAGGTCTTTGAAAGTTGCAGAAAAGTTGCAACATTGTTGCTGTTTGTTGAGCAGAGCCGCTGCTCACTGGAGTTTCTTGGTCCTTAGGTTCAGGGCAGACCTCTGAGGCTTCAGAGGTCGCTGGTCCCTGTTGGATGCGTCGCTGTTGCAGTTGTTCGAGTCAGGGGACAGGCCGGTAGGGCTGGGGCCAAAGCAGTTGTCATCTCTGTCGTCTCTGCAGGGCTTTCAGGTCAGCATTCCTTCTTCTTAGTTCAGGTTGCAGGAATCTGATTTCCTGGGTTCTTGGGTGCTTCTAAATACTAAACTTAGGGGTGTGTTTAGGTCTGGGGGCAATAGCCAATGGCTACTGTCTTGGAGGGTAGCTACACCCTCTTTGTGCCTCCTCTCTGAGGGGAGGGAGCACATCCCTAATCCTATTGGGGAATCCTCCAAAACTAAGATAGAGGATTTCTAAAGGCAGGGGTCACCTCAGCTCAGGGCACCTTAGGGGCTGTCCTGACTGGTAGGTGACTCCTCCTTGTTTTTCTCATTATCTCCTCCAGCCTTGCCACCAAAAGTGGGGGCAGTGGCCCGAGGGGCGGGCATCTCCACTAGCTGGGATGCCCTGTGGCGCTGTAACAAAAGGGGTGGGATTTTGAGGCTCACCTTCAGGTGTTACAGTTCCTGCAGGGGGAGGTGAGAAGCACCTCCACCCAGTACAGGCTTTGTTCCTGGCCACAGAGTAACAAAGGCACTCTCCCCATGTGGCCAGCAACTTGTCTGGTTGTGTCAGGCTGGTAGAAACTGGTCAGCCTAACACTAGAAGACGGATTGGTACTCAGGAGGCATCTCTAAGATGCCCTCTGGGTGCATTTTACAATAAATTCCACAGTGGCATCAGTGTGCATTTATTGTGCTGAGACGGTTGACACCAAACTTCCCAGATTTCAGTGTAGCCATTATGGAACTGTGGAGTTGGTGTTTGACAAACTCCCAGCCCATACACTCTTATGGCTACCCTGCACTTACAATGTCTAAGGTTTTTCTTAGACACTGCAGGGGCATAGTGCTCATGACTTACCTATGCCACAGGCAGTGTGAGGTTGGCATGCCACTCTGAGGGCAGTGCCATGTCGACTTAGTCATTTTCTCCACACCAGCACACACAAGCTGTGAGGCAGTGTGCATGTGCTGAGTGAGGAGTCCCCAGGGTGGCATAAGACATGCTACAGCCCTTAGAGACATTCCCTGGCATCAAGGCCCTTGGTACCAGGAGTACCATTTACAAGGGACTTATCTGAGTGCCAGGGCTGTGCCAATTGTGGAAGCAAAGGTACAGTTTAGGGAAAGAACACTGGTGCTGGGGCCTGGTTAGCAGGGTCCCAGCACACTTTCAATCATAACTTGGCATCAGCAAAAGGCAAAAAGTCAGGGGGTAACCATGCCAAGGAGGCATTTCCTTACATCTTTACTGTATTCTTACTCTCCCATCGATTCTGCACACACTACAATTGTCTAGGGGGGTGTGAGAAGGTAGCCTCTTTCTAGCCTTGTTACCCCCACTTTTGGCCTGTTTGTGAGTGTATGTCAGGGTGTTTGTCACTGTTTTCACTGTCTCACTGGGATCCTGATAGCCAGGCCTCAGTGCTCATAGTGAAAACACTATGGTTTCAGTATGTTTGTTATGTGTCACTGGGATCCTGCTGGTCAGGACCCCAGTGCTCATAGGTTTGTGGCCTATATGTATGTGTCACTGGGACCCTGTCACACAGGGCCCCAGTGCTCATAGGTGTGCATGTATATGTTCCCTGTGTGGTGCCTAACTGTCTCACTGAGGCTCTGCTAACCAGAACCTCAGTGGTTATGCTCTCTCATTACTTTTAAATTGTCACTAACAGGCTAGTGACCAATTTTACCAATTTACATTGGCTTACTGGAACACCCTTATAATTCCCTAGTATATGGTACTAAGGTACCCAGGGTATTGGGGTTCCAGGAGATCCCTATGGGCTGCAGCATTTCTTTTGCCACCCATAGGGAGCTCTGACAATTCTTACACAGGCCTGCCACTGCAGCCTGAGTGAAATAACGTCCACATTATTTCACAGCCATTTTACACTGCACTTAAGTAACTTATAAGTCACCTATATGTCTAACCTTTACCTGGTAAAGGTTAGGTGCAAAGTTACTTAGTGTGAGGGCACCCTGGCACTAGCCAAGGTGCCCCCACATTGTTCAGAGCCAATTCCCTGAACTTTGTGAGTGCGGGGACACCATTACACGCGTGCACTACATATAGGTCACTACCTATATGTAGCTTCACCATGGTAACTCCGAATATGGCCATGTAACATGTCTATGATCATGGAATTGCCCCCTCTATGCCATCCTGGCATTGTTGGTACAATTCCATGATCCCAGTGGTCTGTAGCACAGACCCTGGTACTGCCAAACTGCCCTTCCTGGGGTTTCACTGCAGCTGCTGCTGCTGCCAACCCCTCAGACAGGCATCTGCCCTCCTGGGGTCCAGCCAGGCCTGGCCCAGGATGACAGAACAAAGAACTTCCTCTGAGAGAGGGTGTGACACCCTCTCCCTTTGGAAAATGGTGTGAAGGCAGGGGAGGAGTAGCCTCCCCCAGCCTCTGGAAATGCTTTGTTGGGCACAGAGGTGCCCAATTCTGCATAAGCCAGTCTACACCGGTTCAGGGACCCCTTAGTCCCTGCTCTGGCGCGAAACTGGACAAAGGAAAGGGGAGTGACCACTCCCCTGACCTGCACCTCCCCTGGGAGGTGTCCAGAGCTCCTCCAGTGTCCTCCAGACCTCTGCCATCTTGGAAACAGAGGTGCTGCTGGCACACTGGACTGCTCTGAGTGGCCAGTGCCACCAGGTGACGTCAGAGACTCCTTGTGATAGGCTCCTTCAGGTGTTAGTAGCCTTTCCTCTCTCCTAGGTAGCCAAACCCTCTTTTCTGGCTATTTAGGGTCTCTGTCTCTGGGGAAACTTGAGATAACGAATGCATGAGCTCAGCCGAGTTCCTCTGCATCTCCCTCTTCACCTTCTGATAAGGAATCGACCGCTGACCGCGCTGGAAGCCTGCAAACCTGCAACATAGTAGCAAAGACGACTACTGCAACTCTGTAACGCTGATCCTGCCGCCTTCTCGACTGTTTTCCTGCTTGTGCATGCTGTGGGGGTAGTCTGCCTCCTCTCTGCACCAGAAGCTCCGAAGAAATCTCCCGTGGGTCGACGGAATCTTCCCCCTGCAACCGCAGGCACCAAAAAGCTGCATCTCCGGTCCCTTGGGTCTCCTCTCAGCACGACGAGCGAGATCCCTCGAATCCAGCGACACCGTCCAAGTGACCCCCACAGTCCAGTGACTCTTCAGCCCAAGTTTGGTGGAGGTAAGTCCTTGCCTCACCTCGCTGGGCTGCATTGCTGGGAACCGCGACTTTGCAAGCTTCTCCGGCCCCTGTGCACTTCCGGCGGAAATCCTGTGTGCACAGCCAAGCCTGGGTCCACGGCACTCTAACCTGCATTGCACGACTTTCTAAGTTGGTCTCCGGCGACGTGGGACTCCTTTGTGCAACTTCGGCGAGCACCGTTTCACGCATCCTCGTAGTGCCTGTTTCTGGCACTTCTCCGGGTGCTACCTGCTTCAGTGAGGGCTCTTTGTCTTGCTCGACGTCCCCTCTCTCTGCAGGTCCAATTTGCGACCTTCTGGTCCCTCCTGGGCCCCAGCAGCGTCCAAAAACGCCAAACGCACGATTTGCGTGTAGCAAGGCTTGTTGGCGTCCATCCGGCGGGAAAACACTTCTGCACGACTCTCCAAGGCGTGGGGGATCCATCCTCCAAAGGGGAAGTCTCTAGCCCTTGTCGTTCCTGCAGTATTCACAGTTCTTCAGCCTAGTAAGAGCTTCTTTGCACCAACCGCTGGCATTTCTTGGGCATCTGCCCATCTCCGAGCTGCTTGTGACTTTTGGACTTGGTCCCCTTGTTCCACAGGTACCTTCAGACAGGAATCCATCGTTGTTGCATTGCTGATTTGTGTTTTCCTTGCATTCTCCCTCTAACACGACTATTTTGTCCTTAGGGGAACTTTGGTGCACTTTGCACTCACTTTTCAGGGTCTTGGGGAGGGTTATTTTTCTAACTCTCACTATTTTCTAATAGTCCCAGCGACCCTCTACAAGGTCACATAGGTTTGGGGTCCATTCGTGGTTCGCATTCCACTTCTGGAGTATATGGTTTGTGTTGCCCCTATCCCTATGTTTCCCCATTGCATCCTATTGTAACTATACATTGTTTGCACTGTTTTCTAAGACTATACTGCATATTTTTGCTATTGTGTATATATATCTTGTGTATATTTCCTATCCTCTCACTGAGGGTACACTCTAAGATACTTTGGCATATTGTCATAAAAATAAAGTACCTTTATTTTTAGTATAACTGTGTATTGTGTTTTCTTATGATATTGTGCATATGACACTAAGTGGTACTGTAGTAGCTTCACACGTCTCCTAGTTCAGCCTGAGCTGCTTTGCTAAGCTACCATTATCTATCAGCCTAAGCTGCTAGACACCCTATACACTAATAAGGGATAACTGGGCCTGGTGCAAGGTGCAAGTACCCCTTGGTACTCACTACAAGCCAGTCCAGCCTCCTACATTGGTTGTGCAGTGGTGGGATAAGTGCTTGAGACTACTTACCACTCTTGTCATTGTACTTTTCATAAGAGAAAAATATACAAAACAAGGTCAGTGTATATACACATAGCCAAAAAGTTTTGCATTTCCTCTTTTCACTCTTTTCTAAGTGCTGAAAAGTACTTCTAAACTTTCAAAAAGTTCTTAAAAGTTTAAAAAGTTTTTTTTCTGTCTTTCCAAAAAGTTCTGAAAACTTTTTTCTCTTTTTCTATCACTTCAACTCTCTCTAAAAATGTCTGGCACAGGCCAAAATGTTAAACTGTCCAAACTTGCATATGATCACCTTAGCTGGAAAGGAGCAAGGAGTCTCTGCATAGAGAGAGGTTTGAGTGTAGGGAAGAATCCTTCCTTAGAACTGTTAATTAATATGCTTAGAGTACAGGATAAGGCCATAAGTGCCCAATCTGTAGAAAAAGTAGCTAATGGTTCTCAATCTGATCCAGGGACTCCCCCAGGAAAAGGTTCAGGAAAGAAACTTCTCAGCCTGCCCATTACTAGACAGTCTAGCATAGTTGGTACAGAGGTTGAATCACATCATACTGATGATGTGCTCTCACATTATGCTGGTAGCCAAGCTGTTAGGGTGCCCCTTGTAAGGGACAGGTCTCCTTCTGTTCATTCCCATCATACCTCTGTATCTAGAAATGTCCCTCCCACCCACCCTGATGACAGATTGTTAGAAAGGGAGCTCAATAGATTGAGAGTGGAACAAACCAGACTGAAGCTCAAGAAGCAACAGCTGGATTTGGATAGACAGTCTTTAGAAATAGAGAGGGAAAGACAGAAGTTGGGTTTAGATACCCATGGTGGCAGCAGCAGTATTCCCCATAGTCATCCTGCAAAAGAGCATGATTCCAGGAATCTGCACAAGATAGTTCCCCCTTATAAGGAGGGGGATGACATTAACAAGTGGTTTGCTGCACTTGAGAGGGCCTGTGCTGTACAGGATGTCCCTCAAAGGCAGTGGGCTGCTATCCTATGGCTATCATTTAGTGGAAAGGGTAGGGATAGACTCCTTACTGTGAAAGAAAGTGATGCCAATAATTTTACAGTTCTTAAGAATGCACTCCTGGATGGTTATGGCTTAACCACTGAACAGTACAGGATAAAGTTCAGAGAGACCAAAAAGGAGTCTTCACAAGACTGGGTTGATTTCATTGACCATTCAGTGAAGGCCTTGGAGGGGTGGTTACATGGCAGTAAAGTTACTGATTATGAAAGCCTGTATAACACAATCCTGAGAGAGCATATACTTAATAATTGTGTGTCTGATTTGTTGCACCAGTACCTGGTAGACTCTGATCTGACCTCTCCCCAAGAATTGGGAAAGAAGGCAGACAAATGGGTCAGAACAAGGGTGAACAGAAAAGTTCATACAGGGGGTGACAAAGATGGCAATAAGAAGAAAGATGGTGAAAAATCTCAAGATAAGCATGGGGATAAGGGTAAAACCAAAGATCCCACTTCAAATCTTAAACACTCTTCAGAGGGTGGGGATAAAACAAATTCTTCCTCTTCTTCCCAACCTGCACACATTAAAAAGCCTTGGTGCTTTGTGTGTAAAAACAGAGGCCATAGGCCAGGGGATAAGTCCTGTCCAGGTAAACCCCCTGAGCCTACCACCACTAATACATCAAGCTCTAGTGCCCCTAGCAGTAGTGATACTAGTGGTGGGACTGCTGGCAACAGTCAAGCAAAGGGTGTAGTTGGGTTCACTTATGGGTCCATAGTGGAAACTGATGTAATCAGTCCCAAGACAGTTTCTGTCACACCTAGTGGCATTGGCCTTGCCACACTGGCTGCTTGTCCCCTTACAATGGATAAGTACAGGCAGACAGTTTCAATAAATGGTGTTGAGGCCTTGGCCTACAGGGACACAGGTGCCAGTTTCACTTTGGTGACTGAAAACCTAGTGCCTCCTGAACAACACATCATTGGACAACAGTATAAGATTATTGATGTCCATAACTCCACTAAGTTTCTTCCCTTAGCTATAATTCAGTTTAGTTGGGGTGGAGTTACTGGCCCTAAGCAGGTGGTGGTATCACCTAGCTTACCTGTAGACTGTCTCTTAGGTAATGACCTAGAGGCCTCAGGTTGGGCTGATGTAGAGTTTTATGCCCATGCAGCCATGCTGGGCATCCCTGAGGAATTGTTCCCTCTCATTTCAAGTGAAATGAAAAAGCAAAGGAGAGAAGGCCTGAAAACTCAGGATCCCTCTCCAGCAACAGGTAAAAAGGGTATCACAGTATCCCCTAACCACCCTACCATTCAGGATACTATTCCTGTGGTGGGAGAAACCTCTCCTGGGGTGGCACCTGTTCCAAGGGAATCATCAGCTGGCAAAGCTGGACTCCCTGAGGTGGAAGTACCTCTCTGTGGGATAACTAACATTGGTGAGAAAAAGAGCACCATTTTAGTTAACATGGAGCATCCCTCCAACCCTCCCAGAGAAACTTTAGTGCAGAAACTCTGCACTGCCTCACAACACTTAGGACAGCATCCCTGCCCTAGTGTGGAGCTGATAGGACAGCATCCCTGCCCTGCTCCAACCCAAGAGAAACAGCATCCCTGTTCTCTCTTCCAGCCATATGGACAAAGTTTTTGCCCAGCTATGGCTTTTCTGAGACAGCATCCCTGTCTGGCATTTCCATCACTACAAATAGGTTCAGTGGACAATTCCCACTGCTCTAAACTAAAACTTACTGATAGAAACTCTGAAAATACATCTTCACATTGTTGCTTAGCTAAAAAACTTCAAACAGGGTGGTTTACATCCCCACAGGGAAGTAACCATATAGTGGATGATAAAGGGAGTAACCAGTCTATTGCAGAGCTACTCTCTACTTATCACCACTTAGACAATAAAGTCTCAACTGGCCAAGGTTAGCCTTATTGTCCTTCGTTTGGGGGGGGGTTGTGTGAGAAGGTAGCCTCTTTCTAGCCTTGTTACCCCCACTTTTGGCCTGTTTGTGAGTGTATGTCAGGGTGTTTGTCACTGTTTTCACTGTCTCACTGGGATCCTGATAGCCAGGCCTCAGTGCTCATAGTGAAAACACTATGGTTTCAGTATGTTTGTTATGTGTCACTGGGATCCTGCTGGTCAGGACCCCAGTGCTCATAGGTTTGTGGCCTATATGTATGTGTCACTGGGACCCTGTCACACAGGGCCCCAGTGCTCATAGGTGTGCATGTATATGTTCCCTGTGTGGTGCCTAACTGTCTCACTGAGGCTCTGCTAACCAGAACCTCAGTGGTTATGCTCTCTCATTACTTTTAAATTGTCACTAACAGGCTAGTGACCAATTTTACCAATTTACATTGGCTTACTGGAACACCCTTATAATTCCCTAGTATATGGTACTAAGGTACCCAGGGTATTGGGGTTCCAGGAGATCCCTATGGGCTGCAGCATTTCTTTTGCCACCCATAGGGAGCTCTGACAATTCTTACACAGGCCTGCCACTGCAGCCTGAGTGAAATAACGTCCACATTATTTCACAGCCATTTTACACTGCACTTAAGTAACTTATAAGTCACCTATATGTCTAACCTTTACCTGGTAAAGGTTAGGTGCAAAGTTACTTAGTGTGAGGGCACCCTGGCACTAGCCAAGGTGCCCCCACATTGTTCAGAGCCAATTCCCTGAACTTTGTGAGTGCGGGGACACCATTACACGCGTGCACTACATATAGGTCACTACCTATATGTAGCTTCACCATGGTAACTCCGAATATGGCCATGTAACATGTCTATGATCATGGAATTGCCCCCTCTATGCCATCCTGGCATTGTTGGTACAATTCCATGATCCCAGTGGTCTGTAGCACAGACCCTGGTACTGCCAAACTGCCCTTCCTGGGGTTTCACTGCAGCTGCTGCTGCTGCCAACCCCTCAGACAGGCATCTGCCCTCCTGGGGTCCAGCCAGGCCTGGCCCAGGATGACAGAACAAAGAACTTCCTCTGAGAGAGGGTGTGACACCCTCTCCCTTTGGAAAATGGTGTGAAGGCAGGGGAGGAGTAGCCTCCCCCAGCCTCTGGAAATGCTTTGTTGGGCACAGAGGTGCCCAATTCTGCATAAGCCAGTCTACACCGGTTCAGGGACCCCTTAGTCCCTGCTCTGGCGCGAAACTGGACAAAGGAAAGGGGAGTGACCACTCCCCTGACCTGCACCTCCCCTGGGAGGTGTCCAGAGCTCCTCCAGTGTGCTCCAGACCTCTGCCATCTTGGAAACAGAGGTGCTGCTGGCACACTGGACTGCTCTGAGTGGCCAGTGCCACCAGGTGACGTCAGAGACTCCTTGTGATAGGCTCCTTCAGGTGTTAGTAGCCTTTCCTCTCTCCTAGGTAGCCAAACCCTCTTTTCTGGCTATTTAGGGTCTCTGTCTCTGGGGAAACTTGAGATAACGAATGCATGAGCTCAGCCGAGTTCCTCTGCATCTCCCTCTTCACCTTCTGATAAGGAATCGACCGCTGACCGCGCTGGAAGCCTGCAAACCTGCAACATAGTAGCAAAGACGACTACTGCAACTCTGTAACGCTGATCCTGCCGCCTTCTCGACTGTTTTCCTGCTTGTGCATGCTGTGGGGGTAGTCTGCCTCCTCTCTGCACCAGAAGCTCCGAAGAAATCTCCCGTGGGTCGACGGAATCTTCCCCCTGCAACCGCAGGCACCAAAAAGCTGCATCTCCGGTCCCTTGGGTCTCCTCTCAGCACGACGAGCGAGATCCCTCGAATCCAGCGACACCGTCCAAGTGACCCCCACAGTCCAGTGACTCTTCAGCCCAAGTTTGGTGGAGGTAAGTCCTTGCCTCACCTCGCTGGGCTGCATTGCTGGGAACCGCGACTTTGCAAGCTTCTCCGGCCCCTGTGCACTTCCGGCGGAAATCCTGTGTGCACAGCCAAGCCTGGGTCCACGGCACTCTAACCTGCATTGCACGACTTTCTAAGTTGGTCTCCGGCGACGTGGGACTCCTTTGTGCAACTTCGGCGAGCACCGTTTCACGCATCCTCGTAGTGCCTGTTTCTGGCACTTCTCCGGGTGCTACCTGCTTCAGTGAGGGCTCTTTGTCTTGCTCGACGTCCCCTCTCTCTGCAGGTCCAATTTGCGACCTTCTGGTCCCTCCTGGGCCCCAGCAGCGTCCAAAAACGCCAAACGCACGATTTGCGTGTAGCAAGGCTTGTTGGCGTCCATCCGGCGGGAAAACACTTCTGCACGACTCTCCAAGGCGTGGGGGATCCATCCTCCAAAGGGGAAGTCTCTAGCCCTTGTCGTTCCTGCAGTATTCACAGTTCTTCAGCCTAGTAAGAGCTTCTTTGCACCAACCGCTGGCATTTCTTGGGCATCTGCCCATCTCCGAGCTGCTTGTGACTTTTGGACTTGGTCCCCTTGTTCCACAGGTACCTTCAGACAGGAATCCATCGTTGTTGCATTGCTGATTTGTGTTTTCCTTGCATTCTCCCTCTAACACGACTATTTTGTCCTTAGGGGAACTTTGGTGCACTTTGCACTCACTTTTCAGGGTCTTGGGGAGGGTTATTTTTCTAACTCTCACTATTTTCTAATAGTCCCAGCGACCCTCTACAAGGTCACATAGGTTTGGGGTCCATTCGTGGTTCGCATTCCACTTCTGGAGTATATGGTTTGTGTTGCCCCTATCCCTATGTTTCCCCATTGCATCCTATTGTAACTATACATTGTTTGCACTGTTTTCTAAGACTATACTGCATATTTTTGCTATTGTGTATATATATCTTGTGTATATTTCCTATCCTCTCACTGAGGGTACACTCTAAGATACTTTGGCATATTGTCATAAAAATAAAGTACCTTTATTTTTAGTATAACTGTGTATTGTGTTTTCTTATGATATTGTGCATATGACACTAAGTGGTACTGTAGTAGCTTCACACGTCTCCTAGTTCAGCCTGAGCTGCTTTGCTAAGCTACCATTATCTATCAGCCTAAGCTGCTAGACACCCTATACACTAATAAGGGATAACTGGGCCTGGTGCAAGGTGCAAGTACCCCTTGGTACTCACTACAAGCCAGTCCAGCTTCCTACAGGGGGAATTTGTGATTCTCATTCCACTTTGTTAGTATATGGTTTGTGTTGCCCCTAGACCTATTTTCTCCCATTGCATTCTATAGCATTTCCTATTGTTTGCATTGTTCTATGACTATTTACTTGTCTAAATTTGGTGTCTAGTGTATATATTGTGTATAATACTTACCTCCAGAAGGACTATTGTCTCTAACATATTTTTGGTACTGTGTCACCCAAATAAATACCTTTATTTTTGGTAACACTGAGTATTGTCTTTATTTGTGTATAAGTACTGTGTAACTATAAGTGGTATTGCATGAGCTTTGCATGTCTTCTAGTTCAGCCTCAGCTGCTCTGCTATAGCTAACCCTATCAGCCTAAGCTGATAGAACACTACAACTTCACTAATAAGGGATAAATGGACCTGGTATAAGGTGTAAGTACCCAAGGTACCCACTACAAACCAGGCCAGCCTCCACCAAGGCCCCACTTGTCACCTGCATCAACACAGAGAGAACACTGCAGGGGCATCAGTTGGCAAATAGGCAGGCACCTTAGCCGGGAGCAGAAACAAGACCACTGGTTCTGGAGTGGGCAACATGCCCTGTGCTTGATCCTAGGGAGTGATAGGCCACAGTCTCACAAGTGGGTGTCTTCTTCACTGGTTCTGGAGGTGGCAACATGTCTTCTACCTGGTCCTGTGGAGTGATAAGCACCAGTCTATTGAGTGGGTGGCTTGCCCACTGATCCTGGAGGGCACAACATGCTCTGTGCTTGGTCCTGGGGAGTGAAAGACCACAGTCTCTCAAGTGGGTGTCTTGCCAACTGGTTCTGGAGGGGGCAACATGCCCTGTGCTTGGTCCTGGGGAGTGCAAGGCCACAGTCTCTTGAGTGGGTGACTTGTCCACTGGTTCTGGAAGGGACAACATACCCTGTGCTTGGTCCTGGGGAGTGATAGGCCACAGTCTCTCGAGTGGGTGACTTACCCACTGGTTCTGGAGGGGACAGGCGCACAGTAGCCCATGGAGGCAGGATTACATTGTTTCCGCCAGTGGTGAGAGCTGCACTGTGTTGGTGGTGGTGCGACGCTCCTGCATATCCCCTGCACCCTCGGATGGATGCACTGTGGTGGTGCTGGTGGTGGTGAGAGGCTCCTGCACATCCCCTGCACCCTCAGATGGATGCACTGTGGTTGTGGTGGTGGTGGTGCTGGTGGTGATGGGAGGCTCCTGCACCCTCGGATGGATGCACAACCATGGTTGGTGGTGGGGGCTCCTTGACAGCTGCTGGTGCAGGCTCCTGGCACTTCTTGCCTTCTGGTGCAGGCTCCTTGCACTTTCGGGTGGCAGGTGCAGTCTTCTTGCACATCTTGCCTGCTGGTGCAGGCTCCTTGCCCTTTCGGTTGGCAGGTGCAGGCTACTTGCAGTTCTTGCCTGCTGCTGCAGGCTCCTTGCCCTTCTTGCTTTCTGGTGCAGGCTCCTTGCCATTTCAGGCTGCAGGTGCAGGCTCCTTGCCCTTTCGGGTGGAAGGTGCAGGCACCTTGCCTTCTTGCCTGATGGTGCAGGCTCCTTCCCCTTTAGGCAGGTTGGTGCAGGCTCCTTCCCCTTCAGTAAATGTGGCCTGGATCCCTTTCTACCACGAGTAGGTGCAGATGGAACTGGGCCCATGGACTGTGTGGCTGAGGTGCTTGGCTGGGTTCTTCCTACCCTGGCCATACATGCAGAATGGATGGGGAGGGGTAGGGAAGAGGTCAGTGGTGGATAGGGACAGTTTCTTAGGTACATTGGGGCGGGAAGAGGGAGAATGAATGGGAGTGGAGGATGAGGGAGTGGTTGTTGGAGGTGTTTGCTGGATTTGGGTGCAGGTGCATGGGCTGTATGCTGTTGTAAGGTGGATGGCTGTTGGGTGTGTGAGTGCTTGCGTTTGTGTACTTTAGGAGGGAGGGACAGACAGTGGGAGAGGACACAGTGGACTTTGTGGAGGTGTCTGCAAGTGAGGTGTGTGTTCTGCTTGGTGTGGTGATGATGCTGGTAATGGATGATGATGTAGTGCATGCAGGTGTGAGTGTGGACGTAACTGGGTGGGAGATGGAGGAGGGGGAGGAGGGAGAGACAGTGGAAATAGTGGATGTTGTTGTGTATACAAATGAATGGTGTTTGTGTGAGTGCCTGTGGGATGAAGTGTGGTGCTTGTGTTTGCCTGTGACACTCTTGGGTGTTGTCTTATGTGCATGCTCGTCTGTATGTGTGCCTGGGATGAGTTGGGGTTGAGGAGAATGGGACTGGGAGGTGGAAGTTGGAGGGGGGACGGTAGAAACAGGGACAATGGCTGCCATCAGAGAGGAGGCCAGAGCCCAAATCGATCTCTGTTGGGCCACCAATCCAGTGTGAATGCCCTCCAGGAATGTATTAGATTGTTGCATTTCGGCTGCCAGCCCCTGGATGGCATTCACAATGGCTGACTGCCCTACAGAGATGGATCTCAGGAGGTAAATAGCCTCCTTACTCAGGGCAGCAGGGCTAACTGGGGCAGGGCATGAGGTGCCTGTGGCGAAGGAGATGCCCACCCTCCTGGGTGAGCGGGCACTGGCAGCTGGCTGAGGGGCTTCTGGGAGAGTGGTGCAGGTACCGAGGTGGAGGCTGTACCTATAGCTGGGGTGGTCACAGAAGTGTCCTCCACCACCAGGGAGATTCCATCGGAGGAGGTACCTGAGTCTGAAGTGTCCCCTCCCGTCTCCGCCATGGGGCTCCCCTCGTCCTCCGTACCACTTCTGCCTTCAGAGTCAGTGGACTCTGCCTCCTGGGTCCTGTGGGATGCAGCTCCCTCCGTTGCTGGTACCTCTGCTCCTCCACCAGATGATGCTAATGCACATAAGGACAGGATGACAAAACAAAAAAGGGGGGAGAGAGACAAAGGATACACTGGGTCAATGGCTGCACCAACACCACCGTTAACGTGCACAGCACTCTCACACACAGGGAACAGGCCTATGCACTATGCATTGAACCACCACTGATATTGCTAGCCACCAAGGCATGAGGAGGGGCACACACCACCAACTGACCAGTAGTGGATGTTTACATGCTAGGTAGGCAGGATTATCCCTTCAGAACCCTAGCCACCAGAGGACCTATGCTGCTATGTCAGGCCTGGCCTAGGGGCACCCACTGACACACATCCACCACCCGGATACTACCCCACCAGGCGTAAGTTGTAATGATGGGCACTGTACTCACCCCCTTGTGGCTGCTATGATGCCCTCAAATGCCCATCTAGCTCTGGATAGGCCACCACCAGTATGCAGGTCATCAGTGGGGTCAGGGTTCGATGGGCACCCCTTCCTCATTGGGAAGCTATCCTCAGCTGGGCCTCCGCCATCTTCTGTGCCCAGCATCTCAGGTCCTCCCACCGTTTGCGACAGTGGTTGCTCCGTCTGCCATAGACCCACAGGGTCTGCACCCTCCATGGCGATGGCACTCCATATACCCTTCTTTTGATGGGTGCTGCCCTGCAGAGGCAATACACACAGGAAAACACCATTAGACAAACAGTTAAGCCAGTTACACATATGGCCCACAATACCCGTTCCCAATACCATTGGCACAAACATAGCCCAGCACACAAGCTGTACGCCGCAAAGAGGACATCCACCCACCCCCCTTACATGAGGCCTTCACACACACCACTGCATTCATCCATGCCACATGCATCGTGCCCACAGTGTACTCACCTGCTGGTCTGGAGGCCCATACAGCAGTCCGTACTGGGGTAGGGCCCCATCCATCACTCTATCAAACTCCTCTGAAGTAAAGGCTGGAGCTTTTTCCCCGGTCACACAGGCCATGGTAGGTTCCAGACACAGGTCACAGCAGCACATGCAGTGTAGGTTCTCTCCTGTGGAAGGTCAGGAAACAAGTGAGGAATCAGATAGAAAATGGCAGTCACGTCCGCAGCTGTAGATACCGTCACAGCCGGCGTAGATCACCATTGGCCACTGTACCCCATAGAGGCCAATATAAACCAATGAGGAGTTGCACTGCGGTTCCGGACAGCCTCCCGCCACGGCGCACAACATCAGCGGAATTACCTCACTTCCACCTGTCCTTCCACACAGGACTGGCAGAAGCCATTTCGGGGTGGGCAGCCCTATGGATTCATGCTGCATCACAGGAGAAATAGGCACATATTGGACAAATCACACTGACACATTACAAGTTAACAGATTGCAAACTCCTGTTGTGGCTCCAATGTTCAGTTTGTGACAGGCTCCTCACTCTTGTATCCCTTAGATACCTACCGCTGCGGATGAATAGGAGATGGATACATACCCCGGGGTGTGTTTGTGGTGCCATAGGTGTTATGTGAGGTGTGTTGGTGAGGGTGTGTTGGGTAATGTGTTGGGGTGTGTGATGTGGAGTGCGTGAATGGTGTATAAGTGTGAGTGGTGTGTGGCTCTAGTAGTGTCAGTGGTCTTGGTGTCCCTCTGTATAGTCGTGAAGGGTTGTGGGTACTCTGGGTGTGTGTTTTATAGTGGTGTGGGTGTGTGGGTGTGGTGTGTGTATGGGTGTCAGGTATGTGTTGTTTGAATTGTCCAATGTGGTGTTGTTTTGTCTGTGGGTGCCCATTGTGAGTGCGGCATTATATACCGCCAATGGTTTACCGCCAATGAATGTCCGCCATGGTGATTCATGGGTCATAATGTTGTCGGCGTTGTTCTATTGGGATAATGGTGTGGGTTTTGATACCGCAAGTTTATCACTGACCTTTGTTCTGGCTGATTTGTGTATGTGGCTGAATTCTTTCGTATTGGTGTGTGTGTGTATCATAATATGTTGAACGGATATCAGCCACTGCCGCAGTAAGTTGACGGCCGTCAGCGTGGCGGTAAGTGGGATTTTCCGCCAATGTCATAATGCAGGCCTCAGTGTTCCCAAAAATAAAGGTACTTTATTTTAGTGACACAGGCCATAAATATCTTAGAGGCAATACTCCCTCTGGAGGTAAGTATGATACACAATATATACACCAGACACCAAAATCAGGTAAGTAAATAGTCATAGGATGGTGCAAACAATAGGAAATACCATAAAATGCAATAGGAAGAAATAGGCCTAGGGGCAGCACAGGCCATGTACGAAGAAAGTGGAATGCGAATCACGAATTCCCCCCCCCCACCCCAGGCAAGTGCCCTGTGTAGAGGATTGCTGGGAGTGCAAGAAAAACATACAGGTGAGTAAAATACCCCACCCCAGAGCCCAGGAAAGTAGGAGTAAAGTACTGCAAGTTTCCTTAGAACATACTACAAGTTGTTATTAGAACCAAGCAAGACTGCAAACAACAAATGGTGGATTCCTGGACCAGAAGACCTGTGAAGAGAGGAGACCAAGTCCAGAAGTCGCAGAAGATTCCAGGAAGGACAGGAGCCCCTGCCAACCTAGAAGATGGTGCAAAAGAGGAGTCTCCGGTTGGAAGAAGACTGCAGAAAAGCACCAAAGAAGATGGCTGTGGTTTTCTGCGTGCTGCAAAGGATGTCCCACTTGGAGATGTTGGATGCAGGTGAGTTGCAGCACTGGATTCGTCCAAGAAGCCTTGATTCAAGCAAGGTTGCAGATTGCGTCAAAATGGCGCAGCTTGGACCCAGGAGGGACCTAGGGCCCTCAACTCAGACTGATGAGGTGGAGGGGGCTCCCAACACTGGAGGAAACCCACAGATGACCAGGCAGCACCCACGGAGGTCCCAGGACACGTGGACAAGGAAAGTGCAAATTGCTGCAGCACTACAAAAGAAGTTCCCACACTGCCGGAGAACAACTCATCAAGTTGAGCGTTGCAGGGTAGAGTGCTGGGGACCTGGGCCACGCTATGCACAAAGGATTCTTGCAAATAGTGCAGAGAGGCCTCAGGGGCTGAAGATGATGCAGTGCACAGGGGTACTGTTGCAAACGGGGAAGGCAAGCTCTTACCTCCTCCAAATTTGGACAGCTGGACCTTAGGACAGTCTGTGTCAAAGGAGTCCACTATCTGTGTTCCAAGGAGCACGCTCGTCGCCAGGAAAGGAGTCCAAGAGAACAGATCATTATCTTAGAAGGCGCCTGTTGGAGCAGGGAAGTGACTCCATCACTCCACTGGAGATTTCTTCGGTCCTTCTGCTGCAGGGTGAAGAGAGGGCATGCACACTGTGGAAACTGTTGCAGTTGGTGGCTGGAGTTGAAGTAGCCCTTCTGGATACTTTGTTGCAGTTACTGTGGTTCCTGGAGCAGTTTGTGGTCGATGTGAGGTCAAAGGATGAAGCAGTGGATGCAGAGGATTCCTGATGGAAACTTGCAAGCCGAAACTGAAGAGGAATCCACGGGAGAGACCCTGAATAGCCCTGAGAGGGGGATTGGCTACCTAACCAGGTATGCACTTATCAGGAGGGGTATCTGACGTCACCTGCTGGCACTGGCCACTCAGAGGCCTCCAGAGTGTCACCACACCTTGGAAAAAAGGATGGCTGAAGTCTGGGACACACTGGAGGAGCTCTGGGCTACGCCCCTGGAGTAGTGATGGACAGGGGAGTGGTCACTCCCCTTTCCTTTGTCCAATTTCACGCCAGAGCAGGGACTGGGAGTCCCTCAGCTGGTGTAGACTGGTTTATGCAAGGAGGACACCATCTGTGCCCTTCAAAGCATTTCCAGAGGCTCTGGGAGGCTGCCTCTCCCAAGCCAGTAACACCTATTTCCAAAGGGAGAGGGTGTGACACCCTCCTCCAAAAGGAAATGCTTTGTTCTGCCTTCCTGGGACTGAGCTGCTCAGACCTCAGGAGGGCAGAACCCTGGCTGTGAGGTGGCAACAGCTGTAGCTACAGTGCAAGCCTCAAAGAGCTGGTTTGGCAGTACTGGGTGTCCATGGTGGGTCCCCAGGATGCATGGAATTGGCTCCCCAATACCAGATTTGGAATGGGGGGCTATTCCATGATCTTAGACACCTTACATGGCCATATTTGGAGTTACCATTGTGAAGTTACATATAGGTATTGACCTATATGTAGTGCACGCATGTAATGGTATCCCAGCAGAAGTCTGGGGAATTGGCCTTGGAGAGCGTGGGGGCACCTTTGCTGCCACGGAGGGCCTTGCCTGGCAGTTTGGGCCAGACTGTTCCCATGGGGAACAGGGTCAAGACTGATTTGCACATGGCTGGGTCCAAACTAGGGTGGAGTGGTAAGCAAAAAAGCTAATCATTTAATAATTGGTTAAACCTAGTTATGTGACTGGGGGTGAATCCTTCGATTTGTTCTGCATTTCATCTATCTTCTATTCTTTTTGCCTTTATCACCCTAAGTGGGAAGGGTATGCCTAGACAAGAGTCCAATGCTCACTGGTCCACTGGTTTCAAGCTAGCATGGCTAAGTAGGGGTGATACCCCGAAGCCGGTTCCAGGATGCTTGTTTCCAGTCCAGGGAGGACCTGGCCTAGCAGTTCAGGCTGGACTGTTATCATGGGGAGCAGCATCAAGACTGATTTGCAGAGTACCTGCGTGTGAGGGCACCCCTGCACCAGCAGAGGTGCCCCCACAACCTCCAGGACCATTTTCCCTGAATTTGAGAGTGCGGGGATGCCATTTTACGCTTGTACTGGACATAGGTCACTACCTATGTCCAGCTACATAATGGTAACTCTGAACATAGGCATGTTTGGTATCAAACATGTTGGAATCATACCCCAATGCTTTTGCAAGCATTGGATGTATGATTCCATGCACTCTGGGGGCTCCTTAGAGGACCCCCGGTATTGTCATTCCAGCCATCTGAGGTTTTCCATGCAGCCGCAGCTGATGCCACCTCTCTGACAGGTGTCTGCCCTCCTGTTGCTTGAGCAGCTCAAGGCCAGGAAGGCTGAACAAAGGTTTTTCTTTGGTAGAGGGGTGTTACATCCTCTCCCTTTGGAAATGGGTGTTACAGGCTTCGGAAGGGGAGCTGAGGCCCACCTTGCATAATCCAGTCTAAACCAGTTCAGGGACCCCCAGTCCCTGCTCTGGTACAAAACAGGAGAAAGGAAAGGGGAGTGACCTCTCCTCTGTCCATCACCACCCAGGGGTAGTGCTCAGAGCTCCTCCAGATGGTCCCTGGGTTTTGCCATCTTGGATTCCAAGTTGGCAGGGAACTCTGGGAGCTTCGGAGTGGCCAGTGCCAGCAGGTGATGTCAGAGCCCTCCCCTGATAGGTGTTTACCTGTTTAGCTGACCAATCCCCCTTTCAGGGCTATTTAGGATCTCTAGCTTGGGTGGTTCTTCAGATTCAGATTGCAGGTCTCCATCAGGAATCCTCTGCATCCTTTACTTCATCTTCTCACCAAAGAAACTGCATCTGGACCCTCCAGGAACTCTACAAACTGCAACAAAGAAGCAAAGACGACTTCTGTAACATTGTATCTTCAGCTTCTGCCCGCAACTGCAACTGTTCCCCGTGTTGTGTATCTTCAGAGGACAGCCTTTCTTCAACCAGCACCAAAAGAACAAAGGAATCTCCCTTGGAGTGAAGGAGTCACTCCCCTGCTTCAGCAGGCACCTCTCTGGAAGGACGACTGGCGGCGTGGGTCCCTTCTCCTGATGAGCTGCGTGGATCCTGCCTCACGGGAGGTGGACTGAAGTGGTCCTAACGGTCCTGATGTCCAACTGTCCAACTTTGTTGGAGGTAAGAACTTGTCTCCCCATGCAAGACAATACCCATGTGTACTGCGTGTTTTGCAGTTGCCAAGGCTTCTTGGCATCCTCCCATGAAGTTCTTTGTGCACCGTGCAGTTCCAGCACCCAGCACTCTATTCTGCTATGCACAGCTTCCTGAGTGGTTCTCTGGCAGCATGGGATCCTTTGTTGTAGTGCTGCGTGGGCCTCCTTTTGCACCTTCTTTGTCCCCATGCTGTGGGACTCCTGTCTGCCTGGTGTTCGGTGGACTGTCTGAGTTGCTGAGATCCCCCTCTGACTCCTCCTCCTGGGTAGAGTCCACCAAGTCCCTCCTGGTCCCAGGCAGCGCCACTTTCCGCTAACCATGAGCTTTGAGTGTGCCAAAGCTTGTTGCCGGAATCCAGCAATGCAAAACAGTCTGCAATCTTCCATCCGGCAGAAGACATCATCTGCACAAATCAGGAACCCGCATCCATTTTCTTGGGTGCAGTACTGACTGTTGTTCCTCGCCGGTGGTTCTTCTTTTGCACCTTCATCTGGGTTAGCAGGGGCTCCTGTTCTCCCTGGACTCTTCTGTGCTTCTTGGACTTGGTCCCTTATTGCACAGGTCTTCAAGTCCAGGAATCCACTGTTGGAGTCTTGCAGTCTGTTCTGGTTCTTGAATAATCTTATTCCTCCTGTTCTTGTGTGTTCTAGGAACGTTACTGAGCTTTACTCCTGCTTTCCTGGGCTCTGGGGTCGGTTCTATTATTTACCTTTGGTGTTTTCTAATACTCCCAGCATCCCTCTACACACTACACTTGCCTTGGTGGGAAACTGACATTCGCATTCCACTTTCTTAGTATATGCTTTGTGTTGCCCCAGGCCCATTTCTAACTATTGTGATTTTCACTATTTGCACTGTATTCTTACTGTTTTTACAGCTATTTCTGCATACTAATGTAAATTTTAATTTGTGTATTACTCACCTCCTAAGGGAGTATAGTCTCTACGGTATTTTTGGCATTTGTGTCACCAAAATAAAGTACCTTTATTTTGGTAACACTGAGTATTCTCTTTCATGTGTGTGAGTACTGTGTGACAACAGTGATATTGCATGAGCTTTTCATGTCTCCTAGATGAGCCTTGGCTGTTCAGCTACAGCTACCCATAGCGAGCCTGGCTTCTAGACACTGACTACATTTCACTAATTAGGGCTAACTGGACCTGGTATAAGGTATAAGTACCATAGGTACCCACTGCAAACCATGCCAGCCTCATACAAAAAAACTATGGATTAAACCCAGATCTGTGACTGGGGGTGAATGTTTGATTAGCGCCGGCTAACGCCATTCTGAAGCGCCATGCGGGCTCCGTATTTATTGAATGACGTTAGCCGGCGTTAGCCACCGGCGCTGTCTGGTGTGCGTTAAAAAAAAACACGTACACCAGGCAGCGCCGGCGTAGGGGGAAAATGGCGTATGGGCGTCCACAAATGGTGCAAGTCAGGCTGAGGCAAAAAAATCGCCTCAACCCGATTTGTGTCATTTTTTTTTCACTCCCAACCCCCATTGAAATGACTCCTGTCTTAGCAAAGACAGGAGTCATGTCCCCTTGCCCAATGGCCATGCCCAGGGGACTTCTGTCATGGTCATTGGGCATAGTGGCATGTAGGGGGGCACAAATCAGGCCCCCCTATGCCACAAAAAAATAAAATAAAAATACTTACCTGAACTTACCTTAATGTCCCTGGGATGGGTCCCTCCTGCCTTGGGTGTCCTCCTGGGGTGGGCATAGGTGACAGGGGGTGTCCCTGGGGGCATGGGGGGGCACCTCTGGGCTCATTCTGAGCCCACAGGTCCCTTAACGCCTGCCCTGACCCAGGCATTAAAATCCGGCGCTAATGCGGGTTTTTTAGACCCGCCCACTCCCGGGCGTGATTTTTGCCCGGGAGTATAAATCCCACGCATATGCATCGGAGTAATTTTTTAAGACGGGAACGCCTACCTTGCATATCATTAACGCAAGGAAGGTGTTCACGCAAAAAAATGACGCTAACTCCATGAACTTTGGCGCTAGACGCGTCTAACGCCAAAGTATAAATATGGAGTTAGTTTTGCGTCGAATTTGCGTCGAAAAAAACGACGCAAATTCGGCGCAAATGGAGTATAAATATGCCCCTGAATGCTGCTAGTGGGCCTGCAGCACTGATTGTGCCACCCACATAAGTAGCCCATTTACCATGTCTAAGGCCTGCCATTGCAAGGCCTGTGTGGGCAGTTTCACTGCCACTTCGACTTGGCATTTAAAAGTACTTGCCATGCCTTAAATTCCCTTCTTTCTACATGTAAGTCACCCCTAAGGTAGACCCTAAGTAACCCATAGGGCATGGTGCTATGCAGATACAGGGCAGGACATGTACATATGCATTTTATGTGTCCTGGTAGTGAAAAACTACTAAATGTGTTTTCCACTACTGTGTGCTCCTTTCATAGACTAGCATTAGGACTGCCTTCATGTACTTTTTCGGTGGTAGATTCTGATCTGAAAGGGGTAACCAGGTCATATTTAATATGGCCAAAATGGTAATATAAAATCCTGCTTATTGGTGAGGTTGGATTTTATATTGCTATTTTACAAATGCCACTTTTAGAAAGTGAGCATTTTTCTGCACTTAAAACCTCTGTGCCTTACAGTGTGTCTCCAATCAATGTCTGGTCTGTGCTGGTTGACAGCTCCCTTGTGCATTTCACCTAGACAACCACAAACACAGAACACTCAGTCACATCTGCATTCATCTGCATACTGAATGAGTCTTCCAGGGCCTGACACTTACATTTCAAAGGCCAGTAGCCTGTACTCACACAAAGGACTGATAACCCCCAAGTGGCATCCTGGCAGACAGGACTGGGCTGAAAGGAGATCTTGTGCACTTCAAAACCATCCTTTGAAGACTCCCCCGCATTTTTAGGTATATAAACTGGGTCTCTGACCCCACCAACTCAGACACTTCTGGACCTACACCTGAACTCTGTTAGAAGATCTGCCTGGGTGTCCAAAGGACTCTCTGGACTGCTTTCCTGAGGAGGAGTGCTGCCCTGCTGTTGCCTTGCTGCCTGCTAGACTCTGACTGTGCTGGAAGGACTCTGCCTTGCCCCCAAAAGTGCTCTCCAAGGGCTTGGATTGAGGTTGTCTCCTGTTCTGAAGTCTGAGGGATAGCAAAGACTTCAACAACTAGCTTTTTGCTAGTACCCGACTTCAGTGACTCCAGAACAACTTCAGTCATGTCAGCAACGCCGCAGCCTGCTCCCGCTCCGTGGACCTCGCTGCACGCAACAACCGCAGCCTGGAATGCAAGTACGATGTTGCCGCAACTCTGTTGACATCACCCAAGGTGATCGCAACACTGCGAAGTTGACACATCACATGCTAACGGACCAGGACCAGCGACCCCTGCCGGGTCACAAGAAATCGACACATCGTGGACGATGACGCATCATCTCCCCCTGCATCTGGACGGTACTGATGAGTCACCTCCACCTGCTTTGCAGCGCAGAACCAATGCCTCTTTTCTCTGAAGCCATAAGGGATTGACGCTGAACCGACTCCGGCTTTGCCTGTTTCCAACCCCGTGGAACGTCCTTGTTCTTCGTTTTCAAAAGGTACTCTATCTGGGGGGTCCATGTGACTCCGTGAGCCATACAGGTGTGTCGGATTGTTGGGAACAACTCCGCCAACGACGCCATGATAGCCCTAGTTGTAACTATTATGTTTTCTATGTGCTTTAGTTGGATTTAATCTTTAAAAATTCATACCTTTGCTTGTGTACATTGGATTTTCATTGTTTGAACAGTATTGTATTCAGATAAATATTCTTTATTTTTCCAAACATGTGTGGTGTCTTTCTGTGGTGTTTTCACTGTGTTATGGTATAGGTTCTGCACAAATACTTTACACATTGCCTTCTAAGTTAAGCCTGACTGTTCAGTGTCAAACTACCGGAGGTTTGGCAAAGGATAATTTGGATTGTGTTGTGATTTACCCTGACTAGGATTGTGGTCCCTACTTGGACGAGGGTGTATACTTCTGCCAACTAGAGACCCCATTTCTAACAGAGATCAATTGGTGAGGTGTATAAACAGCAGTAGGGTACAAAAGAAACTACTGTCGAGGAATCGTTCACTCAAAGAGACGATTGCTATAGTCGAAAGAGTAGAAAACACATCTAGCTGGGTAAAGGAGATGACGAGTCATGTGATGATATCTGGTTAACATTTCTACCCCAAGTAGCATGCATGAAGTGGGGTGAAGGGAAACGCAGCAAGGTGTGGAGGGGGACATTTTTAAAGTGACTCCTGGAGGGATGGTTAAAATTAAAACTCCATTTGAGACTACTAAAATCAAGTGTTCTCATTGTGGAGTTTTAGTTCAATTGATAGTAGTCTGAACTGTGATGCAAAGAACTCCACATTCCTCAAGTGTGGCCTCAGAGGATATTATGCAAGGGTATGCAGGTCCACAAGAGAGAGTGTGAATGGTAGAGAATGTAGCAAATATAACGGATGGTCTATGGACAGTCGTGTTATGTGTGAAAGGCTATGGTAGTGAAGTGGATGCTTGGTTGATAATCATACCTGAATGTGAGGTTGATATTTCAGGAAAACAGTCTGTTGTTTTGGCAGACTTGGGTTCCCCACTTACAATGATTGGAAATGAGTTAGAGGATGAAGCATTTCCTAATGAAAAGCTACTTCCTCCAGATATCATCCTGGTTAGTTATGGTTGTGCATACATTTATGTGTTAGGTTATGTGGTAATGAAGATTGAATTTAAGAGCAGAGAGACCATTGGAAAGATGTATGTGGCCAAAAGGGAGGACAACCACCTAAGTTGAAGGTAACAAAGAGTCCTAAGGATAATTTTACATTCTAATGCACACAATGTGATCAGGTCATGTTGATTGATGATTGTACTGGTGGTAAGAAATGTCTTCAAAGAGTTTCCACAAGTATTTAGTGACAGGTTGGGTCTGCTCATGGACTTTGAGCATCATATAGTACTAAAACAAGGTGCCAAACCGTGTGTGCACATGGTAAGTAAGGTTTCTGATATCATGCTTTAACTTTTGAAGAGAAAACTGGAAAGATTGTTTGGCTTGAAAATCATGGAGGAGATTGAATCCTCAGATTGGTTGGTGCCAGCGGTAGTGGCATCCAAGGACAGTGGAAAATCTATCAGGATGTGTGTGGACTTGAGAAGTCTCAACAAGTGGATCTGGATGGATCTCCAACCACTCCCTAATATTGCAGAATCATTCACTATGCTGGAGAAGCAAAGAATTTTAGTGTACTACATCTCTCCTTGGCATACCACCAAGTACGATTAGACCAGGATTCGGGGCATTTTGCCTCCTTTGTAACTCTGCTGGGTGCTCATCGATTTGTGAGGATGCCATTTGGGCTAGCCTCGGCTGCAGCTTGTTTTCAGAAAATTATGAAAAAGATCCTTAGTGACCTACCCAAAATACAATTTTTTCAATATGATATTCTTGTATATGGTAAAGATGGGTGTGAGCGTGATGAGATTTTGAGAAGAGTATTAAGAAAAGTGACAGATAAGGGTCTCAGAGTAAAAAAAAAAGAAATGTAAAATTGGAGTAACGTCTCTCACATACCTAGGCCATGTTATATCGATCAAAGCCATTCAACCCAAATTGGAGTTGGCAGACAGCATTGTGAATGCTCCCACTCCATGTGATAAAGAGCAAATAAGGCCTTTCCTTGGACTCGCAGAGTTCTACTCAAAAGCTTTTTGCCAGTGTAATGGAACCTATCAGAGTGCTGCTTAAAAAAGGTATTCAGTGTGCATGCTCTAATGAGTGTGATATAATGTTCAAGACAGTGAAGAATGAAATTAGTATAATGCCTACCCTTAGTCATTTTGGCACTATGTAGAAAACCATCCTTAACACTGATGCCAATATGAAAGAATTGGGTGCAGTACGCACTCAAGTAGATGGTGGTGAAGAAAAGGCAGTCGCATTTGCCTCTAGAGGGCTGAAGAAAGCAGAGGAGCACTATTCATTTATTGAAAGAGAAGCCTTAGCTATAGTTTGGGCAATGAGGCACTTCAAGTTGTGTTTGCGGGGTATTCTTTTCTTAGTGAGGACAGACCATCACCCACTGGTGCAAATCATTTCTTGCAACCAAAGTGAGAGGCTAAACTTGAGGCTTAAACATTGGCATGAAGGTTTAGAACAATTTAATTGTCAGGTGAAATATCTTTCTGGTGTGGCGAACAAGGTGGCTGACTGCTTGTCATGGTTGCTGGTAGCGACCAAGAGTGAAGTGGCCACAATTGAAGTGAACTGTTTAAGTTGGGTCAGGGAGCCCACTATTTCAAGAGAGGAGAGGGAGAAGTGTAGAAAGGAAGATGTGTTGTTTTCCACAGTAAAAACCTATGTTGGTAAAGTTTGGTCAGTAAGGAATGAACTCACACTATATCAAGGTAACCTCAAGAGAGGAGGGAAAGTTGTTCCTCCCATGAACATGGTGTCCAAGATAATAAACCTGGGTCATGAGGGACATCTTGGCAAAATTCTTACTAAAGCTCAGGATTGGGAGAAGAATTGAAGGCCGGGCATGGATCGGCATGTAGAAGAAGCGGTTAAGGAATGTTAGTGTGCCTCTAATGATAAAACCCAAGTCTCTAATTCTGTTCCCTTATCGCCAGTTGTTGAGCCAGAAGAGCAATGGACCAAGTTAGGTCTGGATATAATGGGCCTGTTTGAATTGTTGCCACCAACTGAGAGATTTGTGTTGTTGTTAGTGGACTATACCTCTAAATTGGTATCCACAAGGTGTGTGGGCACAGTGAGTACCAAGACAGTTTTAGAATTTCTCAGGGATGAGTTTGCAAGTGAAGGAGTACCCAAGTATTTAGTCACTGAAAATGGGGTGCAAGTTACGCACAAGAAATGCAAAGGTTTTTGACTGATTTTGGAGTCACCTATCAAAGAACAGCTCTCTATGCACCACAGGCCAATGGTGTTGTGGAACACATGAACAGGGTAGTGAAGGCCTGTGTGTAAAGAGCCATAGAAATTAGCTTTCCTCTTGAAGGGATTCTAAGAGACACGTGGTGGGCACATCACATCACTCTCTATTGTGTGACACAGAAATCCCTTTTTGAGTTCATCCTGAGGGGTAGGGTAGACATTTCCAAATTAAATCCTGAATGGTTGCCAACAGCAAGTGAACTGCTATTTTGGATAAAGAGTAGGTGGGTGCCAGAATCAGGTCATATCAGCAGAAGTATTTTTGCAGATATGATGTGAAAAACTCAGTGAAAAGCTAAAAATGGAATGTAGGAGAACTGGTACTAGTGAAGAAACCACTTTGGGAGAGGATAGGAGTGACTAAATTTATGGGGCCTTTTGCCATTACCTCCATTAGGAGACATGTGGTGACAGCTCGCTGTGTGAGTTAGTGGAGCAGGTCCTGACTAGTGAAGTACAGGGGCAACAGGTTGCCAGATGAAAAAGGTGACAAAGTCCTGCCAGGAGCAAGGACGCATGGGGTCAAACAACTTCATCCAATTACTCTTTCAGGAGAAATACTTCTGGAATTAATTCTACCATGTGATCTAGGAAAATATCTAAACATTTCAGGGACTAATTTATGAATTAGTGCTTGCCTGCAGGGGCCCTTGTATTACTGTGCAACACTACATATTTGTTATGCGTGTAACACATCATGAGTTGCTTTATAGTTTTACATCTATCTTTATCTTATGCTGTTGATGTTATCATTTCCACACTACATGTTTACCTTGTTTCCTTTATTGTATTGTTATGTAAGGGGATGTGTTATACTGATACATTAGCTACATTGGCCCATATTTATACTTTTTTACGCCGGCGCTGGTTTGCGTCAAACATTTTACCACCGGCTAACGCCATTCCTACGCACCATGCGGGTGCCTTATTTAAGGTATGACGTTAGGGGAAACTGGGGGTTGTGTGTAAAAAAATGGTGCCTCAAACCGGACTTGCGCCAATTTTTGATGCACAACCCCCATTGAAATGACTCCTGTCTTAGACTTCTGTCCCCTGGGCATGGTCATTGGGCCCAGTGGCATGCAGGGGGGCCCAAATTAGGCCCTCCTATGCCACTTTAAAAAAATTAAAAAAATACTTACCAAACTTACCTGTAATTACCTGGGATGGGTCCCCCCATCCATGGCTGTCCTCCAGGGGTGGGCGAGGGGGGCAGGGAAGGGCACACCTCTGGACTCTTTCCATGGTCAGAGACCATGGAAGTGAGCCCACAGGTCCCTTAACACCTGCCCTCACCCAGGCATTAAAAAACGGCGCACATCAGACTGGGGCCGTTTTTTAAAGGCAGCCCCCTCCTGTGCGTCAAAATGACGCAGGAGTATAAATAAGGCGCACAGGCCTTAAAGTCATTTTTTGGGCGGTAACGCCTACATTGCATGTCATTAACACAAGGCAGTTTCCCACATCCAAAAAATGACGCACATGGAGGAATTTTGACGTCTGCGGGCTTGGACGTCAAAGTTTAAATATGGTGCACGGTTTGCACCGAATGTGCGTCAAACTTTTTGACACACATTCGGCACAAACAGAGTATAAATATGCCCCATTTTCTCTTAAAGTAAGTGCAGCAGCTCATGCCTGAAATGTTCACGGTCTCCATGGTAGTAATGTTCTGTGGAGTTCAGTTGGAGACTGGGAGCTGACTGGCAAGCTGGTACTGTTGGTGGTCTATACTTCTTAAGAAATATTACATATAGACTACTTTGTGCAGCGTCATAACACATGGCTAAAAAAACAAATAAATCCTATCCTTCTTAGTCAGGTTAATGGCTGATATAAAAGCTAAATAAATTTTATATAGGCACACTGAAGATACATTAGCTTCAATAACAATTAAACGGCTTAAATATGACTTCAACGCAATAAGCAATGGATGCCATTGTCAATGTGTTCTGGAAACTCGACTCCAAGCTATACACTCCTGCTATAGCCACATCTAAATAGATATGCCGAAAGTTTCTCCAGAATTTTCCAATGACAGCTATCTGTCTCGAAAAAGATTAATATAAAAATAAGCCATTTGACAAAAATACATTTTAAAATGCAATTAAGCTCATTCCATCTGGCAAAGCCCCAGTTCCATATTGCCTACCCATTAATTTCTAAAAGACATTTGATTCTACGATAATAGACCCGCTGGAATCAATGATGAACCACTTTGCCTCCTCTAGGAAAGTCTTGGGCAGTGCAGCCGAGGCCGCATTTGTGACAAAAAGACAAAGGGAAGTATGAGGATAAAAGTTAAGAATATGCTTTTTACTTCAAAGGTTTTTCATAAACCTTGATTAGATTTGTAGCATGTTTATCCAACCTCCTCAGGCAGCAAACCGATCGTAACTGACCACATTCAAATCTCCCCCAGAAGCTTAACACTCCCTAAAATGCTGTGACCTCAAAGTGATTGTCACCGCATTCCAGCCAAGTGATCTAGTGCAAACCACAGCACACCTCCCTCCCTTATATATCTATGAGAACACAACAGTTAAAAATCAATATTATTAAAATAATAAGCATCTACTGAAACAAATTACATCATGGAAATTATACGTGTACAAAAAGAAAATGAAACATATTATATACATAAACATACATTCATTTTATGGATAACAGTTGAAGGTTCCCTTATTTAATAAAATTCTTCCATTTCATGACTTGATTAGGTCTACAGTTTGTAACTTTCTCCATTACGTAGTCCTTGTGCCTAGCAGGTTTATATCTCTCTTTTCTTAACAAAAACTTTTTATCATCATTCAAATCCTCCATCCCAAGGCTCTCCTTCAGCATAGTTTCTGAACCATCGTCATTTAGTTTTGTTAATCTAGATAAACACCAGACATCCCCTGAGTCTAAAACTGTGACATTCCTTTTAAGAGAAGTTATCACAAAAGAACCCATGAATTTTGAAAACCCCTTTCTTAGGTCTTTTCACTAAAACTTTGTTACCGACCTGAAACTTTGATTCATATGCACAATTATTAGCATCAAAGTGAGTTTTATTTGTATTTTGATGTTTACTCCTATGCAAAACCCGCTCATCATTTGGAAAGTCCACATTTTGTTCCCCACCTATTTTTAGCCTAACAGAATTGAGTTTACAATGTTTCTTCCTGTCTTTAGGTGAAACAAATGGAGATATAGGGGCTCATTATGAACATGGCAGAATTCCCAGTCGTGTTCATGCTGGTGTTCCAAACATAGACCGCCAGCCTGTAGAAGACCCTGCAGGCCCTATAATATACATTCCACTGGGCCGGCGGGTAGAAACAGTGTTTCTACCCACTGGCCCAATGGAATGCTGGGCCTGGACATTGCCAACGGCTCCACATGGAGCCGTCGTCAATGCCGCAGTGTGGCGGGTGCAGCAGCACCCGTCACGTGTATCACTTGACCTGCGTGATGGGGCTGAGCGCGAGGGGCCCTGAGGAAACCGCAGGGGAAAGTTTGGAGGAACAAGGGCTCTCTATTCAGAGGACAGCGATGCCCTGTCGGATAGAGAAATCTGCCATCGTCAAGCTGCCTGTCGGCGGAAGCCTGGCAGTGGCGGAGGTCTGCCTGTGGTGGTCTTCCCTTGTTTATTATATGGTGGTGGTCCAGACCACCATGCCTGTGGCAGTTATTTCTGCCACTGCCTGCATGGTGGTCTGGACCGCCATGCTCATAATGAGGACCATAGATGTTACACTATTAGGAGTGACATGGTGTGCCCACCAGGTTTCTCTCAACATTTCCTCTAGAGATGTCTTATTAAAGAGCGCACGCTGTGCACAATTTTTGTATATCTTATTCATACTCTCTGCTAAACCATTGGCTTGAGGTGAATACAGGGCTGTCTTGAAATGAGTAATTGACAATTCTTTAAGAAACTTTTTTTATTTCCTGATATACAAACTGTACCCTATTATCAGTTGTAAGGGTTTTTAGAACACCGTCCCTAGAAAATTCTTCTTTTAAAAATGTGATTACCATTGTAGTGTTTACTGTAGCCACACTTCATAACCACCCACTTAGACATATAGGCCCTCATTATGAACATGGCAGTCTATTCCGCTCCACCAGCGGTGGCGGTAGAAACTGCCAACAGAGGAGCGGTCCAGACCGCCAAATAATGATCCAAATGCAACACAGCCACCGCCAGGAGTTGAGTGCTGCCAATGACGGCAGAGTCCGCCCACAGGCCGTCGGAAAAGCCCAACTTGCCCATCAAATTATGAACTTCCATTACGCCGCCAGCTCCAGGGCAGGAACCACTGCCACACAAAGCCAGGCAGAAATGAACCAAATATAAGGAACCACGCACCGGAGTCCCACAGAACACGCTGTGGCAGCCATGGATAGAGAGCTGCAGATCATGTCAGCCCTGTTCCTTGCCATGTACCTACACGACCGAGACCGCCAACAAAGACGACAACAGTAAGTACCGCAACCTACGACAAGGGAGGAAAGGGCACAGTTACATACCCACCCACTCCACCCATCCGGCAACGCCCCTCAACCCTTCCCAGCAGCACAAGTCATACACCCCACAGCAAGAAAAACTTACCCAACACAAGGCTAATGCAACTCGACCATAGTACATACAAAAACCCCACACCCATAAAAAAGTGAAACAAATGACCAGGGTTAACGGCGTGAAGCGCAAACACAGGCCACACAGAAACTTTAATATGAAGCTCACTGAGCCAAACAGTGCAAACAGGGCCAATGGCCTGTCCGTAGATTCACAATTGTAGTGGGCCACAACGGGCCCCCGACTCCCACAAGTGCTGGGTACTCCACATAATGGGGCACCATATGGGCATCAAGGCACCTCACGGAAGGGGGCAGGGGGTGATGGGGGTAGGGATTTTCGACGGGGTGGGCCTTTGACTTTCTTGTGGAGGGGGGTGGGCTTCTCCTTTGAAGGGGGGACGGAATGGCCAGGGGTGTATGTATGGCTGTCTGCTATTGTGTTGAGTGCAGGAAGAGAAGCAGTAATAGTGAGTGAAGGTGCAGTGCATGAGGGTGTGGATGTAGAGGGGACAGACCGGGAGGCAGAAGAGGTGGGCACACTGAGGGAAGTGGACGTTGTTGTGTGTGCAGGTGTCTGTTGGCTGTGTGAATGCTTGTGGTGGGAGGTGTGATGCTCGTGTTTTGAAGTGTGCTTCTCGTGGGTTGATGTGCCTGTCAGTGTGTCTGAATGTGTGCTTTGAAAGGGTGAAGGGAGTTGGGTGCTGGAAGGGGTAGAGGAGGTTGGAGGGGGGACGGAATGGCCAGGAAAACTGGCTGCCATCCAAGAGGAGGCCAGAGCCTGAAAAGATCTCTGTAGGGCAGACACGGCACCGTGAATGCCATCCAGATAGGCATTTATCTGCTGCACCTCTAGTGCTAGCCCCTGGATGGCATTGACAATGGTTGTCTGCCCTATAGAGATGGTTCTCAGGAGGTCAATAGCCTCCTCTGTGAGGGCAGCAGGGCTGACTGGAGCAGGGGAGGAGGTACCTGGGGCGAAGGAGATGCCCACCTTTCTGGGTGGGCGTGCACGGGCAACTCGGTGGGAGCAGAAGGGAGGGCGGTGATGGAATGGGGGTGGCGGAAGATGTAACGGTAGTGGCGTGTGCACTAGGGTCCGCCACCGCCGGGGGACCCCCATCGCAGGAGGTCTCAGAGTCACTACCTCCTGTGGTAGTAGCCTCCCCCGTGAAAGTCCCCTCGCCCTCCCATCCACTGGTCCCCTGGGCGTCCGTTGTCTCTGCCTCAGAGGATCCATGGGCCGCTGCCTCCCACGTGCCGGTGTCTCAGCTCCCTCGCCTGATGTTGATGCTGTACCAAACCAACACAAGAGAACAGGGATGGGGAGACAAAACAGGAGAGACACTTGTAAATAGCTGAATGCAGGTACATAATGGTCAGACATACACCCACCCAGAAAACACACCCAACAGGCAGCACCGTTCACTATGCCCATGGACATGCCCCTGACTACTGACAAGAATACTGCTCCACACCCATCCCCTGAAATACCTTAGGAGTAGAAGTAGATGAAAGCTGACAGGGACACCCCTACACCCTTTGGGAAACATACAGTAGATGGACACCAGTCAAATTCCCTGCCTCTAAGCAGCATGAACCCTATTGCATACCCAGACATCCTTCCAGACTGAAGTATGGTCAATGAGTACTCACCCCTTCTGACTGCTGTGCAGCCTTCAAGCGCTCATCCAGGTCTGGGTACACCACCGCCAGGATCTGTCGCATGAGGGGGTCATTGCCCAAAGGGCACCCCTTCCACGTTGGGAGGCCTTCCCCAGCTGGGCTTCAGTGATCTTTCCCGCCTAGCGCCGCAGATCCTCCCACATCTTTCGACAGTGGATGCTCTGCTGGTTGTTCACCCCAGGTTCCGCACCTCCTTGGCGATGGCATGCCAATGTGCCCTCTTCTGCTGGGCGCTGACCTAGAAGGGCGACACAGAAATGGAACACAGAGGTCAGGCACTTGCATGATAGGAACAGCTGGCTAAACGTCCACTATGGGACGGACAGTACTCTCAGACATACAGGACAGTTGCACGCAGCATGGCATGCACCATTGCCCATGCAGGCTCAGAGGTGCACACATATGTGCAATAAACACCATCCATTACACAAACACAGTGCCCTCCAAACCCAGACTCACCTGTACCTCTGGCTGTCCGTATAGTTTCGCGTACAAGGACTGGACCCCGGCCACTAGCTTCTCCAATTCTTCTTGGGTGAAGGCAGGGGCCCTTTCCCCTGCAACACGTGGCACATTCATAGCCAGAGGCAGTCCACAGCAGTACACAGAGTGGAGTACCTGTCCACACGAGATCATGGAGTCAAGTTAACAAAACGATGACAAATGCGTGTACGTTCAGCGGCGGTGTGCACCGTCACCACCAGCGGCGATCATGATACGCCAGGATTCCCCATTGGTACCCATGTTAACCAACGAGGGTGCGAACAGCGGTAAACACCGCCTTATGCTGTGACGTCAACCACTAGCGGTATGAGGTCACTTCCACAACGAAAGGGCAGATTTACAGTGGGCAGATATTTTGCCTTTACCTACGCATCTATAATTAATCAATATTCACAATGCAGGCCCTACTAGCCACATGATGCACCTAGGCCTCTGTCCATTCAGTATTGTAGCACACATGAAATACTCTGTTCCCTCCTTGTGATGTACATGTATATCTGCCAGGTAGCAGTTATTGTAGAGACACGCAATGAACAATGTTGTGCACAGATGATGACAAGTGTGCCTATGTATGTGTCTTCATCACTCCTTTTTGTAACCCCTCGTAGGTATCGACCCTTTTGGCGAGGAAGGGCACCATCGGTGTACAGACCACTTGTAGATATGGGGACCATGGTTTAGCATCAGATCATAATCACTTACAGACTCACACGTGCAACTATTCAGGACCTTTGTGCATTACTGGATCCTGCACTAACTCCGGGAAATCAAAATCAGCATGCCATTCCAACTGAGGTGCAGGTGCTCTCCGCACTCCATTTCCTGGCCACTGGCTCATTTCAGGTGACAGTGGGCATGGGTGCTGGTTTCTCACAGCCAAAGTTCAGCCAGGTACTGACAAGATTTCTGAATGCATTTGTACAACATCTGCAATCCTATGTGAAGTTTCCCCAAAGTACTGACCTCCCTGCCATCAAGTCTGACTGCTATGCCTTTGCCAACATTCCCCATGTCATAGGTGCCATTGATGGCACACACATAGCTATCATCCCCCCAAGAGTGAGTGAACAGGTGTACAGAAACAGGAAGAACTTTCACTCCATGAACATCCAATTGGTATGTACTGCAGACCAGTACATTTCCCATGTGAATGCCATGTTTCCAGGTTCAGTCCATGATTCCTTTTTGTTGAGGGACAGTAGTGTGCCACAGAAGATGGAACAACTACAAGAGGACATAGGGTGGATTAGGTAAGTTTGCATGTCATTAACTGACACATTGCAGAAAACCAACCTGTCTGTCATAACAATGATGAGTCTGTATTGCACCATTTTGTAGGTGATTCTGGCTATCCAAACTTGCGTTGGGTGCTGACACTAGTGAGGAATCCCAGGACGGATGCAGAGAGGAATTACAATGAGGCCCATGGACGTACTAGGAGGGTAATAGAGCGAACTATAGGTCTCCTGAAGGTTAGATTCTGGTGTCTACATATCTCTGGGGGTTCCCTGGCCTATGGGCCTGAGAAGGTGTGTAGAATAGTGGTGGCCTGCTGCATGCTGCACAACGTGGCAGTGAGACATTCTATCCCCCTCTTGGAGGTGGAGGGTGCTATAGGTCCTGATCAGCTACCTCGGAGAGGTGAGGAGAGCGATGGTGAGGATGAGGAAGGGGAAGATGTAAATTCCAGGAACCAACTGATACAACTCTACTGCCAATAACTCTGTGGGACTTAAGCCTGTCATTGGGGTTAGTGACTAATACCGTCAGTGTGCTCTGTCATATGGAGGGGGTTGGTCATGATAGGCAATACATGGCCCACTTCTGCATGGTACTGACTGAAAATATATGTATTCCCTCCTTGCCACCATTTGGGCACACAGGACTACCATCATGCACAAAATTGACAATAAAGTTGTTCTCTGCCAGTTGCATCCATACTCCACTTTGTTCACAATTTAAGACAGGGGACAGTGTTACAGGTATGAAATGTGTTTTATTGGTAGAAGTGAGTGAATTATTCTGTATACAATGATGGGAGTCATAAGGGTTGGGGGTCCTCAAAACCAACTTGGTGGCAGCCTTGTTGGATGGTATTGATGGGTCCATTTTGTCAAACAGTACTTCAAATTGCCCTCAGCTAAGTGTTGTTGGGGAATGAGTGGGATGGTTGCTTTGCATTAGTAGCAGAGTCAATTGTTGGGGGGCCTTGTTCTTAGCTGGGTTTCCAGTGCCATATCTTGGCCTAAGAGTATGTTTGGGCACCTACTGTGGAGCTTCTTGGGGTGACATGGTTGGCCCTTGGGTTTCCTGGGAGGGTATTTCCTGGGATGTTTCTACTGCTTGGGTCATCTGATGCTGGTTGTCCAGGGCTGTTGTGGGGGCCTCGTGTCTGGTGTGGGTGTCAGACTGGTTTTTGACCAACTGCAGCAGTGCTCCAGCTATGGTTGCCATTGTGGCATTGTGCTCTTTCCACTGCTCCATGGCCTGTTGGTGTTGTTCCTGCTGCATCCTCTGACTTTGCTCCAGGGTGGACACAATATGTGCCAACCTGTCTTGGGTATGTTGGTAGGCCCCCAATACCTCTGAAATAATGTCCTGGGCTGCTGCATCCATCCTGTGGCCTCCCCCCTGGCCCACTGAGACCCTTGAACTTGTCCTAGCCCCCTGTGCCTGTGTCCCCTGCACAGGTCTGGCAGTGCCACTTGTACTTGGGCCCTCGCCTTCCTGCATGTTGGGAGTGGGAGACTGTGGCCTCTGTAACAGTGTTCCACCAGTCTGTGCCCTGGGTACACTGGTGTGGGTACGCCTGCCCTGGCCTGCTGGTCTTGACTGGGTGGTAGGGGTGTCAGTGGTTTCCTGGGTGGGACTGCTGCATGGTGAGAATCCAGGACTGTGTGGGGGGTCTGCCTGCTCATCAGTGTCCAGGGATCCTTCACCAGTGCCTTGTGAGGTGCCTCTGACTCCCTGGAGGGCAGTGGCACTCCTTGTCCCGTCCGTTAGGGTTGCATGGGTGGTGGTGCCTGTTTGGGGACATAGACATGTCTGTTACATATGCATGTAGGTTTGAGGTGTACAGGACTGGACTATTTTGTGCTGGTGTTACTTTCAGGGTGCCTTTGTGTGGTTGCCATTGCCTTTTGCGCCAGTGTGGGGTTGCATTGTGGTGGGGGGTATTGTTCCATTGTGGGTACGTGCAGGGGTGGGTGGCTGTGCACAGCGGGAGTGATGTGGCCCTGTTAGTGGGTTTGGGGTCATGCAGAGGGGTGGATGTAGTAGGTAATGGCTGGGTGGGGTGTAGGTCCAGGTGGGTGTGGGTGGGGTGGGGTGGTGCATGCATTGTAGCTGTGGTGTATATGGGGTAATTGTAGATGACTTTCCTGAGTCCATTCCTCCAGTGAGACCTGTGAGTCCCTCTGGGTGCAGAATGGCGAGTACCTTTTTCTTCCCAGTCGTTGTAGTCGGGTGGTGTTGGTGGCGGTCCTCCCCCAGTCTTCTGCACTGCGATGTGGTGCCTGGATGCCATGCCACGGACCTTCCCCTGCAGGTCGTTCCATCTCTTCCGGATGTCGTCCCTGGTGCGTGGATGGTGTCCACTGCATTCAGCCTGTTCACAATGGTCTGCCACTGCTCCAATTTCCAGACGATGGGTGTGTGCTGCACCTCGGACCCGAAGATTTGTGTCTCCACCTTCAGGATCTTGTCCACCATGGTCCTTAACTCCCTTTCAGTGAAGCGTGGATTTTTGGGGGGGACATAGTGAGTGTGGTGGATGGTGTCGGGACTGGGGACGAGGTAAGGGTGCTCTTCTGAGGGTCCTGTATGCTGGCATTCGCTGTCTGGCTCTGGTGCTCTCCATCTCCCTGTCCTGCTTTTGTTGCAAGGGATTCTGGGGTGTGTCTAGGGGTGTTTTATGGGGTTCTGGATGTGTGCCAAGTATGTGGGTGATACGCCTGTCCAATGTGTGCACTTCTTGCTGTTGAGTCCACTTGCCTTCCATGGTGGTCGCAGCCGCCAATGGTCTTCCGGCCTCCACTGTCCGCTGAGGTGATTTGTGCATCATTATTTGGAGGGCAGGATGTGGGTGTGCTTGGCGGTGGAGGGGTGGGGTGGGCTGGGATTCCCGCAGACAGAGTCATGGCGGGGAGTGGTGTTATGGGAATTTTTGGCGTGGTTGAGTTTTTCGTTCATGATATGGCGGGTTTCCATTCACCGCCGATGGCAGGATTCTGTTCGCAGCCGACACAGCAGTCGGCGGTCTTTCCCGCCATGTTCATAATGACAGCCATAGTCTACCAGCAGTATAACATATCGTTCATCATTGGCTAGAAGATCAAACGGCCCTGCTACAGATAGACCTAGCTTAGTCCGTGGCTCCACTGGAACCTCAACAGGTGACAGAGGAACTGTGTGAGTTTTCTTTGTTTTGTCATTATTCCCACAATGCCATCAATCCTTTACCACCAGTTCAACCTCTTGATACATTCTTGGCCACCAGTACCATTCATGCAAACTAGCCTTGGTCACATTTCTTCCTAAATACCCTTCATGAGTCAAGTTAATTTAATTATGTCTCAAAACATCAGGAGGCACCACCTATTCCCCTCTTAGTATTTCCCATCACTAATGTTTGTCTTTTACACAAAGAAATCCTTCCACATTAGTTGGTATATTTTTCTTGTTTGGCCAACCATTTACAATGAGTACCTTTAATGTAGATAATTCTAAGTTGTTCAAAATAGCATTCATCCCACTCACTTTCCTCCAGGGCTGATTCACATACCCAATCTACAACTACTTTTTCACACACATCTACATTCTGGTTGATCAGCAGTCTAGAGAGACAATCTGCCATTGCATTCCCTGCTCCAGGTATATACTCAACTGTAAAATTATAACTGGTCAATCCATCTGACCACCTCCTGATCCTGGCGGATACATTCTCCATCTCCTTACATAAGAACATACGAGTGAGAGGTCGATGATCTGATCTGACCACAAATGGTATTCCCCAGAAAAATAACTTAAAGTGGATAATTGCCCAATATACTGCTAAGGCCTCTTGTTCAATAACTGAATAATGCTCTTCAGCACCTTTTAACAAGTGAGAAGCAAAAGCTATCACCTTCATTTAACCATTCACCATTTGGGTTACAACTGCACCCAAATGCTTCAGACTGGCATTGGTCAGTAAAATTGTGTTCCTGTGAGCATCAAAATGTTTCAAAGTTGATAATTTCCCAATGCTGCATGTAATACTGTCGAAAGACTGATCACATTCTTCAGTCCATTTGAAGTGGGCACCCTTCTTTAGCAGCAACCTCAATGATTGAGAAACACTAGCAAAATGTTAGATACATTTTGGACAAAATTCAGCCAAACCAAGAAATTATCGTACTTGGTCTTTGTTTTCTGGTTTTGGAGCTTCCACAATACTATTTGCCAAATCCATTTTTGGACTTATACCTTCATCTGAGATAGTGTGCCCTAGATAAGTTACAGTGGATACTCTGAACTTACACGTTTCCTTTTTTATCACCAAGCCTGCATTCTGTAAGTACTCCAACACCTTCCACAATATTTTTTCATGTTCACATTGTTTTCGTCCATAGACCAAAATATCATCCTGGAAAAACAAAACTTTTCCAACCCTTCTAACACTTTCTTCAAGACCCTCCGAAAGCATGCCATTGCAGAAGCCAGTCCAAAGGGCATCCAGATGACTCTAAATGCTCCTAAAGAGGTTAGACGTGATGTTAATGGCGTAGAATCAGGATGGGGCATAGCCTGGTGGTGAGCAGAGGACAAATCCATCACACTGAATAACTTAGCATTTTTTATTAAGGCCAGAGTTTCAGAAAGATTTGGTAATTTCAACCCAGATGTGTTTATTCAATTCTCTCAAGTCAACACACATGCAAATCTCTCTACCCCCATCCTTTGGTGCAAGAACAATGGGGGCCAACCACTTTGAGCACTCAATTTCTTCAATTACTCTTCTTTCTTTTAATTTTTTCAATTCTTGTTTGAGGGGTGCTAACATCATATAAGGAACTTTCCATACTTTAGACACACATGGTATTGCACCATTCTTGAGAACAATTACATGTTCAAAATTCTTTATTAACCCTAAATCATCTCCAAATACTTTAGGAACCCTAGAAACTATCTCATCTGAGAATCCTTCATTTGCCATTATTAACACTTTCTGTATGGAATTTGGATGTAATATTATCCCGATGTCCCTTTGATGTCTCCAACCTAAAAGGTTATCACCCCTTTTCACTACATACACTTTCTGAGTTATTTCACGCTTATCAAATTGAATTCTCATCACCGAATAACCCAAAACATTTAGGGGCAGACTTATGAAAAATGTGACATTGCACCTGGTGCAGCACCACTTTTCTTGTGCCCCTTAGCACCCCTCTAACGCCACCATGTGTGCGGCTTATTTAAAATACGGCGCACCATGGCAGTAGACAGGGGTACTAGCGTCATCATTTTTTACACTAGTCCGGCACTTTGTAGGATTAGCGCGAAAAATGTTGACGCTAATCCTGCAAAGCACTCAGAGGCCCATTGAAAACAATGGAAGCCTCCCTCTGACGCCTGCTCTTGGCAGACGTTAAAGGTGGCAATAAAAATGACACAAGGAAATCTCTTAGATTTCTTTGCACCATTTTGTCATCCCCCCAGTGCCAGAACACCCCCCTTGCATACAATATGCCTGGTGCAAGCATAATGCGGCGCAAGGGGTTGCAAAGTGGTGCAATGCTTGCAAATATGGTGCAGCGTTTTTTGGCCTTCCAACGCTACATTGGCGTCACAAAAATGAAGCTAATTTGGTGTTGGAATGGTGCTGGGCCCTCTTAAATCTTGGATCCTTTTTTTGCCTCCGTACCCAACAGGATTTATATCTGGTGGTAGTAATTCAATTTTTCCATTCCCAATAATCGTTTATGGTGATCCTAAAATCAGCAAGTACAACGACTTTTTTTCCTCCCACCACAATTTCACATTCTGGCATTTCTATTGGATCTGCGTCCACACATGCATCATCCTTTATACTAAAAATACATTTTTCTTCAAATTTGTCTTCTCCTGCAGTACAACTCATTGCCTGTTGTTTATTCTATCTACACACCTTGGCATAGTGCCCTTTCTTACCAAATCTCTTGCAGACTGCTAACCTTGTGAAACATCTAGGACTATTGAAAAGATATCCTTCGCTCCCACATCTAAAATATCTCACATCTCAACTTTTTGTTGATATTAGAATATCATTTTGAGAACATTTCTTCTCAAACTTTTTTATCTCCCTCCTTGCTCTTCATTCTCTCATGTTTGTCTACTTCCTTCTCTGCATGTCAACCTACTCCTCTTACTTAATTCACTGACTCATCCACAAGCATGTTGCCTTTTTCTTTTTCATCACGCATTTCCCGCACCCACATATTAGTATTCTCCATACCTTCAACTATAGCTATCGCCTCTTTCAAAGTAGGATTTTTTCCTAATAATTTTTCTTGTACTTTGACATTGTTTGTGCACCTGACAATCTGGTCTCTGAAAAAGGAATCAGTCAGCTGTTCAAATGTGCATGTTACTAGCTAACGTTTTCAAGGCTGTAACATATGTGCCAATTTTCTCCGGTTTCCCCTGCACTCTCATGAAAAATGTGTGCCTTTCCAGTACCACATTAATCTGTGCACCAAAATGGTTCTCCAACATCATTACAGACATGTCAAAACAGTACCTGGTTCACCCTCCCCATGACCAATGATGATTTCCTCCAAACTCTCATACACATTTCTTCCTTCTATTCCTAAATTATGTAATAGTACAGCTTGTTTGCGTACTGCAGACATTTTTTCTTCACCAATCGCAAGTAAGTATGAAACAAAAATCTGCTTCTATCTTTTCCATGACAAAATAGGACCACCTTTTCTGAAAGGAAATGAGGAGGTTCCGTAACAGTAGAAGTACTTTGGGCTAACAACCTACTTCTCAGTTGTTCAAGAGGACTACAGTGTGATGATCACTGAAACGAAGACCAGCAAATAACTTGTGTGTGTATATATATTTATATATATATACATATATATATATATATTTTGAGAGAGAGAGGGAGAAAAATGAAATTCTGCCTCATTTATTGTCAGCAAATAATTAATATCAATGGTGTGCAGATCACCAAGTAATCTCAAAGGTGTGCGGATCACTGCTTGTTGCTGAGTGATCCACCTGTCAATAAATAATTAAATATTATTGGTGTACGGATCACCGCTTGTTGCCGAGTGACCCGTGTGAAAAGGATTCATCACAAATGGGTGTAGGCATTTATGATCAAGTTTTCCCTTGTGCGTTAGAAGAAATGTTGCTGCAACAAAACTGCTTGCTCTCCAGTACTCACGTGCCCCAGTTTTATTCAGTCACGCTGGATGGAATGTCACGTTCTTATGACGTCAATCATGCTGGACGAAACGTCACATGCTCACGGCGTCATCATTTTGCTCACAGACAGCAACGAGGGCACACCTCTCTCCAAAATGCGGCAAAGTTCCACCCACACCTCGGGTCAGCAAAAACATAAACAGCCGTTCCACTCTCTCTTGGTGGCTCACCTCGGTGTTCACAATATCACTTCAAAAGACCGTTAATATGGGTGGCGTGGGTTTCGATTTATCTAGGAAGTTTCTCCCTTGTCACCAGTGTTAAGAATACGCTTTTCACTTCAAAGGTTCTTCATAAACCTTAATTAGTAGATTCATTGCATGTAAATCTAACCTCCTCAGGAAGCAAACTGATCGTAACTGACCACATTCAAATCTCCTCCAGAAGCTTGACACTCCCTGGAATGTTGTGACCTCGAAGTGATTGTCACCGCATTCCAGCCAAGTGATCTAGTGAAAACCACAATGATAAATCAACAGAATACTTAAGTTGCAAAATAAAACTAATTTGTTTGCGTAACCGTAAACTGACAAACTTAGCTAAAACATATGACACACATCCTTGGCCTCTTGTGTATATTTCTTAATCGTTATTATACACTGGAGAGTGCATGCATGAAATACATTGTAGACATCTCGACAATATTAAAATGCAAATGAAATATTAATATATCTAAATCAACATAGCCACGTCACAAAATATAAAATGTACACATTTCTGGTCACTTCGTGCCCATCCAAACCACATTTTAATCAAATAAGTGGTATATAATATATTTCAAATACATCATACACCATGAGGTAGCAAGGGAAAGGTCATAACTAGACAAGTCCATTTATTGCTACATTCCTTTCCAATAAAATACTCTAGTCAAAATCCCTTTTAAAATAGCTTGCCCAATGAAAAAACACAAGTCGCCGATTTTCGACCTATACACCCATCCAGGCCTCTTCAGGACTAATGGAAGACAAATGACCATACACTAAGGGCCAGCCTAGCGCCACCTTGCACCACATTAGCGTCGTTTTTTCAAGCTAATGTGCCATGTTTACAAAGTGGTGCAATGCATGCATTGCCTCACTTTACGACCCTTGCACCACATTATGCCTGCGTCAGGCATAATGTATGCATGGGGGGGACGTTCCAGCATTAGAAGGCCTGCAAAAATGACGCAGTGAATTCTACAAGATTTCATTGCATCATTTTTGTCATCATTTTTAATACCTGCTCAAAGTAGGCATTAAAAGGATGCACCCATTGAAGTCAATGGGCCTCCCTGCATTTTGCTACACTAGTATCAAACTTTTTTACACTAGTGCAGCAAAGCGCCACAGTAGTGCCAAAAATGTAGATGCTATCTGCCTAACGTGCGCCATAGTGCGCTATATTGTAAATACGGCGCACCCATGGTGTTGTTAAGTGGCGGTGGGGGGACGTAAGAAATCTGGCGAATCAGTACTGATGTGCCACATTCTTGTGAATCTGGGCCTAAAAATCAAAAGTGTAACAGCAAAACAATGGTATTATTACCATGTTCTTTTATAACGGTCGGCAAAGGGCTCCTGAGCTAATACTAGTAGTTCACAGAAAGAAGTCGGTGTCACCTGCATGCAGATATATATCCAAAAAAAAACCTACCTCTTCCAAGTCATTTATGTGCCTACCCGGAAAATATTTGTTATGTGTCCGCTATATATGTTTCATGCACCCGTGCGCCAAGTCACTCCATGTTCACCATCAAAAAGACGTGAACATCCCAAAACATCAGAACTGTTGCACATTTTGTGTTAGAGCCTCAGAAAACCAAGGCCCTCCTCCACAGATCTTGCATTTAAAAACAGATATGCATGTTCTTACCCTTTATAGTTTAGACACCCATGAAAATCAATCAAAAGGGAAAAAACGTTCTGAATCCTTGCAATCAATGGATGATCCCCGAGAAGACATGTTAGGGTTAAATAGAAGAAAACGTTTCTACAATAATTAGAAGCCTGGACCTGTATGGTCCCACGTTTTTACCATAGTCAACAGGCTTTCAGTTTCAACAAAACGCTCTAGAACAAAAAAATAATTGTACAAACAAATTAAACCTCGTTTTGACACGGACACTTGATTGGCCACACTCTGCACTCACCAGAATTTTTATATAGGTTTAATCACGTTTCTTTGTTGCTTTTGCATGTTAATGAGCCCGTGTTCCTACAATCTACTGACTCGCATAAAAAGCCAGGGTCTTGCAATTGATCGCGTTGGCGAGAAAGGACGGGTAACGATAAACAACCATTGGCAAAGCCAACAGGTCTCACCTATGCAAGAGCTATTGGCTTTTCCAGTAGGCATTTTGTACACCAGGCTCGTTGCTGTTCAGCAAAGCTAAAAGTTAGTGGCATAGAGGACAGTGTTGTGGTGTGGTGTAGAGTGGAATGGCAAATATTGAAGTAGAGTGGTATACACTGGAGTGGCATAGAGTAGAGTGGACTGGTGTAGAGGGCATTGGTGTAGTGTTGCAGAATGCACTGGCTTTGAATTCAGCAGCATACAATGCAGCATTGTTGAATACAGAGGAGTAGATTAGAGTGGTGCATAGTACAATGCAGTAGTGCAGAGTGCAATGGCGCAGAGTGCAGAAACACAGAATAGAGTGGCGTAGAGTGGTGCGGAGTGAAATGGCATAGAGTTGAGTGATGCAGAGGGCTGTAGTGCATAGTAGATTAGAGTGGCATAGAGTGCAGTGGCATGGAGTGCAGAGCAGGGTCAAGTGGTAGAGAGTGCAGTAGCTTTGAGTGGTGCAGAGTAGAATAGAGTGGTCCAGAGTAGAGTATAGTGCTGTACAGTGCTGTGACATAGAGTACAGTGGCCTAGAGTGCAGTAGAGCAGACTGCAATGGTGCAGGGTGCAGTGGCACAGACCAGAGTGGCACAGAATAGAATGGCGTGGAGTGGTGCAGAGTGGAATGGCGCAGCGTTGAGTGATGCAGAGGGCGGTAGCGCATAGTAGAGTAGAGTGGCATAGAGTGCAGTGGCATGGAGTGCAGAGCAGAGCTGAGTGGTAGAGAGTGCAGTGGCATAGAGTGGTGCAGATTAGAGTAGCAAAGAGTGGTCCAGAGTATAGTGTAGTGCTGTACATTGCAGTGACATAGAGTACAGTGGCCTAGAGTGGAGTAGTGCGGGAGTAGAGCAGTGTGTGGTTCATTGGTGGAGAGTGCAGTGCTGCAGAGTAGGGTGCCAGAGTGCAGTGGTGTAGAGTAGTATAGAGAGCAGTGACGTAGAATAGATTGTTTCAGAGCAAAGTGAAATGGCATAAAGTGGAGTGGTACAGTGTAGAGTGCATTTGCATTGAGTGGCATAGAGTGTAATGGCATAAAGTGGTGAACAGTGCAGTGGCATAGACAGCAGTGGTGTACAGTAGATTGGAGTGTTGTACAGTGAATTGGCATAGAGTGCAGGGGCATAGAGTTGAGTGTTACAGATAAACTGCATTGGCGTGAAGTGTATTGGAATACAGTGCAGAGGTGTTGAGTGCAACGCTGCAGATTGGCGTAGAGTACAGTGGGGTAGAGTGGAGTTGTGCAAAGTAGATTGGTGTGGTCTAGACTGGAGTGGTGTAGAGTGCAGTGGTGAAGAGAGCAGTGGTGTACAGTAGAGTGGCGAAATGTGATTTGGCATTGATTGTAGAGTGGTACAGGGTAAAGTAGAGAGTGATTGTGTGAAGTGGCACAGAGTGCGGTGGCATAGAGTGGACTGGTGCAGTGTGTAGTGGTGTGAAGTGGTGCAGAGTGGAGTGCAGTGGTGTGGAGTGGTGCAGAGTAGAGTGGAGCTGCATAGAGTGAAGCATTCATGGTGTGGTAGCACACTGCCATTACAGACAACACATTTCCAATTCAAATGACCACTATATTTGCACAGACATACAGTTTTTCTAACAAAATTATTTAGTGCACAGATGAAAATGTGTGGAAATTGCACCCCCTAGTGTAATGTTTTGTTTTTATCATATTAAAGTATTTGTTTCTAACACACTTCAGAAATGACAGAAAATTTGCTTAAGTTGTGTTCCCAATTCTGATATATTCAGAAATAGTTACACAGTTCATTTAAATGTTGTTTGCTAGAATTTTTTTTTCCTATCCCAAGTATCCAGCAAGAGTGTGACATAAATCCTCTCACTTTGAAGTCAGAGAAAGAAAAGTGAACAAGTGCCGTCAGAAGAAAGCCCCTACATATGACTTTGATCTTTGAATGCACAGCAAATGTGATGAGATAAGAACAAAATTACAGGGCTATTTACATAAAGGGAGCATGTGGATGGATACTGTTAAAAAGGTTTTGGCAAGGAAAGGTACAAACTTAAGTTGGACAGCCTAAAGCAAATAAAACCAGCAAATGTAAAGCATGAAAATGTGTGTTACAAACCTCAAAGCCAATGGCAAGCAGTGGGCAGAATGCATTCATCTGTCAACTTTCAGAGTGTCCCCAAGATGTCTTTAGCAAACCCGACAGCTGCGCTGTCTTGGTAGGCTGCGATCTAATAAAAAATTCAAACTAGGAATTGTCACGTGGAGCTCCTGTCATGCTCCGTGGCTGAGCCTTTTCCAGGAAGGGCAGTAAGATGGCTGGTCTCCATGCGTCTGAGAACACGTCCGAGGACGCAATGGTTTTCAGGATCTCTATCAGCACTGGATTGGACTCGAATCAGCTAGGCAAACCGCGGCTCCCTCAGACCTTGGCTCGTAAGGGAAGTGTGGCTCGGTGACAAGGCTGCATCTGTATAGGACGACAAGTATTAAGGAATCTGCGAGTACCGGCCTGCCTGTCTTCCGATTTTCTGACTAGGTGATTAAGGAGATACTGCTCGTTGTGCGTGCAGGAGGACATGAATTAAATGACTGATGTTTGGTCTTGCCATAGAACTCTGGGACCTCATCACATCACACTCACCAGACGTCGCCTCACTCATGGAAACCTGGAACAGCCCCTCCTGGGAACCCGACATAACCATCGCCACCTCCAAGGGATACAAACTCCAACGCAAAGACCACCACAACAGGCCAGGTGGTGGCATCGCCATCCTACACAGGGACACCAGCAAAGTCACCACCAGCTCCCAAGAGACTATCGACAACACAGAACACATGCACTTCCTAATCCACATTTACCACAACTCCACCCTCAGAGGTACACTAATCTACAGACCACCAGGACCACGCCCCGCCTTCTGCGACACCATCGCCGACACCATCAGCTCGCACGCCCTCACCTCCACAAACTCATCCTCCTCAGTGATTTCAACTTTCACTTGGAGAACCTTCAAGACCACAACTCAACCTCCCTCATAGACAACCTCACCAACCTCGGACTCAAACAACTGGTCACTGTAGGAGGCTGGCCTGGCTTGTAGTGGGTACCAGAGGTACTTACACCTTGTGCCCGGTCCAGTTATCCCTTATTAGTGTAGAAGAGGTGTTTCTAGCAGCTTAGACTGATAGAAGGTAGCTATGGCAAAGCAGCTTAGGCTGAACTAGGAGACATGTAAAGCTCCTACTATACCACTGGTGTCATGTGCACAATATCATAAGAAAACACAATACACAGAGTTACTAAAAATAAAGGTACTTTATTTTTATGACAATATGCCAAAAGTATCTCAGTGAGTACCCTCAGTATGAGGATAAGATATATACACAAGATATATGTACACAAACCAAAATTAGGTAAGTAATAGCAAGAAAAGTAATGCAAACAGTGTAGAATTACAATAGGTTGCAATAGGAGCACATTGGTATAGGGATAACACAAACCATATACTCCAAAAGTGGAATGTGAACCACAAATGGACCCAAAACCTATGTGAGCTTGCAGAGGGTCGCTGGGACTGTTTAAAAACAGTAAGGGTTAGAAAAATAGCCCACCCTAAGACCCTGAAAGTTAGGTGAAAAGTGCACCTACTACCCCGTGAGAGCACAGAAGTCATGATAGGGGGATTCTGCCGGAAGAACAAACACCAGCAATACAACAACAGTGGATTTCTGGACCTGAGTACCTGTAAGACAAGGGGATCAAGTCCAATAGTCGCGACAGTGTCGAGAGTGGGCAGGAGCCCAGGAAATGCCAGCTGAGGGTGCAAGGAAGCTGCCACCAGATGGTAGAAGCTGTGGATTCTGCAAGAACAAAGAGGGCTAGAAACTTCCCCTTTAGAGGATGGATGTCCCACGTCGCGAAGAAGCTTGCAGAGGTGTTCCCACGCAGAAAGACTGCAAACAAGCCTTGCTAGCTGCAAGGGTCGCGGTTAGGATTTTTGGATGCTGCTGTGGCCCAGGAGGGACCAGGATGTCGCCACTTGGATGAGGAGTCAGAGGGGGTGCCCAGCAAGTGAGGGAGCCCTCACAGAAGCAGGCAGCACCCACAGAAATACCGGAAACAGGAACTATGAAGAGGAGTGAACCGGAGCTCACCCGAAGACACAAAATGGGAGTCCCACGACGCCGGAGGACAACTCAGGAGGTTGTGCACTGCAAGAAGTAGTGCCGGGGACCCAGGCTTGGCTGTGCACGAAGGAAATCCTGGAAGAGTGCACAGGAGCCGGAGCAGGTGCAAATCACGCGGTACCCAGCAATGCAGTCTAGCGTGGGGAGGCAAGGACTTACTGCCACCAAACTTGGACTGAAGAGTCACTGGACTGTGGGAGTCACTTGGACAGAGTTGCTGAGTTCCAGGGACCACGCTCGTTGTGCTGAGAGGGGACCCAGAGGACCGGTGATGCAGTCTTTTGTTGCCTGCGGTTGCAGGGGGAAGATTCCGTCGACCCAGAGGAGATTTCTTCAGACCTCCTAGTGCAGAGAGGAGGCAGGCCACCCCCAGAGCATGCACCACCAGGAAACAGTCGAGAAGGGGGCAGGATCAGCGATACAAGGTTGCAGTCGTCGTCTTTGCTACTTTGTTGCGGTTTTGCAGGCGTCCTGAGCAGTCAGCGGTCGATCCTTTGGCAGAAGGTGAAGAGAGAGATGCAGAGGAACTCTGATGAGCTCTTGCATTCGTTATCTAAAGAATTCCCCAAGGCAGAGACCCTAAATAGCCAGAAAAGGAGGTTTGGCTACCTAGGAAGGAGGATAGGCTAGCAACACAGGTAAGAGCCTATCAGAAGGAGTCTCTGACATCACCTGCTGGCACTGGCCACTCAGAGCAGGCCAGTGTGCCAGCATCACCTCTGTTTCCAAGATGGCAGAGGTCTGGAGCACACTGGAGGAGCTCTGGGCACCTCCTCAGGGAGGTGCAGGTCAGGGGAGTGGTCACTCCCATTTCCTTTGTCCAGTTTCGCACCAGAGCAGGGCTGGGGGATCCCTGAACCGGTGTAGACTGGCTTATGCAGAGATGGGCACCATCTGTGCCCATCAAAGCATTTCCAGAGGCTGGGGGAGGCTACTCCTCCCCAGCCCTGACACCTTTTTCCAAAGGGAGAGGGTGTAACACCCTCTCTCTGAGGAAGTCGTTTGTTCTGCCTTCGTGGGCCAAGCCTGGCTGGACCCCAGGAGGGCAGAAACCTGTCTGAGGGGTTGGCAGCAGCTGCAGTGGAACCCCGGAATGACAGTTTGGCAGTACCCGGGTCTGTGCTAGAGACTCGGGGGATCATGGAATTGTCTCCCCAATGCCAGAATGGCATTGGGGTGACAATTCCATGATCTTAGACATGTTACATGGCCATGTTCGGAGTTACCATTGTGATGCTATACATAGGTAGTGACCTATGTATAGTGCACGTGTGTAATGTTGTCCCCGCACTCACAAAGTCCGTGGAATTTGCCCTGAACGATGTGGGGGCACCTTGGCTAGTGCCAGGGTGCACACACACTAAGTAACTTAGCACCCAACCTTTACCAGGTAAAGGTTAGACATATAGGTGACTTATAAGTTACTTACGTGCAGTGGTAAATGGCTGTGAAATAACATGGACGTTATTTCACTCAGGCTGCAGTGGCAGGCCTGTGTAAGAATTGTCAGAGCTCCCTATGGGTGGCAAAAGAAATGCTGCAGCCCATAGGGATCTCCTGGAACCCCAATACCCTGGGTACCTCAGTACCATATACTAGGGAATTATAAGGGTGTTCCAGTATGCCAATGTGAATTGGTGAAATTGGTCACTAGCCTGTTAGTGACAATTTGGAAAGCAGAGAGAGCATAACCACTGAGGTTCTGGTTAGCAGAGCCTCAGTGAGACAGTTAGGCATCACACAGGGAACACATATAGGCCACAAACTTATGAGCACTGGGGTCCTGGCTAGCAGGGTCCCAGTGACACATAACAAACATACTGACAACATAGGGTTTTCACTATGAGCACTGGGCCCTGACTAGCAGGATCCCAGTGAGACAGTGAAAACATCCTGACATATACTCACAAACAGGCCAAAAGTGGGGGTAACAAGGCTAGAAAGAAGCTACTTTCTCACAGTCACCGCACCCACCCACTCAGCAGGACACATGCTTGACGCAATTTTCACCTCAAGCCAACACACAGCCTGCTCCCACACCACCAAACTCCACTGGACTGACCACCACTGCGTCCACTTCTCCTTCACCAAACCCCCCACACACCACCATCAACACACCACACCGTACTGCATGTGGGACAAGATCCCCACAGAACGCCTGAACTCCCAACTGGCTCACAACCTCCCCCCCAAACCAACGACCCCAATGCAGGGGCACACAACCTCTCTAAATGGATCACTACCTGCGCAGACACACTAACCCCCCTCAGAAACACATCGCCACCCGCAACATCAAGAACGCCCCATGGTTCACCCCCAAACTCCAAGACTCCAAGCGCAAATGCCGTTAAGCGGAGAAAATATGGTGACAAGAACCCACTACAACCAACTTCTCCACCCTCAAAACCACCATTCGCACCCATCACCAACTCATACACACCACCAAAAGAGATCTACAAGACACGCCTTGACAACAACTCCCAAAACAGCAAAGAACTCTTCACCATCATTAAAGAGCTAGCCAAACCCAAAGACAGCAACATAGACACCACACACACACAGCCCCTATGTGATGCCCTCCCCAACCACTTCCACCACAAAATCCTGGACATCCACAACAGCTTCATACCACACACACCCACCACACACACCCCGCACTCACCCAACTCAACCCCCACTCATGACCCCCCCATCACACTCACCACCTGGGCCCCCACCACACACGAAGAAACCGAAAAAAACATGAACTCCATCCACTCCGGATCCCCCTCTGACCCCTGTCCTCATCGCATTTACAACAAAACCAGACCAACCATCGCCCCCATACTCCGTGACATAATCAACTCCTCTTTCGACTCCGCCACCTACCCAGACCCCTGGAAGCACGCAGAAATCACTGCTCTCCTAAAGAAAAACAAAGCCGACCTGGAGGCCCTCTCCAACTATCGCCCCATCTCCCTCCTCCCTTTCCCCGCCAAGGTTGCAGAGAAACTAGTCAACACCCGCCTATCCCACTTTCTTGAAGAAAACAACACTCTTGACCCCTCACAATCCGGGTTCCGCAAGAACCAGAGCATGAAAACCACCCTCATCGCATGCACTGACGACATCAGGACCAAAGTCGACAAAGCTGAGACCGTCGCACTCATCCTCCTAGACCTCTCCGCAGCCTTTGACATTGTCTGCCACCACACACTCCACACACGCCTCCACAACACAGGAATTCGCCACAAAGCCTTTGACTGGCTCACCTCTTTCCTCACCAACCGGACCCAAAGAGTCCGCCTTCCACCTTTCCACTCCACCGCTGCCAAGATCATCTGCGGAGTCCCCCAAGGGCCCTCCCTCAGCCCCACACTCTTCAACATTTACATGATCCCCCTAGCCAACATCCTCAGACCACACGGAATCACTATCCTCTCCTACGCAGACGACACCCAACTCACCCTCACCCGCAACCCCACCACCGCCAAAACCAACCTACACGCTGCTCTCCTCGACACCGCCAACTGGATGACAACTAACCACCTCAAGCTTAACTCCAACAAAACCGATATCATCATCTTCGGCCCCAACAAAACCGTATGGGACGGCTCCTGGTGGCCCACCGCCCTAGGCCCTGCACCCACCCCCGCAAACCACGCACGCAACCTCTGCATCATACTGGACCCCTCTCTCTCCATGACAAAGCAAATCAACGCACTAACATCCTCCTGCTTCCACACACTCTGCACTCTAAAAAAATCCTTCAAATGGATTCGCCCAGAGGCCAGGAAGACAGTCACCCATGCACTCATCAGCAGCTGACTAGACTATGGTAACGCCCTCTACGCCAGCACCACACTCAAACTCAAACGCAAACTCCAGAGAATCCAGAACATAGCCGCACGCCTTGTCCTCGGCCTCCCCCACCACAAACGAATCTCACCACACCTCAAATCCCTTCACTGGTTCCCCAAGGACAAGAGACTCACTTTGAAGATCTTCATCCACGCACACAAATCCCTCCACAACACTGGCCGGACCTTCCTCAACGAAAGAGTAAACTTCCACACTCCCACCCGCAACCTCCGATCAGCCGTCCTCGCACTAGCTACAGTCCCCCGCATCCAACGAACCACCACAGGAGGCATGGCCTTCTCTTACCTCGCCCCCAGAACCTGGAACTCTCTCCCCACCCACCTCCGCAAAACCAAAGACCTCCTACTCTTCGGAAAAAACCTCAAGACATGGTTGTTCGAACAGTAACCCCTCCCTCACCCCCCCCCCACACAAGCGCCTTGAGACCCTCACGGGTGAGTAGCGCACTCTATAAATTTTTTGATTCATTGATTGATTGAATCCCAGGAAATTTTAATAGCGCCCTTTTCACTCTAAGAAGCGAAGGAGGTGGTTCTTGGCTCATCCAATGGGAAAGCCTGTGGCGAAGATTGTCTTCCGGCTGAAGTCTATAAAGCTCTACTGGGCCAAATAGCAGAGTTCTTGGTCAGTCTTTTTCACAAAATACTTAAGGGGTAGAGATCCCAGCCTCCTTTACAAGGGCTACTATTGTTAGTTTTTGAAAAAAGGGTAAGCCTCCCGAGAAACCAGACTCCTACAGCCTGATCAGTTAAATTATGACTATAAACCTCTGGCAAAGATTTTGGCACATAGAACCACCTCCGTGGTGCAAGTGATAATTCAGGAGGATCAGTATGGTTTTCTTCTAGGCAGGCTTTTATCGATTAATACTGTCAGAGTCACCAGATCCTCGGGGTCTGTGCACGTTCCCAACACGTCCACCACAAAACAGCTCCAATACTCTGATTAGAATATCACAGAGTCTCAGAGAGTCCAAGTGGGGAAAAGGGGATTAGGAAGGGAACTGCTAGGAAGGAGACCTGTAGGACGCAAAAAGGTTAAAACACACAATATAAAAATTATATCACATTAATCATTACTAGACTATGATTCTAAGCATTGTTATACTAGAAACATGGATAACTTAGCATGGACTAAATAGCTAGGCCTCAAGATATCTGGTCATCTGTGAAGGAATCAAGAAAGATTAATACACTTGTTCAAATGAACCTCTCAATGAAATGTTACACAAGGATTAGAAAACATCAGAACCTTCTACAATTACGTTTTCAAATTCAAAACATAGCCTTTGCATGGGGACCAGAAAATAATCTGAATGCATTCTATAACACTATAGGAAATGTACTTAAGGGACTTATTATGCACACGCAATATAACATCTAGAATTTTAGCACTTTAGTTTCTTAGAATGCAGGAACATGAATTACGCACACTGCGGATTTCCACAAGAGTTTGTAAATGCCATAAAATGGTTGCGCACAATGAATGACATGAATTAAGCACAAGAAACGAATCGCGCATCTAGCTGATTCGAATGTCACCACGTAAATGCCAGGAATTGGTAACATACAATAACTATCATGAATTAAGCACAAGAAATGAATCACGCATCTTGCTGATTCGAAGGCCACCATGTGAATGCCATGAAATGGTAGCGTGCAATGAACAACATGAATTAAGCACAAGAAATGAATTGCGCGTCTTGCCGATTCGAATGCCACCATGTGAGTGCCATGAAATAGTAGCATGCAATGAACAACATGAATTAAGTACAAGAAATGAATTGCGCGTCTTGCCGATTCGAATACCACCATGTGAGTGCCATGAAATGGTAGCGTACAATGAACAACATGAATTAAGTACAAGAAATGAATTGCGCGTCTTGCCGATTCGAATGCCACCATGTGAGTGCCATGAAATGGTAGCGTACAATGAAGAACATGAATTCGGCACAAGAAATTAATCGTGTGTCTTGCCGATTCGAATGCCACCATGTGAATGCCATGAAATGGTAGCGTGCAATGAGCAACATGAATTAAGCACAAGAAATGAATCGCGTGTCTTGCCGATTCGAATGCCACCATGTGAATGCCATGAAATGGTAGCACGCAATGAACAACATGAATTGAGTACAAGAAATGAATTGCGCATCTTGCCGATTCGAATGCCACCATGTGAGTGTCATGAAATGGTAGCGAACAATGAAGAACATGAATTCAGCACAAGAAATGAATTGCGCGTCTTGCCGATTCGAATGCCACCATGTGAATGCCATGAAATGGTAGCACGCAATGAACAACATGAATTAAGTACAAGAAATGAATTGCGCGTCTTGCCGATTCGAATGCCACCATGTGAGTGCCATGAAATGGTAGTGAACAATGAAGAACATGAATTCAGCCCAAGAAATGAATCGCGCGTCTTGCCGATTCGAATGCCACCATGTGAATGCCAGGAAATGGTAGCGCACAATGAATAACATGAAATGAAGCACAAGAAATGAATTGCGCGTCTTGCCAATTCGAATGTTCAGCATGTGAATGCCTTTTAAACACCAAGCTCACATTCACACACACAAGAACCAAAGTGTTTCATCATGCAAATTAGGCCCAAGAACTCGGAAGCCTTTGAGAACGGGATCGGGGGCCCAGCCTGACCTCCGTCTTACTGCCCTGATCAAGAATCACCAACAAAGTAAAAGGGAAAATCAAAGTAGGCCTCCGGAACAGGAGCTCAGGAAGATGCTGCTGCTCTGCACCGGGACCTCTGAATAGTGAGCATGTGGAGCTGGGCTGACTCCCTTTTATAGAGTCTTAGCCCAGCCCACAAACCACACCCAGGCATGCTGCAGGGAAAGCTTCTAGAAGGCCTTGGAAAGGGACCACACCCTGACACAGTCTGAAAGCCTGCAGCAGTACATTGCATATGAACAGTATTTATATGCACGCTGAACATAAGTCTTCAGGATTAAACTCTGCAATGCAAAAGGTTAAACAACAGCATATCAGCACAATGCATAGATTACGTTAGCTTGAAATTGCAAGGTTTTTGCATTTTTGTCGCCCGTAGAGCGCGCACTGCCTTGATGTTGACAAATACTAATTTTCTAGTTCAGGCCATCAATTACTTTTCTCACAACAACAAGCCGGCTGCTATTATAATGCTTGATGTAGAGAAATCATTTGGATTAGTTCAAAGGGAAGTTTTGTTTTTGATCATAGACAGGTTCAAGTTCCCCAGGCAGTTTATTCAGGTACTGCAAAATCTGTACTCCAAGGCTCCTTCCAAGATCTTAGTCAATGCACGAATAGCAGGGACCTTGTAAGTCGGTTGAGGTACGCGTCAAGGCTGTCCTCTCTCTCCCGTGCTTTTTGCACTTTTTATTGAATCGCTAGCTGTGGCTCTTTGTCAAGAAAACTCTATAAATCCTCCTAGTCCCTAAGCACCCAAATTGAAATTGTTTGCAGATGATGTGATTCTTTATCTTCTAGAGTCCTCGAACATTGAAAGGGCCTTTGTGAAAATCACGTTTTTTCCAGATTTCGGTGGCTATAGGATCAACCACACCAAGTCCGAAGCTCTTTTATTGGATGTATGATGGAACAACGCATGCGCCAACCACGCATGCCTGAACAACACAGTTGAAACAACAACTGTGTTGTTCCCGTGAATGCCTTTACCACGCATGCCTTTACAATGATTTTTCATTGTAAAAGCATGCCTAGTAAAGGCATGTGTGGAACGGCATGCGTTGTTTTTGAATGCCATCCCTCCACCCACCCTAAAAATAAAACTACCCTGACCTCCCCGCCCTAAAAATGAAACTACCCCAACCCGCCCTAAAAATAAAACTACCCTGACCCCAATTCTCCCTAAAAAAAAAACTACCCCGACCCCCCGCCCGCCCATTATAAGTACCCGATACCCCCACCCACCCTGAGCCCTAAAACCTACCCCGACCCATCCACCCACCCTAAAAACTGACCCTACCCCAAAAATGAAACTGCCCCACCCCTAAAAACAAAATTACCCGACCCCATTACTCCTGCCCTAAAAATAAAACTACACTGCCCCACCCTCGCCAAAAATAAAACTAACCCACTCGCCCCTAAAAACTACCCACCCTGAAGCCTAAAACCTACCCCAACCACACACCCACCCTTTAAACAACCCACCCCAAAAATAAAACTACCCCACCCCTGAAAACAAAATTACCCCAACCCCCTACCCCTGCCCCTAAAAACCTGTCCTAAATACAAAATTACCCCGATCCCCCACCCCTAAAAACAAAATTACCCCATCCCTCCCACCCACCCTAAAAACCATAGTACCCTAACCCCCCACACCGCCCTAGAAACAAAACTACCCCAACCCTTTAAAAAAAAAGCAACCACCCCACCCCTAAAAACTTCCTCAACCCTCTCCCAGCACCATTCACCTGACCGCGTCCTACCCCAACCCCCACCCCTAAAAACAAAATTACTCCGACCTCCCACCCCGGACCCTTAAAAACCTGACCCCCCCACCTGCCCTGATTGAAAATTACCCTGACCCCCAACCCGCACCTCACCCGCCCTACATACATGTAGCGGCATCCAGAGGGACTGGCTTCACTTATGTTTTACATGTCCCAAGCTTGCAGACTACTGGGAAAAAATATTCCAGTGGCTAAGTCTTGAGGTCCGGGCTACCCTCACCCCAGATCCTGTTGGAGCTTTGTTTGGTATCTCTAGCCATACCGGGCTATCACTTTGTGCACAGCAAATTCTGTTTATCGCCTCTCTGATTGCCAAATCATTAATTCTTCAGGCCTGGAAGTCATCTCTAACACCATCTCACGCGGCTTGGGAGGTAAAAATTAAACTTGTGCATTCCAAGGAGCAACTTTATGCACAACATATTGGTGCATTACAAAAGTCTAAGTGCTTTTGGGGGATAAGTCTTGTTTCACCCTCATAATAATAATAATATAATAATACAAGACTTTAGCATTTTTAACTCTAATTGGGAATTGAGTTCTATTTATTGATTTTACATAAGCTATATGAATTACCCTTCCCGGGAGAATTTGAGAATGTGTTATTCTATTACGATCATGTAAGTTATTGATTACATCTTTTGTATTATTTCTTCTTTCTTGGACCTGCTAAAATTGATTAAGTATTTTTTTTTTTTTTAATGACTCTGCCCATGTTCCTGTTTGAGTGCCCCCCGCTGTGGCTTGTGGCTTGCTCCATAAGCTGTCATTTAATTTATAATGTTAAGGAAAGGAGGACTGTGCTTGTATCCTGTAATAGCTGGTATAAGAAAGTGTTTCTTTTTCTGCAGAAGCCAGCCAGACTTCTTGGTACAGGTACAGAAGTTCTCACTTTGGAATTGTGGTTGTGAAAGAGATGATGGGGCAAAAGGCTCACTTTTTCAGATCACTCTTTTTTAATTTGCTGGTCTCACAAATAGTTTGTGAATCTCAAATGTCAGAGATATACAAAACTCTTAACCCTTTAAAAACTGCTCAGCAACTCTTTAAACTAATGATATCTCAAAAACGTCTCAACAGATTTATAGCAAACCAATAAAAGCATGCTTTCTAAGTAAAGTTCTACTGTAGTGCCCAGTTTGGTGCAAATCAGTTCACCTTTTTTGGGCTGTAGGCATGAGCAGAATTTTCTATAGGATGTAAAATTGGAAAATACTTCCTTTTCGCCCCATTTTATCAATTTTTTACTTTTTTCCTCTGCACAGACCTGCAGGAAAATCGCTGTGCCAGACCTTATTTGACTCTATACTGATTTGGAAAATATTGTGTATATTCAATTACTGGGTCAACAGTTATAGGAAATTAAAAATGTCTATCCAAATCATAACTACACAGGGGTGACCCCCACTGTGTAATTTAGATAGACATCTATTTAATGACTATCAATACTTACCTGTGTTGTAATGTCCCATGTGCTGTAGTGACATCCACAGTGAATGTAGGGAAAAATGTTTGCATTGTTCTGACTGTAGTTGTAGCTGTAGATCCTGAATGGTAATGACTCAGGTTGTGGTGCCTTTATTGCATTGCGGGTACACTATACAGATTGTAGGTTTCATCACTTTTCAGGAGTAATAATATGGGTGCAATCAAGCAATCCGTTGCTCTCCACACTGTCTCTTAGCATACTACAAGAAGTACCTCAATATTATTGCGCTAACTTCTTTAGGTACCATAGAAGTGCTTCATTCAATTACATGACTAGACCCACTTTATGATCCGACTTGTCTTCCCTTTCTTTCCCCAAAGACACTAGCTCACTCGTCAAGGTACCCTTTTCCCCTATTGATTGATTCACGTTACAGGATCCCATCATTTTTTGGACAGAAGGTCCTTTCCTCTGAGTCCAAAGATGGATAACGTGCACTCCATCTGAACCTTTAAGTTTATGACAATCATAACTCTTGCTTTCTCCTTGAAAGCTGTTTGATGCCTTACTGTATTTTCATCAATTATCTCGTATATGCCACAGGTCTCTAAATCTGATGTGTTGATACCGTTGATGCATAAATCTCTCAGCAACCGTGTGTCCTCTCTACCACTAGGTATCTCAGCTCTTTTTCTCTGACGTACTGGAACACCCTGGGGCCTATTCACAATACATTTGTATGCTACTCACGTATATATTTATTACAATGCCTAGGTGTAGTAAAATGTACAGTGCTGTAGTAGGGCGAACCACAGGACACTAGTAGGAAACGTCCCCAAGCACCACAGTTGAGGCCCAGTAACCCCTGCTTGCCCTGTGGCCTCCCGAATGGTTTCAATCAGCGTCTGCACACCTATCTTTCACTACCATTATGTATTACAAACATACCCATAAACTATGGATTGCCATCCAGAATCTTCATCCTCATCAAAACTGACTAATGCTTCATTGAGATCCGGTCCTACTTGTCTCTCTCCATTGCAACTTACTTCCTCATCATGTCCAAACTCTCCATCAAATGAAGCCCTAAAATATAATCTTCAGGAAGTGGATGCCAGAGGTTGATTTTGCCTTCTTGCGGTTGTCATACCTTTTAAAATATATAGGGGCATATTAAGAGTCCCTGGCGCCACCTTAGCTTAATCTTTTTGATGATAAGACAGCACTAAGGTGTCTTTTTCCCCACGTCACATTTACAAAGTGGCACAATGTACCCATTGCATTACTTTGTAACCCCTTGTGTCACATTATGTCTGCGTCAGGCATAATGTATGCGAAAGGGGCATTCCGGCACTAGGAGGCCTGCAAAAATGGCGCAGTGACATTTAACAGATGTCAATGTGCCATTTTTGGCATCATTTTTAATGCCTGCTCAAAGCAGACAATAAAATGACGCACCCATAGAAACCTATGGGCCTCCTTGCACTTTGGTATAACAGTGTCAACATTTTTGACGCTAGTGTAGCAAACCGCCACAATAGCATAAAAAATTGTGACACTATTGTGCTAACGACCTCCATGGTGTGCCCTATGATAAATACAATGCAACCATGGTGTCAATGGGTGCTGGTAATGGGGTGCAGAAAAAGTAGCACATCAGCTCTGATGCGCCACTTTTTCATAAATATGGGCCATAGATTTCTCTTATTTTTCCTTGATGTGTATGTTGTCCTGGTTTGCTCTGTGTGTACAGACTTCAGTTTGTTTTTGCATTCTTGTATGTATCTGTCTGTAATCGCTGTACATATTAATATCCAATATTAACTATTTATTAAGGAAACTGCAAACCCCATATACCTGAGACATAGTTATAGTGCCATAATCGTTCATCATTGAGAATGTCACCTTACCACAATGCCTACCTAGTCTTTCTCTGCTACCATCCATTAAGCTTGAGTCCCTCTCCTCCTTGCCCCATTAATGACGCAACCTTCAAAAGTAAGAATGTTTTTCTTTGCTTCCCCATGCTAAACGGCTGCACTGGCTCTGACGGTCTCTTCTCCGTTATTTTTATCATTACAACACTGGGGGTGGCTTTGTGTATGTTCTTGAGGTTGAGTTTGCTGGGGTCTTGAACACTTATTCTAAACTTGTGTATTCTATTCACAGATGTAAGATGCAGTGTACCACGACTATCCTGTTGTAAACCATTTCTGGTCTAAATGTTGTGCTGCCGACTATATATATATTTCTCCCTTTCACATATATTGCTCATGTTCTTCTGTGTTTGCAGAAGAAGCTTTTTCATACCTCCCTAGTGACATTACATTATTTTGTATTTTCTAAAATTTGCTATGAGCTAGTGAAACGCTTTAAATAACTCTTCCTTTTAATATGACTTTTCTTTTTGCAGGTTTTGAGAAATGGAATGACAGTGGCTGCAGACAGCAGAAACACTTTGTCTGCAAATTCAAGCCCTAAAAGAACTCTGATGCTTGGACATGACTGGAATCACCAATACTCCCGGTTGTGTCACCTATATACATCGGAATTTTATGCAGACCAAAATAGCCTTGACTGCGCATTAAAATTATTTATCAGTTCTCTTCCCATTCTCGCTGGGACTTGAAGATAATTGTCGAGTGTCCCTTGCTTCCCAAAATTCCTCCTTTCCACTCTTACTTCTGCTCTCTACATCCTGTAATTCATTCATGCGTAACCCATTCAATAACTTGCAGTTTAAGGCCTTGAACTTATCATGTAAATTCGACTCAATAAATACTGGCTAAAGGCTTAATGAATGCTTATGTCTGCTTGGTCTTCATCTTTAGGACTCCCCAAAACACCAGCGCTCGTATGGATGTGCATGTTTTCCTCTTTATGGTTTGTTTTCTACTTTGGCAGCAAAATATCAACAATGAGATATCCAGGCAGGTCACATTCACTGTCATGTGAGCATGGAAATATCTTTATTAAGTGAATGCACAGAATATGTGTGTCACCTATTTCATCATATCGTTGCTAGTTATAATGGCATTTGGCCTTTGAGTTTGTACCTTCATTGTCTCATGTTCCTAAAGTAAAGACTCTAAGCACTGTCTCACTCAACTCACTGGGCTCTGGCCTTTTCAGAAAGTATTTACAAGAGCAACAGAACTATGGGAAGCTGTTCATGTCAAAACCACAGCTCCCCATATAGGACACCTTCAGAAACGCATAGCATGCTGCAAAATGAATGTGACACATGCCAAAATGAATACAATATGTGCCAAAATAAATATGATACCTGGCAGAGTGAATCCACCTTGAACCAAAACAAATATGAAACCTGGCAGAGTGAATATGCTATTTAGTGAAAGAAAGAAATAACACACTCCGAATTGAATAAGAGATATTCTAAAATATATATCAATCATGCTAAAAAAAATAAGGCCTGCACTGAAAACAATATAGCAGTCACTGAAACAACTGCAATATTCATCAAAACGAATGGGGCATTTCTTGAAATGACTGGCCTATGCCAGGAGGAATCTGACCTACATTGAAATGAATATAAGGTACTTAAATTAATATGTTATATTCTAATAAGAATATATTGCAAATTGAAATAACATACCACACACTGAAATTAACATTACCCATATAGCAATGAATATGAACTGTGTTGAAATTATTATTACCCAGATTGCAATGAATATGAGATATACAGAAATAAATAGGAGATTATTTAAAATGAATATGGCTTGTGTGGAAATGAACGTAAGCCTCATTGAACTGAATTTGACATGCCTTCAAATGAGTATCACCAGAGCTAAGAATTCTCATGAGATTTATGGACATATTTATGGCATGCGTTGAAATTAATATGATACATATTTAAATTATTATTGTATTTATTAAGATGGATAAGTTGCACCTTAAAATGAATAACACAAGTGTTAATATGAATACAACCTCCATTCAAATAAATATAACATTTATTGAAAGGAATATAACGCATGTTAAAATTAATATGACATAAGTTGAAATGAACATGAACTTCATTGAAATTAATTTGACATGTTTTAAAATGAATCCAAGTAACGTTAAAAAGAACATGACATTTATCAAAATGAATACGGCTTGCATTGAACGTAACATGATACACATTGACATGATTAAGATACGTGTTGCAATGAATACGAGTCATGATAAAATTAATATGATGTGTTAAAATAAATGAGACATACATTGAAAGAACTATGAGACATGTTAAGATGAATATGAACCACTTTCAAATGAATATTACACCTGGTGAAATTAATATGGCCCATATCAAAATTAATATGACAATGATTAACATGAATATGACATTTTTTTAAGTGAATATAAAACTATGTGAGATCAAGGTGGCATGCTTTGAAATGACTAAAGCACACATCAAAATTAATACAAGCAATGTTTAAATGAAAATGACCCCTGTTTAAATGAATATGGCTTGTATTGAACTTCTGTGATTTGCTTTAAAATTAATATTACATATTGAACTTAATATCACATATTCTGAAAGGGTATTATGTGGACAAAAAAATAATATACCACACATTTAACAGAATATAAAACAAGAAACCAGCCTTTACAACGCATCCATTACATGCAGACATTTACAACACAGATAAGTATTTCTACTTTATCATGCAGGTAAGTATTGTTGTAAATAACATCATTTCTTGTGTGCTTGTAGAGGTAACTGGAGGTAATGACTGTAGGAAGCTGGCTCTATATACTATACCAACATGAGGTATAGTGTGCACAGAGTCCAGTGGATCCCCAGAGGCTTTGCAGAGGCCAAAGTAGATAATACTAATGCTCTCTTTTGTGGCAGTGTGACCAAGCAGTTAGTCTTATCATAGGGTAGTGCTAAGCATTTGTTGTACACACAGTCAAGAAATGAGGCACACACTCAATGACTAACTCCGGGCCAATTTTTATTATATATAGCAAAAAAAGATATTGTTACTTTACTTCTAGAACCAAAAGGGTCTTTGTTGCAGGTAAGTACAATTTCAAGAATATATCACTTTCAAGTATCAAATGTACTTTAATTGTAAATCACAGTACGTAAAGGTTTCAGATAAGTAATACTTTTCAATATCACAACACAGTGCAAATGTCATTGAAGGCATTGCAGTCCTGTGGGAAAATATTCATACACAGTTTAAAGGTAAGTACTCAAATTATGGTCCCAGTCTTCGGGGGTTAGGGTGTCCACAGGGCAAGGTTCAAGTTGACACCAAGGGTGCACCACCAGCATCACAGGAGGTCAAAGTTGGTGTTGGGTGCCCAATGGAAACCAACGGAGACTGGGGAAACTTGCAAGAGAACAGTTTGCAGGTAAGTACCCATGGGGTTGGGTCACGAGCTGAGGGGGGTTAGATGAACACTGGGGGTGGAGGGGGGCACAGGTAGATCCCATGTGTGGGAAAGTGGCCTGTGAGAAAAAGCCTCTTTTAGACATGGTTGGCCCCCACTTTTTGCCTGGTATGTGATGTAGCCTAGAAGTAGTTAGTGCCCAGGGCCCCTGCTAACCAGGTTTTCTGGGCCAAAGCTCTTTCTCTAAACTGTTGTGATGCATTGGCACAATTAGAGACACCTTTAGCTGCCCCCATAAGTCCCTAGTAAATGATACTTAGGTACCCAGGACAGGAATTACTAAGGGTAGGCCCCTGAGGGAAGCAGCATTCGTTGTGCCACCCTCCAGGGCCATGCATTCAGATGCACCCAGTACTACCATTGCAGGCTGAGTGTCCCAATGCCAATCTAAAATACAAACTTGACATAGCACACCTCCTGTGTGCCCTGACCACTACACACTGCATGCATTATAGATAAGTCACCCCTCTGGCAGGCTTTCCAGCCCTAAGGCAGGGTTCACTATACTGTGTGCAAGGGCATAGCTGCCTGAGCAATATGCCCCACTGTGTCCTTGCCAACTCTGGGACATAGTGAGTGAGCGGAGTAGCCATTTTAAATGGATGTGCTGGACACTGGCCTGTACGAGTTTCACAGCAACATAATGGCCACTCTGAACCCTGGGTTTTTTGGTATCAAACAACTCAGAATAATAAATCCAAACTGGTATCAGTATTGGGTTTATGACAAACCCAGGGGTCACCTTAGAGGTGCCCCCTGCAAAAGCCAACTAACCTGGCATGTTTGCTGACTGATTCTAACCAGCCTGCCACCTCCAGGCAGCCAATCTACAACCATGGGGTGAGAGATTCTTCTCTCTGGGTTGCAGAACCAAGCCCTTCCTGGTTAGTGGTGTCAACACCATCTACCTCAGGAATGTGCACCGCCCTTGTGGTGAGCTTCAAAGGGCCTACAGCATTTGAAACTCGACTCCCAGGCCTGTTGCTAGCAGCAGATGGCTTCCCTCATTTCCAACCCCCAATTTTAGTGGGAGCAAAGGCGGGAAATTCAAACAAAGAGTAGGCGGAGTGGTCCCATCTGGCATGCACCACCCCTAAGGTGCTGCTTGCGAGGTGGACTCTCCATTTCATTTTCTTCCATCTTGAATGAATGGAAAATAGCCAATCAGGTGTAGGAAAGTGACCCTTGCCCACAGGAAGTGGCCTCTTAGTGGGTGTGGCCACCCTAAGGTAGATGACCCATTGATCACTACTAGTTTCCACCTAAAACACCCTAAATACAGTATTTAGTGGGCATCCATAGACCCGGAAATCAGACTCAACAGACAGAAGAAGACCAGCACCAAGAAGATCCAAAGCACAAGAACTGTGGACATGCTGCATCAAAGAAAAGGCATCAAACCCTGCCTGCTGTGCCCAACAATTGCCAATGATGAGCTGCTGGACAAATGGACAACTCTACAAAAAGCCCAGGCGACCTCCAGGCTTTGCAAATTACTAGAGAACTCCCTCCAGAATGGAGGTAGCACTCTAAAACCACAAGAAAACATTAAACCAGTGAGGGTCACTTCACTGACCAGCCACTAACTCCAGAACCAGATGTTGCAGCTAGACCAAACTGTACCCAAAAGAGTGTGAGAACAAACCCTGCCAGTTTACCAAGCTTGGTGGCACTGAGACCTCTAGCGGCCAAACCGTGCCAATACCCAAGGTGTTGTTCAGCCCACATGGGACACCAGGAAGGACAGCGAACCCAGGACTGAAAAAGGACCAGGAAGAAGCTCCAGTCAAGGGACTCCAGAAACAACCTGGACCTCCCACCAGGGTATCCCCATTGTCCTGCAACTGACCCTAGAACCGGCCTACCTCCTGTTTCTGAGGGCATCCTTGTGCATAGCTCCTGGCTCACCGATTCGCTCTGCACCAGGCCACTCCATGCACTGCACCGAAGAACCTGCTGTGCCCAAAGGGTCTCCCACCCCTTGCAACTTTGAAACGCCAAGGGGACCCTCAGGATTTACTGTTAAACTTAACTGTGCAGTGCTTTTCCAAGTGGTCCCTCGCAGTGGCCCTGCACAAGCTCGAGAGAACTTCTCCCACTGAGCCTGTCAGAACCGGGAGTCACCTGAACTTTTCCAGCTGACACAGTGTGCCCACCACCGACCTCGACCAGTCATCAAATGAAGAACATGTTAAACATTGTGTGATTTTATATGTATTTTAAAGGTTATCCATAACTGATTCCTATGGTGCGTAATTACACAGAAAATACTATTTTTATTACACTTCAAAAATTCATATCTCAAAAAGTACTTAACCAATTTTGATGATCTTGGTTTTAAAATGTATTTAAAAATCTGAAGTATTTATATAAATTGGTCTTGAGTTATTCTTTTGAGTGTGTGTGTTGCAAGATTGATGCTGTGCGTATAACAAATGCTAGGCATTTCTCCAAGATTGGCTTAACTTCTTGACCAAGTTACCTTAAAAATTAGAGTATTAAGTGATCTAGTTTTTACCCCTCTAAACCAACATGTGATGTCCTGGACCCCCTGCACAGTGTACTTAACTTAGCACACCGCAAAGAGGGTGAGCCTCCTACATTTGGCGAACCAGTGGTGGGATAAAGACTCTGCATTTGCTGACACCCTCTGTTAGTTTTGTGAGCGCACGGATAACTCTCCAAATTGCCTTTAGCATAATTGTTTTTTATTTTCAATTGGCTAAACATTAGGCATCTGATGAGGTCCCTACCATTCCAGCAAAGCGTTTTACAAGTCTTACTTTAGTTGCCCTATCCAAAAACGGGATTCCAAATTCTTAAAAACGTCCCAACTTTTGTAAAGTAAAATGACAGCCGCAGAGTCCCAGAACCAGCAGCTCAACCTGGAACCTTATGAGGCATATAGCTATGACCAATTAAGTAGACTCTGAAGACTGCATCAATTTTGTACTTGGAAAAGCCCCACTGTAGAGAAACCTAGGTTTATGGTGGCCCACCAGAAAGAAATAATCCCCCAGATGAAATAGATGATGATTCATCTGTGGTAGATGAGAAATCTGTGGATAGAGGAGACGAGGCTAGCTTCTCTCTCTGTAGCACTGTGCACCCACAGAAGCAGACCTGGGCATTTCCAGGTTGACCAAAAGGCTGGCCTTAGAGAGACAGCTTTTGGAACTAAAGAAACAGAGAAAACAGTTGGGCCTAGGACCCATCTCTGGTGGCAGCATACAAGTGTTGAGGAAGAAATCCTTTAACATCAAACTCCCAAAAGGAGTTGTCCCTCCCTTCACTGAAGGGGATGATATAGTCAAATGGTTTTCTGCCTTTAAAAGAGACTATCTTGAATGGGAAATTGAGAAAAAGCATTGGGACACACTGTTGTGGGAGTTATTCTCTGGGAAAGTGCAGGGATATGTTCCTGTCACTGAATGAGGCAAATTCTAAATCAACCCTTTGACCTCATGAAAAGCATCCTGATTGAGGTCTTTCAATTTACAACTGAAGAGTACTGTATAAAGTTCAGGGAGGCTCGAAAAACCCAGCACCAAACTTAGATAGACTTTGTGGACTATTCAGTAAAAATGCTGGGTGATTGGTTAGCTAGGAACAAGGTACACAATTATGATGGGCTGTATAACCTATTCATGAAAGAGAATATGCTAAGTAATTGTTTCAATGATAGGCTACATCAACATCTGGTAGGCCTGGGTCCACTTCCCTCTCAAGAATTGGAGAGGATGGCAGACCATTGGGTAAAGACAGGGGTAACCAAAATCACCACTGTGGGGGGAGACCAAAAGAAAGAGACCAAAAAGCCCCCCAAGGGAAAGATGGCAGCCAAAACAAATATAAAAAAGACTCTTCTTAGGCCCCCTAAAAACATGCACAGGAGGGTGGGCCCAGAGACTGTTTACAGTCTATGGGTAGGTACAAAGGAAAACACTTTGATCCCAACAAGGCTTGGTGCCATGACTGCAAAACTAAAGAGCACCAAACTGGAGACTCTAGCTGTAAAAATAAAAAGAATGCCTCTAGTCAATCTGCAGTAAATGCAGTTGCCAATCTCCAGATGAGTTCAGAGGTGTGGCCTGACCATGACAGTGAACCTAGAAAGGCAGCATTAGTCACTGAGGGTCGGGTAGAATTATCCTGTGCTGCCTGGCCAAGCAATATGCAAAAATATAGGCAGCATAGTTTGATTAATGTGAGAAAGTGGAAGCACTGTGGGACATTGAGGCTAGTATTACCATGGCAACTCAGGTCCACTCAAATCAGTACCTGGTAGGGAAGTCTTATCCTGTCACCAGTGCTGACAGTGAGACAGAGTTCCAACCCATGGCTATGGTAATCTTTGATTGGTGGGGGAATTAGTAGGGCAAAAAAAAGTGGTTGTGTCCTCATCTATCCCAGTAGATTGCCTGCTTAGAAATGACCTGGAGCATTCCCCCTGGGCTGAAGTAGAATTGAAGAACCATGCAGCAATGCTAGGGATCCAATAATGGGCATGTGTCAAGACTAGGGCACAGAACAAACTTAGGAAGAAAAAAGGAGAGCTGGATCCTGAAATAGTGGAGCAGCCTCCCTAGAGAAAAGGCAGGGAGACTGGAGGACCAGCTTCAAACCAGATCCCGGATCATGACCCTTTTTCTCAGGAAAAGGATTCACCCTTCCTGGAGGGAACCTAGCCTGCAGAGCTTAAGCCTTACCACCCAGATCTCTTAGGCCCAGAGGGACCCTCCAGGGAAGAACTGTGAGAGGAAATGTCAGTGTTACTGTAGGAAAGTACCTTCATCATCATGCACAAGCTTTATGCGGTAACAAGACCATCAAAGCATCAAAATACAAACAAGATAATATAGAAATGCTATAAAATCGAGATATAAAATAATACATTAAAATATAGCATATAAATAAAAATTATAAAATACATACGCATAGAAATGATTCATAAAAAACTACTCATTTAAAAAACTCTTCCTTATAAGCCACGCAGCCACAAGGAACTTGCTAACTGTGAGATACAATGGCTTGGATGTATCACTCCTTAATATTCTCATTGCTACTCTATATTGAGTCACACCCAAAGCACAGCAGATAGTACAGATCCAATTAGACTGAGGAGTAGAATAAGCTGGACAAAAGAACATAAAGTGCTCCTCTGATTCAGGGTTACCAAGACATGCGGAGCACAGATCAGACAAGGGGGCAGACCCCCATTTGCTAGTCATAGTTAGCAGCGGAAGGCTCCCAAATCGGAAACTTGCATACAACCCATTCCCCAACAAATCAGGTATATGGTCCAAATATGGTTCGAAGTGTGGGATTGATTTAAAATCCAAGAAAGAGATAGTCAAACGACCATCCAAACTGCTACGAGTTAACTCGTTACTTATATTGGTCCAATAGGAAATTTTCACAATGGAACTATGTGACTTCTCCAATCCCTGTGGATTTTCCTAAAATCTTGTCATTCCTAAAGTGTGAAACCATTTAGACATGTGTTTGACCCATGGGATAGAAGTCACATTGGTTTTTTTGAAAATGTCACAAAAGGAATCTCTATATATGGCAAGTTCAGGTACCGTCCAAATCCTCACCCAGTATAATAATGGTTTTAGAATAATCAAATCCATTATTCGTTTGAACCTCAGATCCAGAAACAGAGGTTTTAACGGGGTACTCCTCGGGCAAGCAATTAAAGCCCTGGCAAAATGGTTTTCACCTACAGTTATTTTTTTACAATCAGAAAATCCCCATATTTCTGCACCATAAGCATCCGCACTTTGAGCTTTAACCAAATAAATGTTAATAGCAGGGGATACAGCTTTAGACACAGAGCTTTTGTAAAAGTGTAGGATTGCAGCTGCTCTATTCTAGAGAAGCCCCGCACTCTTCCCAATCTGTTCCTCCCAAAGCATGTTACTAGCAATCCTCACTCCTACATAATCAATAGAATTTACCAGGGTCAAGATAGACCTATCTAGGATAATGGAACATCTACCACTGGGTCTTGTGCCGAACACCATTAACCAAGTTTTGTCGACATTCAACTCCAGACCGTAGTCCGAACAGAAGGATTTAAAGTGATCTACAAGGATTTGAAGACCCATTGGCGTCTTAGAAATAAGAAGAGAATCCTCAGCAAAAAGTAGAATGGGTTTCTTTGGGAATTCAGTATTGGGGCATCATTCTGGCAAGAGAGCAATATAGGGACTACCTCATTGATAAAAAGTAAAAACAGAAGTAGAGCCAAAACACAACCTTGGCGCACTCCCCTATAAGTGGGAATTTTGTCTGTCAACTCGCCTCGTTCACCCCATCTCACCTGTGCGTAAGCATTCTCATGCAACCGCCTCAGGAGATCAACTATATTATAAGGTATTTTTAGCCTAAATAATACTTCTCATAACTTATTTCTTTGGACCAGAACAAAAGCTGTTCGCAAATCCACAAATACAAAGTATAAAGGTTGTTTTTCGAGGACAACATACTTCCAATGCAGGAGGACCAATCTAAATACCTGGTGTATTGTGCTGATTTTTGGGCGCAAGCCTGCCTGCAATGGGGATAGAACCTGGTTGTCATGTATCCATTCCATCAGTCTATCCAGAAGTTGTTTCGAAAAGACTTTTTGCACGTTATCAATTAAACTAATTGGTCTATAATTGACAGGTAAGTTGGCATTTCATTTTTTGTATATTGGAATGATTTCTGCACCTTTCCAAGTGCCCGGGATTGCACCCCTGCAGCAATTGGAAATCAGGTTTATATACCAGGACCAGATCGTCAGTTTGGATTTGTTTAAATCACCTGGGGGCATATTTATACTCTGTTTGCGCCGGAATTGCGTCGGTTTTTTTTTACGCAATTTCGACGCAAAACTAACTCCATATTTATACTTTGGCGTTAGACGCGTCTAGCGCCAAAGTCCATGGAGTTTGCGTCATTTTTTAGCGTGGACACCTACTTTGCGTTAATGATATGCAAGGTGGGCGTTGCCGTCTAAAAAATTGACTCCGAGGCATGTGCGCCGTATTTACACTCCCAGGCAAAATTCACGCCCGGGAGTGGGCGGGTCAAAAAAAATGACGTACGGCTGCTTTTGTGCCGTTTTTTAGCGCCTGGAAAAGGCAGGCGTTAAGGGACCTGTGGGCTCTGAAGGAGCCCAGAGGTGCCCTCCCATGCCCCCAGGGACACCCCCTGTCACCCTTGCCCACCCCAGGAGGACACCCAAGGCTGGAGGGACCCATCCCAGGGACATAAAGGTAAGTTCAGGTAGGTATATATTTTTTTTTTTTGTGTGGCATAGAGGGGCCTGATTTGTGCCCCCCTACATGCCACTATGCCCAATGACCATGCCCAGGGGACAGAAGTCCCCTGGGCATGGCCATTGGGCAAAGGGGCATGACTCCTGTCTTTGCTAAGACAGGAGTCATTTCTATGGGGGTTGGGAGTAAAAAAAAATGGCGCAAATCGGGTTGAGGCGAAAAATTTGCCTCAGCCTGACTTGCCCCATTTTTTGACGCCCAAGCTCCATATCCCCCTACGCCGGCGCTGCCTGGTGTACGTCGTTTTTTTCCACGCACACCAGGCAGCGCCGGCGGCTAACGCCGGCTAACGTCATTGATTAAATACGGCGCCCGCATGGCACTTCAGAATGGCGTTAGCCGGCGCTAATTTTTTTGACGCAAAACTGCGTTAGCGCAGTTTCGCGTCAAAAAGTATAAATATGGCCCCTGGTATCTTATCGGGTCCTGGGGCCTTGCCTGGTTTTAGGGATTGAATCGCATTTGTTGTCTCCTCCAGGGAAAAATTAATGATATCCTCAAATGTTTGAGGATCCTGGTCGGTTTGCTTGGAACTATCACAGAGGGTAACTCGGGATAAAAAAGCAAGGTCACACACAATACTATTTGGCGACTCAGAAGGAGCAGCATAGAGTTGGGAGAAATGTGTCACCCAAACCTCAGGTTGAATGTGGTTCCTGAAGCTGGACCTATTCCCTCTTTGTCATTTAGATACCAGTTTCCAGAATAACCTATTATTTTTTAATTCTACTGCAGCGAGCAAATCCTGCCAAACAGCATCTTCCCAATACTTTTTTGCCTGCATTAATACTTTTTTGTATATGCATCTGGAGGAACGAACTTCCCCCGGGTACCATCCATAATTGCAGTCTTAAGCGCCAACTTCGCCTTTGCACAGTCACTATTGAACCATGTGTTGGCTGCTGTCGTGTTGGAAGGTATACGTTTAGGCAAAACGTTTTTATAGAAAATATTCTGAAGCCTGTTTAGCAGTGACTCGTGTATATTAAGAATAGGGGTACTATTTGCTTCATGATCTACATAGTCCGATGTCTAATCAATAAAAGCTTTATGAATCCCCAATAACAATTAAGGGTTAGACATAACCTTAGGCCAACAAACTCTAGTACAATTATTGCTCAATACAGCAGTGGGGACCGCTGACCTCTTTGCATGAATGGACCTCCTAAATTCGTCTCCACTCAAACTAAGGAGTAGAGGATTGTGGTCGCTCTCAGGACGAGCATCCACCTTCATGTCGTTTAACATGGGCCACAATCTGACATCCACTAAGAAGTAATCGATAATACTAGCGGAAATGCTTCTCTTGAATATCGGCATCATGTCCATATCAGAGGATGTGCGTCCATTACATGCCCTAAGGCCATATTTTAAACATAATGCAGCCAGCTGTGAGGCCACTCGAGAGTTGTTTTTGTTAATTGCGGAATTCCCCACAGTTCGTCTTCTTCATCAGTTAGCCCGCTATTCAGAATGGATGGTTTAAAGGTGCAATTCAAGTCACCTCCTATTACTACCAGAGTCGATGGATGTAGGGAATCCAAGAATTCAGACAGTTGACTTAATGTCTGAGATTCTAAGCCCTGTGAAACTGAACAGGCATATACATTTATTATTATGATCTTTAAGTCCGAACCAAAAGTAAGTTGAACTCCCATTAAATCAACCGAATCTATATTTAATAGCAAGTGGTGACAACATAGCTTCTTATTTAATCCTCTTTTGGCGCGACGCGAACCCTTAACTGGCGGTTGAGCGGGAATGCTAAATGAAGTAAACCCTTGAATATGGGTCTGTTGCTCAACCCAGGTTGCTTGAAATAGACACATGTCCTGCCTACTGATATAGGTGGTCCATTCTGTATCTCCCAGTTTCTTTCCAAATCCTACTAAATTCCATGGCATCAATGATAACATTGTCTTTGTCAGCTCGAGGTCATCTCAGGGAACAACGTTTCCCTCAAGATGTAAAACACTATAGGGTGACCCCAGGGGCACTATTTGGATAAAATGTAGTCATCCGGTTACTGGGGGCAAGGTAGTGGATCCCATTTCAGCTTGTGATAAACAGACGGAAGTAGGAGTAAGAATCTTCCTAGAGCCTGGAACGGGGTTGCTGAACTGCAAGGCTAATAGCAGTTCCTCTCAAGGGATTCAAATACTGTGTGCTTGCTTCAAAGTCTATCAATTCCTCCAGCAGATCCCTGTTGGAGAAACAAACAGAGATGAAGTCATAGTTTGAACCCACAACGCAATGCCTTTTCACCAGGTAAATATCAGAGCGGATAACTGAAAGGCAGTTGCGCGGGGTACATAGCCAATGGATAGATTTATTTATCAAAGACTCTTCATCTTCAAAGGCACCTGGCAATAACATGGGTATGTTGATCATATAGATAGTATGACTATTACGTCTCCAATACATCCTCTGATGTTGCTGGGGTTCAATTGTTGTTTTGGGTAGTGGAGGAGAGGGAAGAGTAGGAGAATTGGCAATCCTATGGGGAAGAGGCTGGTTACCCTCTCTCCTAGGCCCTACTTCTACGACACAGGACTGCGTAGAGGCAAGTGTAGAAAATCCCTGATGAGACCTAGAAATAAGACCTTGGCTTTCTAGCTTCCAGATAACACTTGCATGTGCTTCCTGGTGTTTGACCCCTGTACTAGAAGTAGTCGGAATAACAACAGACTGGACCGGGTCATTCATCTGTGGAAATTTATCAGTTCCTGGTATGGGCCTAGACATGACAGATCTCCCACCGCCCCTTCCTCCTGACATAAAAGCGGGCACTTGCAACTATTACTCTGTAATAAATTCTTTTTCATGAGACCCGTTAATTATAACATAATAGATTTTATCTCATCAATTTTCTGTAAAACAGGAGTCAACTCTAATAGTTTGTTTGAAGGATGCAGACCCTCAGGAGTGGGAGCCAAGACAATAGGAACAGAATTTGTGATAGCATCCACAATAACTCCCGTATCAGGATGAGATGTACATGTAGACAAATCCATGTCCTCATCCAGAGGCCCAAAACAATTTACACACAAAATGTTAGGGACCACCTTGACCACAGGACTTAAAGGAATGGGAATAGGTTCGGCCCTTGAAAATGTCACATCTTTCTGGCAAGCAGGAGAGATCCGGATCGCCCTCAGGAAATATCAGAGGAGTGTGAGGAAATAGCCCCTCTAACTCCTGGGGGGCCTTGGCATTGTCAATATTAGCGTGAGTGCACTTGGCTTGTAGGTTCCCACTCTTGCTCTTGTTGAACATGGGTGGGATTTTCTTTTTCTTAAGCGTTCCACTACCAGTACAAGATGAGTGTGAATTACTATGTAATATGGCCTCTTCGAATAACTAGTCGATAGCATGAAGAGCGCTAAGGTCTGTATTGGGCCCAGATCTCGTTTGGGTACTTAACCTAGTTTATACTTTTTTTACACCAATCCGAGGGGTGGCAATATCAATAGCTTTCCTTTCCCCATTTTCCCCTGCTATAAGAGAAAGTTATTAATCCTCCTTACTTGTAGATTTTCCACAGTGATTCGCCCTGTTCGGCCTCTTCCGGATGATGGTAAGCGCGTGAAGTACGCTACAATTTAGATCCAAAAAAGAGGAAGAGTCTGGGGGAAGAAATCCCACCCCGGGCTTGATGACCAGGGCGCTCCAATCAACATTCCTTAACCACTGCACCAATGAAGCACCAATCTTAATAGTCGTGCTGACAAGAATCATGAGCCCACTGAGTAAAAATGCTTGGGACTCAGAGGGATTGCCCAGCCCGGTCTCCAACGGGCTATGACGGGCATGGACGGGCCTGCCCTTGGCCCAGGCTTTGCCTGGCCGCGGCCCGAGCGCATCCCGTGCAGCAGAGCTGCGAGGAGCGCTTTATGCACCCGCGTTGATGGTCCAGCCCCCAGCAGCAAGCAGACTACTGGGACAACAAGTCCCACCAGGAGTGGATGGCACCGGGAAAGGAGGGAAATAAGGGGAACAACCAGCGGAGCTGCGAGGCGTGCTTTATGCGCCCGCGTTGAGGGTTCGGCCCCCAGCAGCAAGCAGACTCCTGGGACAACGAGTCCCACCAGGAGTGGATAGCACCGGGAAAGAAGGGAAAGAAGGAAAGTACCTTCTTTCTTGGCATGCTTACCACCTTTTTCTGCCTGATGTCAGTGTGCTTGACTGTGTTCACTGGGATCCTGCTAACCAGGACCCCAGTGATTATGCTCTCTCTCCCAAAACTCTGTATTTCACCCACAATTTGCATATTGGTTCCCCCTTGTAAGTCTCTAGTATATGGTACCTACGTATCCAGGGCATTGGGGTTCCAGGGGATCCCTATGGGCTGCAGCATGTAGTTTGCAACCCATAGGGATCCCATGTAAAGACTTCTGCAGGACAGCCATTGCAGCCTGTGTGAAAAAGTCCAAGCACCCTTTCACTGCCTTTCTCACTGCAAAGGCCACTTATAAGTCACCCCTATGGCAGGCCCTCAGGGCAGGGAGCAAAGTACCTGTGTGTGAGAGCACCCCTGCACTAGCAGAGGTGCCCCCACAACCTCCAGGACAATTTTCCTGAACTTTTTGAGTGCGGGGATGACATTTTACACGTGTACTGGACATAGGTCACTACCTACATCCAGCTACATAATGGTAACTCTGAACATAGGAATGTTTGGTATCAAACATGTTGAAATCTTACCCCAAGGCTTTTGTAAGCATTGGTTGTATCATTCCATGCACTCTGGGGGCTACTTTGAGGACCCCCAGTATTGCCATTTCAGCCTTCTGAGGTTTTCCAGCCATACCCAGCTGCTGCCACCTCACATACAGGTTTCTGCCCTCCTGTTGCTTGAAAAGCTTGACCCCAGGAAGGCAGAACAAAGGATTTCCTTTGGGAGAGGGGTATTACACCCTCTCCCTTTGGAAGTAGGTGTTGCAGGCTTGGGAGGGGAAGCCTCCCCAAGCCTCTGATAATGCTTTGAAGGGCACATTTGGTGCCTGCCTTGCATAAACCAGTCTACAACGGTTCAGGGACCCCCAGTCCCTGCTCTGGTGTAAAACTGGACAAAGGAAAGGAGAGTGACCACTCCCATGTCCATCACCACCCCAGGGGTGGTGCTCAGAGCTCCTCCAGAGGGTCCCTGGGTTTTGCCATCTTGGATTCAAGGTTGGCAGGGAACTCTTGGAGGATCTGAGTGGTCAAGGCCAACAGGTGACTTCAGAGCCCTCCCTTGATAGGTACTTACCTGGTTAGGTGACCAACCCCCTTTCAGGGCTATTTCTGGTCTCTTCTTTAAGTAGTTCCTTGGATTCAGATAGCAAGACTCCAGCAGGAATCCTCTGCATCCCCCACAGTGACTTCTCACTGACAAAACTGCATCTGGAACCTCCAGGAACTCTAAAAGCTGCAACAAAGAAGCAAGACGCCTTCTTCAACATTGTATCTCCGGCTCCTGCCAGCAACTGCAACTGTTTCCCGGTTGTGCATCCTCTGAAGACAGCCTGTCTTCAGCCTGCATCAGAAGAGCAAAGGAATCTCCCTTGGGATGAAGGAGTCACTCCCCTGCTTCTGCAGGAACCAACTGCGACGACGACCGGCTGCATGGATCCCTTCTCCTGCTGAGCTGCATGGATCCTGCAACATGATGTGAGAGCTTGAGCACTCACCTGAAAAGCAGGTCGTCTGCGGGGGCAATGACGGTTCCCCCGTCCTCTCAGGACACCTCTCGGCACTGTTAATCTTAACATGGGAGTTCTGGCAGGTGTCCCCTAAGGGAGGCGGATCTGATTGACAGAGAGTGAGAGAGAGAGAGAGAGAGAGAGAGATACTGCCACTGCTGCGTGGTCCAGCTGGGCCCCTAGTATTGAGGGTGCAGGTGGTCGGTGTCACTGCATTGTTGAGGAATCAGGCTCTATACGGAAAAGGAACAGGTATGAGTGATATGCTACCCTTTAAACAACTAACACTAATGCACTTACTCAGACCCCCAGTTATCACCTGTCACTCAACTCGCTTCCTTGTACTTTCTCACCACTCCATAGGGCTAGCAGGAATGCGCCACTATTGCCCGGGACTTCTCTCTGTCCTATATCGTGTTAAGTAATCACTCTTGATGTTGTTGCACACACTAAACTCGTAACGTAACTAAAACAAACAAAACAGGAATATTTTCTTCCCACAAGCAAATATGCTTAAGCACTGGTTGAACAATAAAGCTCTGAAGGCTTTCAAAATATGATGGCCCCCATGTTCATTTTTGTGACAATCACTGACATTCAGTATGGGTCAAAGCTGAAAATGATTTGTAGGAATTTGTGATTTTCTTAGTAACAAGTGGCACATAAAAGTTAATGAGGGTTATATTCTTAGTACGCAGTTTTAGGCGTGTCGTTTTCTTTCACAGGTCACAAGTTAAAGACAATAAGCGATTGGATAAGAGTAATAATAAAAATAATCAAGACTAAACAGTCTTTCAGACATTCTTGCTAACTACCTTGAATGTCTCTCTTTCTGAAATGAAAGTCACCAAAGTATTTTTTTTTAAATACACAAATGATTAGTTCAAAAGCATTCACGCTACTGTGAGTGCCTTTCATTTTGTCACTTACTTTTACTGGAAGAAGTCCTGGATCCTGGATGCCGCGCAACAGTGAGAAAGCCTTGGGGAATTATCTGCTGGGCTGTCTGTGAAACTCAGCTTAGTACTTTCCTTGGTTGTCTGGAAACAGTGAAGAAGCTTGGAAGAGTTGCTGACCCTCTTGACCTCAGCTCCACAGAAACAGGAAAGAAAGTCAAGCACTGCCTGACCTGGGTGAGGCTATTTATAGTCTCTCTTGGAAGAAGTCATGTGTAGCACATGGCAAACAGAAGAACACGAGGGTGTTGCCTAGTAATCAGGACAGCAGCTGTCTAGAAACATGCAGAGGCTCAGGTGTTTACAAACCCTTCTCCTGGGAGCAGAATAAACAAGCCTTGGCAAAGACAACTGTGCACAGTAACAGCAACAACTAACAAGCTTTGATTAAACCCAGCAATGGCACTTCAATGCAGTTAACCACATTTATTATTTAATGTAACATGATTCAGCCAGCACCCCTGGGAAAGCTGGCTGCACACAACACAAGAATTAGACCTAGATGAGGTAATCACAACACACGGGTGGTGGACTGAAGTGGTCCCGACAGTCCTCACTTCCAGCTGTCCCACTTTAGTGGAGGTAAGACCCTGCTTCCCCACGCAAAAAAGTACCCCTGTTCACCGCAGCTGCCAAGGCTTGTTGGCATCCTTCCTCCAAGTTCTTTGTGCATCTTGTAGCTCCAGCCCCAGCACTCTATCCTGCAATGCACAGCTTCCTGAGTGGGTCTCCGGTGGCGTGGGAGGCTTTGTCATAGTGCTGCATGGGCCTCTTCTGCAACTTTCTTGTCCCCATGCTGTGGGACTCCTGTGTGCACTGCCTGGTCTTCTGTGGGCTCTCTGAGTTGCTGAGAGCCCCCTCTGACTCCCCCTCCTGGGTAGAGTCCACCTGGTCCCTCCTGGCCCTGGGCAGCGCCATTTTTCGCTAACCGCGAGCTTTGCGTGTGCCAAGGCTTGTTGGCAGACTCCGATGATGCAAAACCGACTGCAATCCTCCATCCAGCGTGGGACATCACTTGCATCCTCCAGGAACCCGACTTTGTCTTCTTCGGTGCAGTACTGACTTTTCTTCTCCACCGGTGGTTCTCCTTTTGTACCTTTATCCGGGTTAGCAGGGGATCCTGTTCTTCCTGGACTCTTGTGCTTCTTGGACTTGGTCCCCTTCTTCCACAGGTCTTCTTGTCCAGGAATCCACTGCTGGTGTCTTGATGTCTCTTCTGGGTTTTTTCATAATTCTTCTCATTTTTGTGTGTGTTCTAGGAAAGTTACTGTGATTTACTCTTGCTTTCCTGGTCGCTGGGGTGGGTTGTGGTACTTACCTTTGGGCTCTTCTAGTACTCCCAGCTTCTCTCTAGACACTTCACTTGCCTAGGTGGGTGACCGACTTTTGCATTCCATTTTCATAGTATATGGTTTGTGCTTCCCCTAGGCCCATTTCTGACTATTGTGATTTTCACTAATTGCACTGTTTTCTAACTGTTTTTATGTCTATTTCTGCATACTAGGGTATATAATTTGTGTATTACTTACCTCCTAAGGGAGTAGAGTCTTTATAGTACTTTTTGTATATGTGTCACCAAAATAAAGTAGATTTATTTTTGTAACACTGAGGGGGTCATTTTGACCTCGGCGGTCTTTTTCCAAGACCGCTGAGGGACCGCCGTGCGGAAGACCGCCATTGTTGGCGGTTTGCCGCTCAGCCTATTAAGACCGTTGGCAGCTCTCCGTCCTTTTACGGACGGAGAGCCACCAACAGCCATACTGGCGGGCGGCGAGGAAGTGGAGGTTGCTCCACCTCCACCGCCACGCCAACCGAACCCCGCCCAGCGAATCACATCCTGTGATTCGGCGTGGCGGTGTTCTGTTGGCGGTGTGGTGTCGGCGGAGCAGCCCCCATGGTTCCCGTCCCCTCCCGGAGGATCGTCGGACCAGGTAAGTCAATCGTCTGTGAGGGGAGGGGGTGGAGGGGTGTTGTGTGTTGTGTGCGTGCATGGGGGTGTGTGTGTGTGTATGTAGAGAGGGTGTGTGAGATTGTGTATGATTGCGGGGGTGTTGTGTGTTTGGGAATGAGTGCGTGTATGTCTGTAGGTATCTCTGTATGGATGTGTGCGTATATGTTTGAATGTCGATGTGCGTGTCTGACTGTGTGTGAGGATGTTTGCATGTTTGTTGGGGTGTGTGCATGTATATGTGGTGGTGGTGCCTGCGTGCATGTCGTGTGTGTATGAGTGATGTTATGTTGGGGTCGGGGTGGGGAGGGGGGCCCTGCCACCTTTGGGGGGTGGCAGGGGTGGTGGGGGGTGTAGGGGAGGGAGTCGGGATGGGGGTGGGGGGTGTAGGAGACCCCTATCAGTGCCAGGGAAGAAATTCCCTGGCACTGATAGTGCTTACCGCCATGGATTTCATGACGGTTTCAAACCCCATGAAATCCATGGCAGTCAGCCGGGTCCAAATACCGCCGGCGGTATAGTGACGGCCGCCGGGCTGGAGACCCTGGTCTCCAGCCCGGCGGTCGTCTCCGCCCTGGCGGGCGGAAGGGTCATAATTCTACAAAGTAAGACCGCCAGCCTGTTGGCGGTCTTACAGCCGCTTCTCCGCCTTCCGCCAGGGTCATAATGACCCCCTGAGTTTTTTCTTTCATGGTTGTAAGTACTAAGGGGGTCATTTTGACCACCAGGGTAAATGTGGGGGTCCCACCGCCAACAGGTTGGCTGTGCAGACTGCCACATTATGAGTGTGTAGGGTTGGCCTCTGCCAACCTGCCACATCTCCACTCATACCGCCATGTGTAGGAGGCTGGCCTGGTTTGTAGTGGGTAGCTTCAAACATTAAAATCATCCTTATCGGAAACTGGGCCCTTGTTGCAGTACCCCCCCACACTTTTTTGCCTCATATTTGATGCTAATTTGACTGAGTGTATGCTAGGATCCTCCTGACCAGGCCCTAGCATCTGTGTTCTTTCCCTAAAACTGTACCATTGTTTTCACAATTGGCACACCTGTGGCACACAACTAAGTCCCTTGTAAAGGGTACCCGTGGTACCAAGGGCCCTGTGACCAGAGAAGGTCTCAATGGACTGCCTCATATATTATGCCACCCTAAGGGACCCCTCGTCACACACATGCACACTGCCACTGCATATTGTATGTATTAGTGGGGAGAAAAAGGCAAAGTCGACATGGCACCTCTCTCTGGGTGCCATGCCTACAAAACACTGCCTGTGGCATAGGTAAGTCACCACTTTAGCAGGCCTTACAGCCCTAAGGCAGGGTACACTAAACCATAGGTGAGGGCATAGCTGCATGAGCAATGTGCCCTTTCAGTGTCTAAATCCATTCTTAGACATTGTAAGTGCTGTGTGGCCATATTACGTACATGGTCTGGGAGTTTGTCACTACAAACTCCACAACTCCATGAAGACTTCATTGAGTGATGGGAAGTTTGGTATTAAACTACTCAGCACAATAAACCCACACTGATGCTAGTGTTGGGTTTATTGCAAATTGCCCAGAGGGCATCTTAGAAATTCCCCCTATATTGTACCCAACCCTCAAGTGCAGGCCTGCCATAGCAGACAAGATTCTGACCCCTTTGGGTGAGAACCTTTGTGCTGAGGTCAGGAACATAGCCTGCTCTGCGCTGAGGTGCTTCACACCTCCCCCTGCAGGAACTGCAACACTTGTCAGTGAGCCTCAAAGACTCAGGCCTGGACCTAGATACTAAAGGGGCAAATTGATCATGCAGCTATGCCCTCACCTGTGGTATAGTGCACCCTGCCTTAGGGCTGTAAGGCCTGCTAGAGGGGTGACTTACCTATGCCACAGGCAGTGGTTGGTATGGATGGTACCCGGAAGGGCTGATATGTCAACTTTACTTTTTTCCCCTGCAAGCATACACACGTTGTAATGGCGGTGTGCATGTGGTTGGTGAGGGGTCCCTTAGGGTGGCAAAATACATGCTGCAGCCCTTAGGGACCCTCCCTTGTCACAGAGTGCTTGGTACCACTGATACCTATTACAAGGGACTTAGCTGTGTGCCAATGGTGGGAACAATGGTACAGTTTAGGGTAAGAACACTGGTGCTGGGTTAGCAGGATCCTAGCACACACTCAGTCTAGTCAGCATCAATATCATGGAAAAAGTGTGGGGGGTTAACCATTCCAAAAAGTGCCATGTAGGAGACTAGCCCTCCTTGTAGTGTGCAAAGCTAGGCACACTTTGCAGGGGGGGCAAGCAACCACAGGTTGGTTTCCAGGAGTAAAAACTAGATCACCTAATGCTCTAATTTTTAAGGTAGCTTGGCCGAGCAGTTAGGCTAATCTTGGAGAAGTGCAAAGCGTTTGTTGTACTCACAGGATCAATCTTGCAGCACACACACTGAAAGGAATATCGCAAGACCAATTTATAAAAATAATTCAGACTGTTATATAAATGTTAAGACCAAGAGCATCAAAATTGGTTAAGTGCTTTTTGAGATATGAATTTTTGAAGTTTAATAAATAGTTTTTTGTTCGAAATTATGCACCATAGGAATCGGTTGTGGATAAGCTTTAAAATTACATATAAAATCACACAGTGGGTTTACCAAGTTCTTCTTTTGCAGGTTAGTCAAGGTCATCGGTGGGCACACTGCCAGCTGGAGAAATTTGGGCGCTCCTGGTTCCAGCGGGAGCAGCGGGAAAAGGTCTCTGGAGTTTGTGCAGGGCCACAGCGAGGGACCACTTGGAAAAGGACGGCAGAGGTAAGTGAGGTAAGTTTGAAGATGATTCCTGGGGGTCCCCTTGGAGTGTTGAGGTCACAAGGGGTGGGGGACCCTCGGGACACAACAGGTTCTTCGGTGTAGAGCACAAAGTGGGCGAGTGCAGAACGAATCGGTGAGCCAGGAGCTGTTCTCAAGGATGCCCTTGGAAGCAGAAGGAAGGCCAGTTCAAGGGCCAATTGAAGGACAACGGGGGCACTCTAGTGGGAGGTCTGGGTTGTTTCTGAAGTCCCTTGATGGGAGCTTCCTCCTGGTCCTTTTTCAGCCCCAGGTGGGTTGTCTTTCCTAGTGTCGGGCATAGGCTGACCAATACACCAGGTATTGGCAGAGTTTGGCCGCTAGAGGTTGCAGTGCCACCAAACTTGGCACACTCGCAGGGTTTGTCTTCACAGTTATTGGGGTCCAGTTTGATCCAGTTGCAGTGTCTGGTTCTGGAGTTAGTGGCTCATCAGTGAAGTGACCCTCACTGACTGGTTGGTTTCTTGTGGTTTTAGAGTGGTACTTCCACTCTGGAGGGAGTTCACTGGTAATTTGCACAGCCTGGAGGTCCTTTGGGGTTTTTCTAGAGTTGTCCAGTTGTCCAGCAGCTCCTCAGCAGCGACTGTCGGGTCCTGGGTGCAGCAGGAAGGGTTTGGTGCTTTTTCTTTGATGCAGCAGGTCCACAGTTCTTGTGCTTCAGATCTCCTTTGTGCTGGTCTTCTTCTGTCAGTCAAATCTAACTTCCTGGTCTAGGGATGCCCACTAAATACTGTATTCAGTAGGTGTTTTAGGGGGAACCTAGTAGTGACCGATTGGTAATCTACCTTAGGGTGGCTACACCCACTAAGTGACCACTTCCTATGGGCAGGGGTCACTTCCCTATACCTGATTGGCTATTTTCCTTCCATCCAAGATGGAGAAAAATGAAATGGAGGGTCCACCTCTCAGGCAACACCTTACGGGTGGTGCATGCCAGATGGGGCTACTCCTCCTACTCTTTGTTTGAATTTCCCACCATTGCTCCATCCAAAAGTGGGGGTTGGTAACAGGGGCAGCCATCTGCATCTAGCAGCAGGCCTGGGGGTCAAGTTTAAAAGGCGGTAGGCCCTTTGAAGCTCATCTCCAGGGCAGTGCACTATTCTGAGGGAGGGGGTGTTAGCACCTCCACCCAAGAAGGGTGTTGTTCTATAACCCAAGGAGAAGAATCTCCCACCCCAGGGTTGTAGATTGGCTGCCTGGAGGTGGCACGCTGGTTAGAACCAGTCAGCAACCATGCTAGGGTAGTTAGCTTTTGCAGAGGGCACCTCTAAGGTGGCCCCTGGGTACATTTTGTCATAAATCCAATACTGGCATCAGTTTGTTTTTATTGTTCTGAGATATTTGATATAAAAAAAAACTCTGAGTTCAGAGTGGCCATCATGTTGGTGTGAAACCCGTACTGGGCAGTATCCAGCACATGCATTTAAATGGCTGCTCTGCTCAGTCACTATGTCCCAGACTTGGCAAGGACACAGTGGGGGCACATTGCTCATGCAGCTATGCCCTCACATACAGTATAGTGCACCCAGCCTTAGCGCTGGAAGGCCTGCCAGAGGGGTGACTTATCTATAATGCATGCAGTGTGTAGTGGACTAGGCACACAGGCAGTGTGCCATATTGAGTTTATATTTTAGGTTGGCATCAGGACACTCAACCTGAAAAGGCAGTGTTGGGTTCAGCTGAATGCATGGTCCTAGAGGGTGGCACAGTCTGTGCTACTGCCCACAGGGGCCTACCCTTAGTACCTCCTGCCCTGGGTACCTAAGTACTGTTTACTAGGGACCTATGTAGGTAGCTATGGATGTCTCTAATAATGCCAATGTCTCGCAACAGTTTAGGGAAAGAGCTCCGGCCCAGGGAACCTGGTTAGCAGGGGCCCTGGGGACTAACAACTTCTAGGCTACATCCATAGCAGGCAAAATGTGGGGGCTAACCATGTCAAAAAGAGACCTTTCATCACACTACTCCCCCCACTCAACAAAAGAGGATGAGACTACCCTTTCCCTAGTGAGTCTTTATCGTCTAAGTGGAAGAACCTGGAAAAGCCATCTGCACTGGTATGGGTAGTCCCATGTCTGTGTTCCACTTGAAGGTCCATCTCCTGAAGGGAAATGGACCACCTAGGCAGTTTGGAGTTATCACCTTTCATCTGTTATAGCCATCTCAGAGTCCTTTGGTCAATCTGAACTATGAAGTGAGAGCCAAACAGGGATGGCCTCAGCTTCTTCTGGGCCCAAACCACAGTAAAGGCCTCCTTCTCTATGGCCCTCCAATTCTTGTCCCCAGGGAGTAGTGTCTTGCATATAAAAGCAACTGGCTGGTCATGTTCATCATCATTTTTCTGGGAAAGGCCTGCTCCTATCCCCATTTCAAAAGCATCTGTTTGGACTAAGAATTGTCTAGAGCCAACTGGTGCTTGTAGGACTGGACCAGAGCACATAGCATTCTTCAAAGTTTCAAAGGCCCTTTGATAACTCACTGTCCAGTTAACCTTTTGGGGTATTTTCTTGGAGGTTAGTTCTTTGAGAGGGGCCACTATGGTGCCATAATCCTTCACAAATCTCTGATAATACCCAGTCAAGCTAAGAAATGCCCTGACCTGTGTCTCGGTTGTGGGAGATTTCTAAGCCAGAATGGTCTGGATCTTAGGTGGTAGGGGTTGTACCTGGCCTCCGTCAACCAGGTGGCCAAAGTAAACAACTTTTCCCTACCCTATCTAGCACTTACAGGCCTTGATAGTGAGGCTTGTTTGTTTTCTGCAGAGCCTAAAGAACCTTTCCCTAGATGGATCTTGTGATCTTTCCAGGTGGAACTATAGACAGCTATGTCATCCAGATAACCTGCACTAAAAGATTCCAGTCCAGCAAGGACTTGGTTCACCAACGTCTGGAAGGTGGCAGGTGCATTTTTTAATCCAAAAGGAATAACAGTGAACTGATAATGCCACTAGAAGTAGAAACTGCTGACCTCTATTTTGCTCATGGGGTCAGGCCAATCTGCCAGTACCCAGATGTTAAATCAAAGGTACTCAGATATTTGGCTGCCCCTAGTGTGTCTATGAGCACATCAGTTATTGGAATTGGATGGGCATCTGTTTTGAGAGTGACATTGAGGCACCTGTAGTCCACAAAAAACCTCATTTCTTATTTCTGTCCTTTAGAGTGAGGTTTGGGGACCAAAACTACTGGGCTAGCCCAAAGGCTCTCTGAGGGTTCAATGACACCCACATCCATTATCTTTGTAACTTCTGCCTAGATGCTTTCCCTGACATGGTCTGACTATCTATACAGTTTGTTCTTGACAGACAAGGTGTCACCAGTGTCCACATCATGGATACACCAGTTTGTCTTTCCAGGGGTTAGGAAGAATAACTCAGCATACTGGTTGAGGACTTGCCTGCAATCAGTTTGCTGTTGGTCTGTGAGGGTGTCTGATAAGACCACTCCATCTACAGATCCATCTTGTGGGTTGCTGGAGAGGAGATCGCTCACTCTCATCCTTCTGTTCCTCATCGGTAACCATGAGCATGGTCACATCAGCTCTGTCATAGTAGGGTTTTAGGTGGACATGCATGATTCTTTTGAGATTTTTGCAACTGCCTAAGTCAACTAAGTTAGTGACCTACCCTTTTCTTTCAAGGATGGGATAGGGCCCAGGCCATTTGTCCTGGAGGACCCTTGGCACAACAGGCTCCAACACCCAAACTTTCTGCCCGGTTGGAACTCAACCATGGCAGCTTTCTGGTCATACCAGAGCTTTTGTAGCTCCTGGCTGGCCTGAATATTTTGGCTGGCTTTCTCAATGCACTCAGCCATCCTGGAACGTGGGCCAAACACATAGTTCACAAAATCTTGCTTGGGCTCTTTGAGAGGCTAATCCCACCCTTCCCTAACAAGACTTAGTGGTCCCCTAACAGGGTGCCCAAACAAAAGTTCAAATGAAGAGAAACCTACCCTGTTTTGTAACACTTCCCTGTAGGCAAACAGCAGGCAAGAAAGCAGGACATCCCACTGCCTTCTAAGTTTTTTCAGAAAGTCCCTCAATCGTGCCTTTTAGGGTCTGGTTAAACCTTTCAACCAGCCCATTTGTTTGAGGATAGTGTGGGGTGGTGAACATATAGGTCACCCCACATTTCTCCCACGTGTGTTTTAAGTATGGAGACAAGAAGTTTGAGCCCCTGTCTGATACTGCCTCCTTAGGAAACCGTACTCTGGTAAAAATACCCAGGTGAGCCTTGGCAACTGCACGTGCAGTAATGGCTCTATGGGGTATAATCTCAGGATATCTAGTGGCATGATCTACTACCACTAGTATATATGTGTGTTCTGAAGCTGTTTGAGGGCCAAGGAGTGGCCCCTACCCTTTCAGAGGATACCCCAACAACATCTAGTGGCATTAAGGGGACCTTTAAGTGTCCACCTGTTTTGCCACTGGCTTGGAAGGTAGTACAGGACTGGCAAAAGTCCTTCACTCTTGACAAATTCCTCGCCAATAAAAGTGGTTACCTAACCTACTCCAAGTTTTATTGTGGCCCAAATGCCCAGCTGTCATGGGCTAGAGTGACGAGAAATTCTCAGAACTGCTGGGGCACTACCACTTTCCTGGTTGCACCAGGTTTGAGGTATCTGGCCTCAGTGTACAGGAGCCCCTCCTGCCATTAAACCCTGTGGGTAACTGTAGGAGGCTGGCCTGGTGTATGGTGGGTATCTATGGTACTTACACCTTGTACCAGGTCCAGGTATCCCTCATTAGTGTAGTGTAGTCAGTGTCTAGAAGCCAGGCTCTCCAGAGGTAGCTGTGGATGAGCAGCCAAGGCTTATCTAAGAGACATGAAACGCTCATGCAATACCACTGTAGTCGCACTTAGGCCCTCATTATGACTTTGCAGTCTTCCATGAAGATCGCCAAAGCCGCGGGCATCAGGAGAGCGCCAGTGCTGGTGGTGTCCCGCCCTCCAAATCACAGGAACTGCTGGATTTCCACCACAATTTGGGGGAAATCCGGCAGTAGTTGTGCTGGCGGGCGGAGGCGCTCTGGCGGTTCCACCAGCGGCCCCGCCCGCCAGTAGGACACCGCCCACCATATTATGGTCCATAATATAGCCTGGAGGTGTCCTGCAGGTTGGGGTGCTGCCGATGGTGGAAGTACCCCATCCCGTTCCCTGCCGGACAACCTTCTCCCCAGAACAGCTAAGGTGATCGTCCGATAGGGGAGAAGGGTGGAAGGGTGGGGAGTGTTGTGTGTGCATGTATGAGTGTGTGGTGTCTGCGTGTGTGCTTGAATGTGTGTATGTGTGGTTGTAGGCGTGTCTGAATGTTGAAGTGAGTGCATCTGTGGATGTCAGTGTATGCGTGTGAGAATGGGAGAATGGATGTCAGTGTGTATGCGTGTGAGAATGTGTGTATAGATGGCAGTGTGTATGCGTGTGAGAATGCATGTTTGGATGGGTGTGAGTATGCATGCAAGAATGCATGTATAGATGTTGTTATGAATGAGCGCATGGTTGCGTGTGAGAGGATGCGTCTATGTAAGTGTGGGTGAATGTGTGTATGCGTGGTGCCTATGGGTGTCTATGCATGTATGCGAGGATGGGGGTGGGGTGCTCTGTCAAGAGGGGGTGGAGGAGGGGGTCGCTGTGTCAGGAGTGGGTGTGGGGGGTGCTGTGGCTGAAGGAGTGTAGGGGGATCTAGTGCTTGCTTGGGGAGGAAAGCCGTTTACAGGTGACAGGAAAGGAATTCCCTGTCACTGGTAGCCCTTCTGCCATTGTTTTCGTAGCGTTGCTACCGCCGCGGAAACCATGTCTGAAGGCCGGCTCCTAATACTACTGCGGCCCTCTTTGGACCGCCGGGTCGGAGATGATCATCTCCGGTCCATCGGTTCGGACCGCCACGGTGTAGGAAAGTACCATCCTTCTTGGCATGTTACCCCCATTTGCACCTGTATGTCAGTATGATTTTGCCTGTCTCACTGGGATCCTGCTGGTCAGGAACCCAGTGCTCATAGTTTATGGCCTAATGAGTGTGTGTGTATAGTGCTCAATAGTGTCACTGAGGCTCTGCTAACCAAAACCTCAGTGCTTATGCTCCCTCTGTGTCACGATTCACCCTGGGCTTACCGTCGAGGTTGGAGAGAGGTGGTGAGCGGCCCCGGTTCCTGCAAGTCCTGCTCTGGCTGAGGTAGGGGTGACCCCTTCCGGTAGCCATGGTGCTGTTTGACAATAGTAAGCCACTACAGTCTGTGCCCTCCAGAAGGAGTCCCAGAGAAAAAACCCCAAACGGGTAAAAAAACTCCAACAGGAACTCCCTGAAACAGAAGGAGGACACAAGGACGTTAGGACTTAAGATTCTGGAATTCAGGAATTCTGGAGACGGAAGACAGATCAAGAACAACTGGCGCCACAAGAGGAAACCAGCCGGAGCGTGACTACCACCGCAGGAGTGTTGCAACGCAATGAGAAGGAAGATAGATTCCCCTTATATACCCCTAGACAGGAAGTGGAAAGCAGGAAGTAGTAAAACCACCATCTTAGTTTGGGGAAAAAGTCATAACTAGAAAAGAAAACATGCTCCTAAGAAAAGAGAAACAATGCATGCAGAGAAGAGAAGAAGTGAACAGCATGCTGGGAAGGGGAAAAGTATGCATAAAAATGAGTCATGTGCAGGCATACAGCTTTTGGCCTTGTGAAAAGGTAAGTGGTGGCAAGGAGGGGGTCCCGGGAATCCCAGGTGTGTTTATCTATTCTTACGCGCTGAGGGCGGCAAGGATCGAGACCCGATTCGGGGTCTCCTATCCTGCCGCCCCTGCCCTGGAACTTGTGGCCGGAGAAAAGGGCTGCGGCAGGTGCTGCGACCCAGAAACCGAGCTGCGGCTTCCCCTGCTGCCTGCCCGCGGGCTGCCGCGTTCCCTGTGAATTGCGCCGCAGAGGCCCGTGCACGCAACGCAACAGTAGGTCCCCCCCGAGGCCCCAGGCTTGTGAGGAAAAAGCCGGAAAAAACAACAGAACAAAAGAGGGGCATGAACCAAAAGGGCGTCTTCCCAGGAACACTCTCTCATAGGGTAGCCTTTCCAATGAATGAGATATTGGAGGCGCCCATGATCGTTTTTTTCGACGCAAATTCGGCGCAAAACTAACGCCATATTTATACTTTGGCGTTAGACGCGTCTAGCGCCAAAGTATGGGCAAAGAGCGTCATTTTTTAGCGTGAACGCCTTCCTTGCGTTAATGAGATGCAAGGAAGGCGTTCCCGTCTAAAAAAATGACGGCGACGCAAATGCGTCGTATTTATACTCCCGGGCAAAAATCACGCCCGGGAGGTGGCGGGTCAAAAAACCCCGCATTTGCGCCACTTTTTAACGCCTGGGTCAGGGTAGGCGTTAAGGGGCCTGTGGGCTCAAAATGAGCCCACAGGTGCCCTCCCCTGCCCCCAGGGACCCCCCCTGCCACCCCTGCCCACCCCAGGAGGACACCCAAGGATGGAGGGACCCACCCCAGGGACATTCAGGTAAGTTCACGTAAGTATAATTTTTTATATTTTTCAATTTTTTTTGGGTGGCATAGGGGGGCCTTATTTGTGCCCCCCTACATGCCACTATGCCCAATGACCATGCCCAGGGGACATAAGTCCCCTGGGCATGGCCATTGGGCAAGGGGGCATGACTCCTGTCTTTACTAAGACAGGAGTCATTTAAATGGCGTCTGGGCATCGAAAAAATGGCGCAAATCGGGTTAAGACGATTTTTTAGCGTCAACCCGACTTGCGCCATTTTAAGACGCCCTAGCGCCATTTTCCCCCTACGCCGGCGCTGCCTGGTCTACGTGGTTTTTTTCCACGCACACCAGGCAGCGCCGGTCTGCTTGCGCCGGCTAACGCCATTCCATAAATACGGCGCCCGCATGGCGCTTCGGAATGGCGTTAGACGGCTCTAAATTTTTTGACGCTAAACTGCGTTAGCGCAGTTTAGCGTCAAAAAGTATAAATATGGGCCTAAGTTCTTTAATTGTATTGATGTTCTTCTGGAGAAACCAGAAATCCCACTTTTAGAGGCCCGTAGGGTCATTCTGCATTTCACAGAGACAAGGCCCTAATTTAAAAGGTCACAAGTGTCAACATGACAGCCTCCTCCATTGTTTATGGGAAAACTAAAGATAGCATCTCAGCAGCGTGACTTGAGCCAGCCTCTGTAGCTCTCCTAGCTTCTGCCACTCTGAATCTGTCAAAGACAGTAGGCCTTCCTGTTTTCCTTCTAACCTGCAATAATTCACTCTATTTAAAAAAAAAAAAAAATTCCTTTTTAGGCGCTAAAATTTTTTATCTCTATTTCCAGATTATTAAACTACATTTACTGTGAATAATTCACAAACCTTAATAACACACATACCAGTTGTTAGAATAAATGCTTGTTGCAATCCCATGCAATGGTACATATTTCATCAACCTCGAATGAATGAACGTCTCAGTAGGCCCAGCTGAAGTTAGAACCTTCAACCTCGATATTAAAACAAGCCTTTGTACTGGCACATTGCCTCATTGAATCATAAGAAGGCACAACCTGCAAATATATATCAAACCTAAATGTATGCATTTACTGAAGCCTGAGACACTTTAAAAAGTACTCTGAATGAAAGAAAATGCAGTTTAAACAGTGCTTTTGCCCAAAATCGACTTTGATATTTTAGGCATTAAAAATCAATATCCTACAATTTTCTTGCATAATATGCATTACCAGAATGTCTATTACACAATTCATGATTCAGCCATTGAAAATATTAACTTATACTTTATAGAAATGAGCTTGTTTGCTCCTGCGCCAAGGGAAAATTGCACATATAAATGTCATTTTAGCGGTGCAACATAACTTAAATTAAATTTAATGCTAGGAGGTCATAGTATAGGTATTAAGCTTTATAAATATTAAAAAACGATTTTGAAAGGCACTTATTTTTTAAATAATTTTTCCATAATTAATAATTTTCTTTTTTTTTTTTTAAACCCAATTATTCTTTTTTTTGTGATAATTCCACATATAAAAGCAAGCCGCATCCCTTGCCTATTATTTGGGATACATTAACTCACAAGCCTAAGCGCATAAGCCTAACTTGAAATGCGTCACATTTTTGCGCCACTTTCATTTAAAAGGAAGGTTATGCAAAATTCCTACCGTGTTTAACTGGGAAAGGGCTGGCTGAATTGAACATTCCTATCAAATATACTGCAGCTGAAAAGTTTGCCTGTGAACATCTAATACAATGCATCTAAGAAAAATGCTGTAAATTTATTTATTTTTTTGCAAAAATAGATAATTTCGTTTTTTTTTGGGGGGCCCTATTTATATCTATTGAATGTGTTTTCTAATTTATTAAGCATTTAACGGCAGTTTTGTATATGTGCACAATTGCTCATTCTATAAATTAAAGAGCAACATATAGCTATGTTAGCACATCACATGGTTAATTTCTGGATTTTTTCTAAGTTTCTACTTAATATTAATTAACCAACATTTTACTTAACAAACTGAAAACATCAAGAAGACCCACAAACACACATTGAGCTCATTTCAGATATAAACAGAAAACACTCAGGACACACAATACAGCGCGCTTTAGCCATTTTTCATAAATAGCGCCGTTGCAATTTACTTACAGAACCGTTTGCAGATCCTAGTTGTAAGTCATATTTACAAGAGAAAAGAAAACTTTTCTCAATAGTGTTCCAAAAAACTGCAAAAACAGCCTCACAGACATTTATTTCCAAGAATAGCAGACCCATACTTTATTAAACGTGATGGGGCCCACTCCGTGCTTCACATATAGTTCATAGGTTGGAGTTCCAATCGGAGGAACCGGACATGAGTCCTCCAACCGGGAGTCCCTTTTACAACCAAGACAAAACAAATTTCCAAGTCTGCTAAGACCAGGCATCTTCGCTCACTAGTCTAGCTTCAAACTTCAAAGGATTATCGTTTACGATAGTCTCGTGAATACACGAGTCCTTCGGCTTTGGTACTTGCAAGTTCCAAATCAAAGTGATCCCGAAGGGATACCAAACCAAATGTCCAACTAAGGACCAAACCAAGTGTCCAACTAAGGACTGGGAGACGCTCCACTTATATTTAACTGAAAATATCGATGACATCACCAGAAGACTCGTCTTATCGTTTCGCTCTACCAAACATCAAGGGTCCAAATCAGGGCGATAGCCAGGGCAGCAGTCCTTCGTAGCCGTCGGGAAGCGGGGAACCTCGCAGCAAAGACTTTCAGACCACGTCGACATGCTGGGGTCGATGAAGTGGCGGCCTTCCTCCAGAATTTTCACACGAAGCTCCTCACGGACCTCAGGCTTGGACCGGTACCGCTGGTATCGCCCTACGTTGGGCGCCAACTGAGGTACTGGGTTTTTCAGAACCGGTACTGATCCGGTAACCCAGTGGTGCCAGGGTACACCCAAAGACCTCGGGTACTTTCCTGATTCAGACCACAGAAACTCAGAGTCTTCTAGGTGAAGTTAAAGATCGAATTTATTGGCTGCAACCAAGTAACAAGCGTCCTAGAAGTACAACAGCACGGTTTGTATGTTCTCAGGAGACTGTGTTTCAATGCAAAGTCAGGTTTCCTTATATTCAGTTTTTTAAGCTTCAGGCAAACATTCTTGACATTTTGGTTGGTCATTCACATGTTTTCACTACAAAGGAAAAAACAGTGTCATGATGAAACCTCATATTTCATGTCATCCAACCCATAATAAATTACCCGGCAAGGCCTAGTATTTTACATCAGATAAGTGTGGACCCCCAATAAAAACGGGCACCTCCCCCTCGTAAAGTAAGAAGAAGAAAAGAGCAGGTGCAGGTGTGAGCAAGATTAGGCAGGGTGTGTGAGCGATAATAAGGGTTTTATGGCATGGTGTGCCTTGATGCTATCTGATTCGGCCACTTGGAGAGGGACTGACCAAACAGGTTTGGCCTGAGGCAATGGTTCCAGCTTGCCCAGGTCAGAGAAAAGTCAATCAAGGTGTACGTGTCCTTGGAATCAAATCTGACTGTATTATAAGCCTATGTGAGGGCAACTTTTAAAAATGGCTGTCGTGTATAAAATGGGAGCCATGAGTGCAGGACGAAAATGGCGATTTCGAGGTGAAAACGCTGCTGGAATTGAGAGAAAATGCTCATGCTTAGTGTACTAGTCATTATCGGTCTTTTGATACTAAAATCGTACTGCTGTGGCAAGTAAATTACATGGGTCCAGAATTTTTAGAACCACATTCTGTCTGGACTAACTTAGTGGGTAAGAACAGGGCTTTGTTATGGTAATAGTATCCCTGATCTATATGAAGTTGCGGGCGCAACTTGTTTATCTCTGTAGTTTCCAGATGGGAATATTCTGACCTGACCTGGTCTAGGAATGTCTGTACTAAACTAATGATCTTGTTACTTTCGAATAGGTTCTGTACAGGAGAATCGCTACACTCAGGGTAACGCCGAGACAAAGCATCGGCCAAGATATTCTGAGAACCAGGGATGTATGTAATGTAAAAATCATATTGACTAAAAAAGAAAGCCCATCGAGCCTGCCGGCTATTCTGACACTGAAAGTTTCTCAAGCATTGTAAGTTTCGGTGATCTGTCCGGGCTTCAAAGGGTTCTTTTGAGCCCATCAGGAAGTGTCTCCATTCCGTGTACGCTGTCTTCAAGGCGAGTAACTCTCGTTCTAACACCGAATGATTCCGCTCTGAATCAGATAATATGTGTGAAAGGTAGAATACCAAATGCTCTAACTCATCATCATCTTATTTCTGTAGTAAGACAGCCCCTATGGCTCTTTCTGAGGCGTCTGCGACAACAATGAACTGTTTGTTGGTGTCTGGGTGCCGTAAAATGGGAGCTTGAATGAAGGCTTTCTTCAATTCTGGAAAAGCCAACTCTGCATCTTGTGTCCAACAAAAACCCTTCCTTAGGTTGTCTTTCTTAAGGGTTTGAGTAATATAACTGGTTCTCTGGGCAAAGTCCACTATAAATTGTCGATAGAAATTGGCCAATCCCAAAAAACACTGAGTTTCTTTGATGGAAGAGGGGGACGGCCAATCCAGTTTAGCTTGAATCATATCTGAATCCATGGCAACACCTGTTTGGTTAATGCAATATCCCAGGTATTTTACCTCTGTTCGATCAAACTCGCATTTTTCTGGTTTGCAGAATAAATTATGTTGTCTGAGTCTATCTAGGGCTTGAAGGACATGTTTAGTGTGTTGTTCTGGGTGGACAGAAAATATTAAAATGTCGTCTAGATAAACAACCACTGTTTGATGTAGAAGATCAGAAAAAATAGAGTCCATGAATCTTTGAAAAATGGAGGGGTCATTGGTGAGTCCAAACGGCATTACTCAGTATTCATAGTGACTGAAAGGTGTTCTGAAGGCGGTCTTCCACTCATCACCTTCCTTTATCCTTAAAAGATGGTATGCTCCTCTAAGATCCAACTTGGTGAATCTCTTTGCCCCTCGGACAGCTTCTAAGATGTCCTTAATAAGAGGTAGCGGGTATCGATCCTTCGTAGTGATCTTGTTTAATCCTCTAAAATCAATACAGGGATGCAAATCTTTCGTCTTCTTTGGTCCAAAGAAGAGAGGAGCCCCTGCAGGTGAAGAGCAGGGAGCAATCAATCCACTCTGTATGTTCTCCTCTAGGTATTCCTTGAGGATCTGCTTCTCAGGTTCTGTTAGAGAGTACATTCACCCAAAAGGAACCACGGCATCTGGTTCCAAAGGAATGGCGCAATCGTATTCTCTATGGGGTGGCAGTTCAGGTCTTTCTGACATCGGCATATTCTTGATAATGTCTGGGTACTCCCTGTAGGACGTTAATAGAACATCCCACCTTAGGGGGTGCCATTAAGAGACTCTTTGGGGACCAATAGTCTCCTGCTAAGTAGCAGTGGTGTTGGCAGAAGTGAGAGGATGAAGAAATGGTTCTTGTTTCCCAGTTAATGTAAGGGTTATGCCGAGTTAACCATGGAATTCCCAGGATCATAACGTGATGTGGTGAAGAAATCAAATCAAAAGAAAGGTTTTCTTGATTTTTCCCGAATTGGAGACATAGGGTAGGGATGGTATACTGTACTGGTCCTGAGGCCAAGAGTGATCCATCCACCGTGTGGACTTGTTCTGGTACTTCCTTAGGTATTTGCAAAATCTGTCTTTCCTGGGCCCAGGCTTCGTCTAGGTAGATACCACTGGCTCCACAGTCCAGCAAGGCCAGTGCCCTTTCTTCCCGGCCATCTGTTAAGTGGAGGATAACGGGTAAAAGGAAAAGAGCAGTTCCTTCCTCCCTTGAGGAACAAATGGAAGGTATTTCGCAATATCCCGTCCTCACCCTTCTCACTGAGGACAGGAATTGGCGTTTCCAAAAGGCTTGGCTGGACGGACGGGACATGTGCGAATTAGATGACCAGCAGCACCACAATACAGACAAAGTCCTTTCCTTCGTCTGTTTTCCCGCTCACTAGATGATAACGGCCCTCGAGCCATATCGATTTGCATAGGCTCTTCATCGTTAGCACCCTTAGTTTCAGAACAAACCTCCTCGGAACGATGAGGAAGGGTGCGGGACGTCACCGAGTGTGATGGTAAGCGACTCTTCTTTCTCTCCATCCTTCGCTCATTTAACCGGTATTCTATCATCAGGGTCTGATCCATTAACCCCTTAAGATTCTCTACTCTGGCACAGTGCACCAGTTCGTCGTTAATGTCCTCTCTGAGACCCCTGCGAAACAGGGTCACCAAAGTACGCTCCACCCAGGAAGTCTCTGCTGCCAATTGTCTGAAACAAGTGATGTATTGTAATACGTCTTGATTTCCTTGTTGAATATCGCAGAGAGCTTCTTCTGCTGAAGACTCAAGTCCAGGGCGCTTAAACATCTGCTTAAAGGCAGTGACAAAGCTGGAATAATTAGATAAGCTAGGGTCGTTGCTTGTCACTAAAGGAGTTGCCCATGCTAAATCTGGCCCAGATAGGGCACTAATCAAATACCCCACCTTGGTCTTGTCTTGCATAAACTGTGAGGGGCGGAATGCGAAATAGACTGTCAATGCATCCAGGAACTCTCTTAATTTGTTAGGATCCCCGGAGAAGCGAGGCGTAGTGGCTGAGACCGTAGGAACATCGGTGGTTCTAGAGGCGAAGGCTTGTCAGTAGATAGTGTTTTCGTACGTAGCTGTTGGAGTTCTTGGGCCTGTTGTTGTATAGTCAGAAGCAGGGTTTGGCTTGTTGGTTCTGTACTCATCACAGGACTCTCCATGGTTCCGGACAACAACTGGAGTTTTGGGCTTTGCAATCTGTCATGATTCACCCAGGGCTTACCGTCGAGGTTGGAGAGAGGTGGTGCGCGGCCCCGGTTCCTGCAAGTCCTGCTCTGGCCGAGGTAGGGGCGACCCCTTCCGGTAGCCACGGTGCTGTTTGACAATAGTAAGCCACTACAGTCTGTGCCCTCCAGAAGGAGTCCCAGAGGAAAAACCCCAAAAGGGTAAAAAACCTCCAACAGGAACTCCCTTAAACAGAAGGAGGACACAAGGACATTAGGACTTAAGATTCTGGAATTCAGGAATTCTGGAGACGGAAGACAGATCAAGAACAACTGGCGCCACAAGAGGAAACCAGCCGGAGTGTGACTACCACCGCAGGAGTGTTGCAACGCAATGAGAAGGAAGATAGATTCCCCTTATATACCCCTAGACAGGAAGGGGAAAACAGGAAGTAGTAAAACCACCATCTTGGTTTGGGGAAAAGGTCATAACTAGAATAGAAAACATGCTCCTAAGAAAAGAGAAACAATGCATGCAGGGAAGAGAGGAAGTGAACAGCATGCTGGGAAGGGGAAAAGCATGCATAAAAATGAGTCATGTGCAGGCATACGGCTTTTGGCTGTGTGAAAAGGTGAGTGGTGGCAAGGAGGGGGTCCCAGGAATCCCAGGTGTGTTTATCTATTCTTACACGCTGAGTGCGGCAAGGATTGAGACCCGATTTGGGGTCTCCTATCCCGCCGCGCCTGCCCTGGAACTTGCGGCCGGAGAAAAGGGCCGCGGCGGGTGCCGCGACCCTGAAACCGAGCCGCGGCTTCCCCTGCTGCCTGCCCGCGGGCTGCCGCATTCCCAGTGAATTGCGCCGCATCGGCCCGTGCACGCGGCCGTGGCGCAACACTCTGCTTTTAAATTTGTCACTATAGGCTAGTGACTTCATTTACCAATTTTAATTGGCACACTGGACCCCCTTATAAGTCTCTAGTATATGGTACCTAGGGACCAAGGGCATTGGGGTTCCAGGAGACCATTATGGGCTGCAGCATTATTTTTGCCAACCATAAAGAGTTCACACAAACCCTTCCACAGGCCTACCATTGCAGCCTGCATGAAATAGTGCACACACTATTTCACAGCCATTTTCACTGCACTTAAGTAACTTATAAGTCACCTATATGTCTAACCTTTATTTACTGAAGGTTAGGTGCAAAGTTACTAAGTGGGAGGGCACCCGTGCACTAGCACAGGTGCCCCCACATAGTTCAGGGCCAATTCCTGGGACTTTGTGAGTGCGGGGGCGCCATTACACGTGTGCACTACATATAGGTCAATATCTATATGTAGCTTCACAATGGCAACTCCGAATATGGCCATGTAAGGTGTCTATGATCATGGAATTTTCCCCCCATTTCAAAGCTGGTATTGGGGAGCCAATTACATGCATCGTGGGTGCTCCACCATGGACCCCCGGTACTGCCAAACCAGCTCTCTGAGGCTTGCATTGCAGCTACAGCTGCTGCCACCTTACAGACAGGGTTCTGCCCTCCTGGGGTGTGAGCAGCTCAGTCCAAGGAAGGCAGAACAAAGCATTTCCTCTGGGAGCAGGGTGTTACACCCTCTCCCTTTGGAAATAGGTGTTACAGGCTGGGGAGGGGTAGCCTCCCCCAGTCTCTGGAAATGCTTTGAAGGGCACAGATGGTGCCCTTCTTGCATAAGCCATTCCACACTGGTTCAGGGACCCCTTGTCCCTGCTCTGGTGTGAAAATGGACAAAGGAAAGGGGAGTGACCACTCCCCAGTCCATCACCACCCTAGGGGTGGTGCCCAGAGCGCCTCCAGTGTGCCCCAGACTTCAACCATCTTGTTTTCCAAGGTGTGGGGACACTCTAGAGGCCTCTGACTGGCCAGTATCAGCAGGTGACATCAGAGACCCCCTCCTCATAGGTCCATACCTGATGAGGTAGCCAATCCCCCTCTCAGGGCTATTTAGGGTCTCTCCTGTGGGTTTCTCTCCAGATTGTACTTGCAAGTTTCCAGCAGGAATCCTATGCAACTACTACTTCATCCTCTGACCTCAGATCGACTGCAGACTGCTCCAGGAACCGCTGCAACAGCAACAAAGTATCCAGAAGGGCTACTCTTCCTCTGCAACTTCAGCTCCAGCCAGGAACTGCAACAGTTTCCATGGTGTGCATGCTCTGGGGACTCCCTGTCTTTGCCCTGCACAGATGGACCGAAGATATCTCCCGTGGAGTGATGGAGTCACTTCCCTGCTCAAGCAGGCCCCTTCTAAGTCAACAACTGGTTCTCTTGGACTCCTCTCCTGGTGACGAGCATGCTCCTTGGAACACAGGTGGTGGACTCCTTCAACACAGACTGTCCTGGGGTCCTGCTGTCCCAGTTTGGAGGTGGTAAAACCTTACCTTCCCTGAGTACGACAGTACACCTGTGCACCACGTCTTTTTCACCTCCAGAGGCCTCTGTGCACTATTTGCAAAGTTCCTTCATGCACAGCCTGGCCTAGGTCTCCTGTACTCTATCCTGTAATGCTCAACTTGCTGAGTTGTCCTACGGCGGCGTGAGACCTTCCTTTGTAGTGCTGCACCAACTGCAACATGCACCTCCTTTATCCCCGTGTCCTGGGACTCCTGTGGGTGCTGTCTGGTGTTCTGAGGGCTCTCTAAAGTGCTGAGAGACCCCTCTTCCTCCTCACACAAAGTTGAGGCCCCCAGGTCCCTTCTGGGTCCAGACAGTGTCACTTTGACGCAAAACGCGACTTTGCCAGAACCAAGGCTTGTTGGAGGAATCCAGTACCAAAACTCACCTGCATCCAACTTCTCTCCCTGGGACATCCAGTGCATCATGCAGGAACCTGCTGACATCTTCCTTGGGTGCATTTCTGCAGTCTTTGTCGAAGCAGGGACTCTTCTTTTGCACCCTCTTCTGGGTTGGCAGGGGCTCCTGTCCTTCCTGGAACCTCTTCCGACTTCTGGAGTTGGTATCCTTCCTTTGCAGGCCTTCAGGTCCAGGAATCCACCATTTGTTGTTTGTAGTCTTGCTTGGTTCTTGCAATACCTCTAATCACAACTTGTAGTGTGCCCTAAGGAAACTTGCAGTACTTTACTCCTGCTTTTATGGGCTTCGGGTTGGGGTAATTTACTTACCCTTACTGTATTCTTACTCTCCCAGCAATTCTTTACACACTACACTTGTCTAGGGGGGAATTCATGATTCGCATTCCACTTTCTTAGTATATGGTTGTGTTGCCCCCAGACCTATTTTATCCCATTGCATTCTATAGCAGTTCCTATTGTTTGCACTATCCTATGTCTAATTACTTACCTCATTTTGATGTCTAGTGTATATATTGTGTATAATACTTACCTCCAGAAGACGTATTGCCTCTAAGATATTTTTGGCCTTGTGTTACCCAAATAAACTACTTTTACTTTTGGTAACCCTGAGTATTGTCTTTAGTTGTGTATACGTACTGTGTAACTATAAGTGGTATTGCAGGAGCTTTGCATGTCTCCTAGTTCAGCCTAAGCTGCTCTGCTACAGCTACCTCTATCAGGCTAAGCTGCTAGAACACTACTACATTTCACTAATAAGGGATAACTGGACCTGATATAAGGTGTAAGTACCCAAGGTATCCTCTACAAACCAGGCCAGCCTCCTACATTGGTGGTGCAGCTGTGGGATAAGTAATTGCAATTACTTTACCACTTTGTTACCTGTGCTTTTCACAAGAAAAGCTTGCTCCAATACTTAGAGCTATACATAATCTCCACCTAAAAGTCATTTCTAACTTTCTAAAAAGTTCTTAAAACTTTGCAAAAGGTTTACAAAGTTTCTGAAAAGTTTTCTTCTTTTCTCAAAAAAAGTTAGCTCTGTTAGTCTACTAACTTTTTACTCACTTTCCTAAACGTTTTCTCTTTTAATATGTCTTCTATAGAAGCTACCCCTAGACTTGTAAAAACTACCTATGACCAATAAGGAGTTCCTCTTATATCTTCTCCTGAAAGATGACAAGGACTCAGCACTGGTCAAGATCAGACATAGGGGGGAGAAGAGGAAGATTCCTACCAGGCAGGCTCAGAGGAGCACACTGGCAATCCTGGGGCAGGTGCTTCCACTGATCTGTCTGTTAATAGACCCCTTAGTACAACTGAGAGTGGGAAGGGTTCACACACTTGTAGGGCTCTCTTCACACCTAGAGGCCAGGCCACTAGGGTTGCTCAAGTTAGGGACAGATCAGCCTCTGCAAATTCCAGTGTTATTTCTGTCTCGGAAGTATCCCAGAATTCTAACCGTGAGGAACAGTCCCTAGATAGGGAACTCAGAAAGCTGAGGTTAGAGGAGGCCAGGCTGAGGCTACAGCAGCAACAGTTGGCCTTAGACAGGAAATCCCTGGCTGTGGACAAGGAAAGGCAGGGTTTGGGGTTAGTTCTTCATGGTGGCAGCAGCAGTTTCAGGAATTCTAATGTTAGGGAACCCTCATTTGATTCCAAAAATCTGAATAAAGTTGTCCCTCCTTACAAGGATGGAGATGACATATACAAGTGGCTTGCTGCACTTGAGAAGGCCTGTAAAGTTCAAAGGGTCCCTCAAGTTCAGTGGCCTGCTATCCTGTCGCTATATTTCCCTGGCAAGGGGAGAGACAGACTCCTTATTGTCAGGGAAGATGATGCAGATAACTACCACATTCCTAAAAGTGCACTCTTAGATGGTCTGGGGCTAACCACTGAACAATACAAGATAAAGTTCAGAGAGACCAGAAAGGAGTCATCACAGGATTGGATACATTTTGTAGACTGTTCTGTGAAGGTCCTAGAAAGTTGGTTAAATGGCAGTAAGGTGAGTGACTATGAAAGCCTATATAACTTAATTTTGAGAGAGCATATATTGAACAATTGTGTGTCTGATTTGTTGTATCAGTATCTTATGGACTCAGATCTGACCTCTCCCCAAGAATTGGGAAAAAAGGCAGACAAACGGGTCAGAACAAGGATGAACAGGGGGTGACTAAGGAAGCAAGAAGAAGGATGGTAAGTCTCATGACAAGGGTGGGGACAAAGATAAAAAATCTTCTTTGTCTTCATCAGGTCCACAAGAATCCTCTGGGGTGTTGGGAACAAATCCTCTTCTAACAATAATAAAAAGCCATGGTGTTATCAATGTGAAGCCAAAGGTCATTGGACAACTGATCCTCATTGTCCAAAAAGAAACACCAAACCTCCCACCACCGCAACCCCTACTGCTTCCACCAGTGTCCCTAGTAATAGCAGTGGTGGTGGGAAGAGCACTACTAATAGCCAGTCAAAGAGTGTAGCTGGGCTCACCATTGATAATGTAGTGGGGGTTGGTCTAGATAGGGAGATCACTGAGGCTGTGTTAGTCTCTGACGGTGGCATTGACCTCACCACCTTAGTTGCTTGTCCCCTTAATATGGATAAGTACAAGCAACTACCCCTGATTAATGGTGTTCAGGTTGAGGCCTACAGGGACACAGTTACCAGTGTCACAATGGTGATGGAGAAACCGGTTGCCCCTGAGCAGCACCTACGTGGTCATCAGTACCAAGTGACAGATACCCATAGCAACACTCTTAGACACCCCATGGATGTTATGAATCTCAACTGGGGGATTACTGCTCCAAATAAATTTGTGGTAGCCACTGACTTACCTGTAGAATGACTGCTGGGCAATGATCTGGAGTCTTCAGCTTGGGCTGAGGTGTAGTTGGAGGCTCATACAGCATTGCTGGGCATTACTGGGCATATCTTTGCTCTTACTAGGGCTCAGGCAAAGAAGCAAAGAGGACATGGAAACTTGGATCCTGGAACAATGGACCAAGTGATCCCAAAAACTAGGGGTAGGAAGGGCAAACCCTTGTCCACTATCCCTCCCTCTCCAGATGATTCCCCTTTTGAGGAAGAGGAATCCTCTCCGTGTGCAGAACCTACACCAGAGGAGCTGGAAGCTGATAAAGCTGAGCTTTTGGGTGCAGGGGGGCCTGCCAGGGAGGAACTGAGTGATGCACAGCAGACCTGCCCCACATTAGAGGGTCTCAGACAGCAAGCTGTCAAACAGCAGAATACGGATGTCAATGACAGCCACAGAGTTTACTGAGAGAATAATCTCCTCTATACTGAAGCGAGGGACCCTAAACCTGGTGCCACCAGGAGACTGGTCATCCCCCTTCAGTACTGGAAATTCCTCCTAACTCTTGCTCATGACATTAAATTGTCTGGGCATTTAGGCCAGAGTAAAATATGGTACAGACTTGTTCCACATTTTCACTGGCCTCATATGTCAGAAGACACAAAGGAGTTTTGTCGCTCCTCTGTCACCTGCCAAGTCAGTGGCAAGACTGGTGGCACCCCAAAGGCCCCCTTAATCCCACTGCCAGTGGTTGTGGTGCCCTTTGAAAGGGTAGAGGTTGACATTGTTGGCCCCCTTGACCCTCCAACAGATTCTGGCAATAGATTTATCCTTGTGGTGGTGGACCATGCCACAAGGTATCCAGAAGCTATGCCCTTAAGGACCACTACAGTACCTGCTGTGGCAAAAGCCCTCCTGGGAATCTTTTCCAGGGTGGGTTTCCCTAAGGAAGTTGTATCAGACAGATGTAGTAACTTCATGTCTGCATATCTCAAGCTAATGTGGAAGGAGTGTGGTGTTACCTACAAGTTTACCACTCCTTATCATCCACAAACAAATGGATTGGTTGAGAGATTTAATAATACTCTCAGGATCATGTTCATGGGACTCTCTGAAAAACTCAGAAGGAGATGGGATGTCCTCTCGCCATGCCTTTTCGCCTACAGGGAGGTATCACAAAAAGGAGTGGGCTACAGCCCCTTTGAAATCCTATTTGGTCACCCCGTTAGGGGTCCCCTTGCTCTTGTTAAGGAGGGTTTGGAACAACCTTTAAAACCTCCAAAGCAAGATATTGTGGACTATGTACTTGGCCTAAGATCTAGAATGGCTGAGTACATGAAAAAGGCCACTAAAAACCTTCACGCCAGCCAAGAGTTCCAAAAGCAATGGCATGACCAGAAGGCTGTCCTGACAGAATACCACCTAGGACAGAAGGTGTGGGTATTGGAGCCTGTGGCCCCATGAGCACTCCAGGACAAATGGAGTGGACCCCATCTCATTGTGGAAAAGAGGTGGGGTCACTTTTCTGGTGAACCTGGGCACTGCCAGAAGCCCCCTTAGGGTGCTTCATGTCAATCGCCTGAAACCTTACTATGACAGGGCTGACTTAACCCTGCTCATGGCCACAGATGAGGGGCAGGAGGAAGAGAGTGACCCTCTCCCTGACCTCTTCTCCAACACTGAAGCTGATGGCTTAGTGGGAGGAGTGGTTCTGGCAGACTGCCATACTGCTGAGCAGAAGTAAGACTGCAAAAATATCCTAGGACAGTTTTCTGACCCCTTTTCTCTCATACCTGGTACAACTACCTGGTGTGCACATACAGTTGACACTGGAGACAGTTTACCTGTCAAAAGTAAAATTTACAGGCAGCCTGACCATGTCAGAGCTTGCATAAAAACTGAGCTTCTGAAAATGTTGGATCTAGGAGTTATTGAGGCTTCTGATAGCCCCTGGGCCAGCCCAGTGGTGCTTGTCCCCAAACCACATAGCAAAGAAGGAAAGAGAGAAATGCGATTTTGTGTGGACTACAGGGGTCTGAATACTGTAACCAAAACTGATGCTCACCCTACAGCCAGGGCAGATGAGCTAATAGATGCACTGGCTTCTGCCAAGTAACTAAGCACCTTTGATCTGACTTCAGGGTATTGTCAGATCAAATTGTCAGAGGATGCTAAAGCAAAAACTTCATTTTCTACCATAGGGGGGCATTATCAATTCACTGTCATGCCCTTTGGTTTGAAAAATGCACCTGCGACTTTTCAGAAGCTGGTGAATACAGTCCTCCAAGGTTTGGAAGCTTTCAGTGCAGCATACTTAGATGACATTGCTTTATTTAGCTCCACCTGGGATGACCACCTGGGTCACCTCTGGAAAGTTTCGGAGGCCTTGCAAAAGGCAGGCCTAACTATCAAAGCTTCAAAGTGCCAGATAGGGCAGTGGAAAGTGGTGTATCTGGGCCACCTGGTAGGTGAGAACAGATTAAGCCATTACAGGGGAAGATTCAGACCATTATGGACTGGGCTCTATAGGAGGCTGGCCTTGTTTGTAGTGGGTACCTTGGGCACTTACACCTTATACGAGGTCCAGTTATCCTGTATTAGTGAAATGTAGTAGTGTTCTAGCAGCTTAGGCTGATAGAGGTAGCTATAGCAGAGCACCTGAGGCTGAACTAGGAGACATGCAAAGCTCCTGCAATACCGCTTATAGTCACACAGTACTTATACACAAGTAAAGACAATACTCAGTGTAAGCAAAAATAAAGATAGTTTATTTGGGTGACACAGTACCAAAAATATCTTAGAGGCAATACTCCTTCTGGAGGTAAGTATTATACACAATATATACGCTAGACACCAAAATAAGGTAAATAATTAGACATAGGATAGTGCAAACAATAGGAAATGCTATAGAATGCAATGGGAGAAAATAGGTCTAGGGGCAACACAAACCATATACTAAGAAAGTGGAATGCAAATCACAAATTCCCCCTGTTAGAAATGGGGAATTGGGTTGGCAGTCAGGTTACCCCCTGTCCAAGCAAGGACCCTCACTCTAGTCAGGGTAATTCACACACAATCCAAATTATCCCACTGCCCACCCTCTGGTAGCTTGGCACTGAGCAGTCAGTCTTAACTTAGAAGGCAATGTGTAAAATATTTGTGCAATAAATCATACAATAACACAACATAGCACCACAGAAATACACCACACAGTGTTTAAAAAAATATATAATATTTATCGGAATATTTGCAGGTCAAAACGATCAAAAATGCAATAAGTTAATGTAGAGATATCACTAAAAAGTGATATAAAGGGGGTCATTCCGACCCCGGCGGTCAAGGACTGCCGGGGCCGGGGTTGGCGGGAGCACCGCCAACAGGCTGGCGGTGCCCCGCAGGGCATTCTGACCGCGGCGGTTTGGCCGCGGTCAGAACAGGAAAACCGGCGGTGTCCCGCCGGTTTTCCGATGCCCTGAGGAATCCCCCATGGCGGCGCAGCTTGCTGAGCCGCCATGGGGGATTCCGACCCCCTCACCGCCATCCTGTTCCTGGCGGTTCCGACCGCCAGGAACAGGATGGCGGTGAGGGGTGTCGTGGGGCCCCTGGGGGCCCTTGCAGTGCCCATGCCAATGGCATTGGCACTGCAGGGGCCCCCGTAAGCGGGCCCCACATAGAATTTCAGTGTCTGCATTGCAGACACTGAAATTCACGACGGGTGCAACTGCACCCGTCGCACCCTTCCCACTATGCCGGCTCCATTCGGAGCCGGCGTCCTCGTGGGAAGGGGTTTCCCGCTGGGCTGGCGGGCGGCCTTCTGGCGGTCGCCCGCCAGCCCAGCGGGAAACACAGAATGGCCGCCGCGGTCTTTTGACCGCGGTGCGGTCATTCGGCGGTTCCCGCCAGGCGGGCGGCTCCCGCCGCCCACCGGGGTCTGAATGACCCCCAAAGTGTCTTAAGTCTCTTAAAAGTAAACAAAGTCTCTTTCAAGCACAAAGTACCTGGCTCGCGTAAAAAATCTCTGCAAAGGCCCGCAGAGGAGGAGAAGCATGGAAACAAAGGCGTGTGCGTCGATTTCTCGGGCTGCACACGGCGATGCGTCATTTCGTGTTCATGTCGGGACAGCTGTGCATCGATTCCCACTGCCCGTCGTGGTTCCTCTTCGGGTTGCGGGGTTTTCAGACACCCCAGGGTCTATGCGTGGAATCCTGGGCTTGCGGAGCGATGTGACAAGCGCTGCGTTGATCTGGTGGGTATTGCGTGGAATTTTCTACCTCACAGCAGGCGCTGCGTCGATTCCTCTGAGGAAGTCGGGCTGCGTCGTCCCAGGTCAGCTGTGCGTCAATCCGGTGGGCCGTGCGCCGAAGTTCCGGTCTCAACATAGGCGGCGCGTCGATCTTCTCCTTGCGAAGTCACGCTGCGTTTTTCCGGTTTGGCGTGCAGTGAATTTCTCACCGCGGGACAGGCTGTGCGTCGTTCTTAGCAGGCTGTGCCTAAAATTTTTGCCGCACAAGAAGTCCAGTTGCAAGAGTGAAGTCTTTTTGGTCCTGAGACTTCAGGGAACAGGAGGCAAGCTCTTTCCAAGCCCTTGGAGAGCACTTCTTCACCACAGCCAGAGAGCAGCAAGGCAGCAGTCCTTCACAGAAAGCAGTCAGGTGTGTCCTTTGGGCAGCAGGGCAGTTCTTGGCAGGATGCAGGTTCTGGTTACAGGTTTCTTCTCCTGGAAGTGTCTGAGTAGGAAGAGGCAGAGGCCCTGTTTATATACCCAAATGTGCCTTTGAAGGGGGGGGGGCTTCAAAGAGTGGCTCAGAAGTGCACCAGGTCCCCTTTCAGTTCAATCCTGTCTGCCAGGGTCCCAGTAGAGGGTGTGGCAGTCCTTTGTGTGAGAGCAGGCCCTCCACCCTCCCAGCCCAGGAAGACCCATTCAAAATGCCGATGTATGCAAGTGAGGCTGAGTATCCTGTGTTTGGGGTGTGTCTGAGTGAATGCACAAGGATCTGTCAACTAAACCCAGCCAGACATGGATTGTAAGGCACAGAAAGATTTAAGGGCCAGATGTAGGTAAAAAAAAATTAGCGACTCGCAATTTGCGAGCATGTGCGACTCGCAAATTGCGTGTCGCTAATAGGAATGCAGGTACAAGTTCTGTGGCCAAATTGCGACTCGCACCCGGAGTCGCAACGCAGATAGCGAGTCCGCTGTCTGCGAGGTCGCTGTTTGCGACCGCGCAAAAAACAGACTCGCAATTTGCGAGTGGGTGTCGCAAATTGCGAGTACCATGTAAATTGATTGCAGGTGCTGCAGAACACTCCAGAAACCACTCCAGAACACTCTGGAAACAGTTCCTGGCACATGATGATGACATCACAGCCAGGAAGTTTACTAATACACCTGGGAGGAGGGAGGACCACACCCATTTTAAACTGCTGAACAGCCAACAGGAGGAACAGCAGCTACAATGGCAGAAACACCCAGAAAGAGGAAACAAAAAATTTCTGAGAAGGAGCTGGAGGTGCTGACAGAAGAATGCTGTCAGCACTATGATGATCTTTTTGGGAAGGCAGCCCTCAATGTGCCAGACTCAACAAAAAAACAACTCTGGCTGGAAATTCAGTAAAAAGTGAACTCCCTGGGGGTCAGCCACAGGAGTGTGCATGAGATGAAGAAGAGGTGGTATGACCTCCGCTCCCGGACCAAGGAGAGGGTGGCAGAAAGGCTCCAGGAGATGAGAGGCACAGGAGGGGGACCATCATCCGTACCACCACCCACACCCCTGGAGGAAAGGGTGGAGGAGACCCTGGAGCAGGAGGCAGTTACAGGATTCGGAGATCTGGACACCTCTGAGCCCACAACATCAACCGGTGAGTACCATGTGATATGCCTGTACCCCCATCAATGCCATACCCCCACCCAACATGTACACAGTGGCATGCACAACCAAGATAGCTCCATTGCAGGGTAGCAAACACCAGAAGGATGCATCATGGGCAATGTAGTCAAGTAGGCAGTCAATAGGCAAATGTTTATTAGGAAGTGTGCAACAGATAGTAGACACTGACAGTCTGTTCCCCATGTCCCACAGGTCTCCCACAAGACACCACCACAAGCCACAGCAGCCAGGTGCCAACAGTCAGCCAGCCCCATGAGGAAAGCACAGGAGCTGCCACCACTCCCACCTGCACCACCAACACCATCCCCTTGATGACTACACCTGCTGCAACAGTGGTTCCGGAGGCTGCGCCAGCAACAGCCAGGAGTGCCATGGTACAGCTCACAGGGCATCCACCGCTGCGCAGGCGACACAGGTTGAGGAGAGCAGGGCTGCAGGCTGAGTCCGGGCGTCCATCGACCACCATGACCAAGGCACAACTACTATGTGGTCAGCGCCTGCAGAAGCAAATGTTAGGGAGAATTAGTGGGGTTTTGCACCGCTTTGTAAGGAGCAATGAGACCAGCATGCAGCAGCTCCATACACAATTGGACGTCATTGGCACAAACACTGGGGACCTAGCCCTGTCCATGCGGGAACTGGTGGCTGGACTTCTGTCACAGAGCGAGGGTGGGCGGCGCAGGGACCGCCAGCTGCTCTAGAGGCTGGACAGGATGGCCTCATCAATTGGCAGACTGGCAGTCAACACCACTGGCCTGTCAAGAAGGACAGTCGGCCTCCAAGCGGAAATGTGCCACTTTGCAGGGGATGTGGTAAGAGGCCTGGGTCGGATCACCCATGTGATCGATCTAATGGAGGCACGGCATGTGTCCAAGGGTACAGGGGACACCCCCCAGGACAGCGAAGAGGGCTCCACTGTGAGCAGTGTCTCTGCTGGTGACACTAGGGTGCTCCGGAGTGGGAGTACCAGGCAGAGCACTGCAGTACAACCTGGGACCAGCCAGGCTGGCAGAGGCCGCCGTAGGTCAGAGACTAAACCCTGTCCCTGATGTTGGGGCACATGACGGCAATGTGCCCCATGCATGGTTGGCTTTTTGAAGTCCCTGAACAGTTTGTCATTGTAAATAGTTTAATTTCTGCACATATTAAATAGTTTTTTTGTTCCACTTAACAAATGGAGTTTTTGATCAATAGGTGAGTATGGTTGAAGTTGACACGTACCTTCCAAAGTATTGGGTTGCGATGTGTTGCCGTCTCAGTCTGCCTTGATTTGCGATGCTCCAATCCCCATGATGGCGTTGTGGTTCCTCCTGCTCTTCATCCTCAGAATCTGGGTCTGCAGGGGTGAGAGGTAGCCCACGTCGGGTGGCAATATTGTGCAGGATGGCGCATGCAACAACCATTTTGAATGCTGTAATGGGGGTATACTGGAGGGCACCTCCACTGCGGTGGAGGCATCTGAACCTTGCTTTCAGCAATCCGAAGGTGCGTTCAATCAGGTTCCTGGTCCTCTTATGTGCACTGTTGTATCGCCTCTCGCATTCATTGCTGGGTGTTAAGAATGGAGTCATTATCCATGGCCGTAGTGCATATGCACTGTCACCTGTTGGGCACAAACAGTACACTGTTAGAAAGTCCTGGTTGGTGTGCACATTGATCTGTGTGTATGTCTACAAGGTGTATGCAGCTCTACCTAGGAGGTATCCGTCTCCAAACTCCCCACGTTCCAGGCGTTGGTGTATCCCACAGTGCCTAAAAATGTAGGAGTCATGGGTACTGCCTGGAAATTTTGCGACAATGTCAGTGATGACATAATGGGCGTCACAAACAGCCTGAATATTGAGTGAGTGGGTACACTTTCTATTGCGGAACAGATATTCCAGGTTTGCAGGGGGGCATATTTGAATATGTGTCCCATCTACACACCCTATGACATGGGGAAAGTTGGCAATCCGGTAAAAGTCCAGCTTGGTTCTGTTAATTTCTGCCTCATTCCTGGATAGGTATATGAAGTGAGACATGTGTGTGAGTATGGCATCTAGGAATGCCCTGAGGAACCTTGATAGTGCACTTTGAGATACCCCACCTGCCACAGCAATGACCCCCTGATAGCTCCCCGAGGCCAAGAGGTGCAGTGAGCATAGCACTTGCACATGCGTAGGGATGGCGCAGCCGCGCAGAGTCTGGCGTTCTAGCTGTGGTTTGAGTAATTCAATTAATTCAAGTATAGCTGCGCTGCTAAGTCGGTATTTGTCGGAGATCTCCTGCTCAGTTTGCTGAAAAAGAGTCTGCCTTATTCTGTAAATCTTCTCCTGTCTCTGGCTCCTCCTCCTCCTCTGCTGGGCTGCGTGGACTCTCCTCCTCACTGCTATCAGGTATATCTCCGCCATCTTGAGTAACCCAGATGCCTTCTGGGTCTCCTTTTATACTTTGGTAATGATTGCCACCTGCTCTGAGTTAGTGGTAAATGGGACATGCAACTGGGCTTTTTGCGACTAGTCGCAATATGCGAGTTGCAATTGCATATGGTTTGCGACTCGCAAATTGCGACTTCCTATTTGCTGGTCGCAAAATAGGGTCGCACATTTTGCGAGTCGGTAACGGCTCGCATCGCTTTTTGCGAGTCTGAAATGTTTTTTTTGCATCCCATTTCCAATTTTGCGCAGTCGCAAATAGCGATTCGGGCCATTTGCGACTCGCAAACCTTTGCTACATCTGGCCCTAAGTGCAGAGAAATGCTCTACTTTCTAAAAATGGCATTTCAAAAATAGTAATATTAAATTCAACTTCACCAGTCAGCAAAATTTTATATCACCCTTCTGGCCACACTAAATATGACCTTCCTACTCCTTTCAGATCAGCAGCTACCACTCAAGCAATGTATGAGGGCAGCCCCAATGTTAGCCTATGAAGGGACCAGGCCTCACAGCAGTGTAAAAACAAAGGTGGTCATTACAACCTTGGCGGTCTTTTTACAAGACCGCCGAGGGACCGCCATGCGGAAGACCACCAGTAGTGGCGGTTTGCCGCTCGGCGTATTATGACTGTTGGCTGCTCTCCGTCCTTTTTAGGGCGGAGAGCCGCCAACAGCCATACTGGCGGGCGGCAGGGAATTGGAGGTTGCTCCACCTCCACCGCCACGCCAACAGAACACCGCCCAGCGAATCACGTCCTGTGATTCGGCGCGGCGGTGTTCTGTTGGTGGTGTGGTGTCGGTGGAGCAGCCCCCATGGCTCCCGTCCCCTCCTGGAGGATCGACGGAACAGGTAAGTCGATCGTCCGTTAGGGGAGGGGGGTCGGGGGGTGTTGTGTGTTGTGTGGGTGCATGGGGGTGTGCTTCTGTGTATGTAGAGGGGGTGTGTGAGTGTGTGTATGCTTGCGGGTGTGTTGCGTGTTATGGAAATGAGTGCGTGTATGTCTGTATGTATGTCTGTATGGATGTGTGCGTGTATGTCTGTATATGGGTGTGCATGTCTTACTGAGTGTGTGGATGTAGGCATGTATGTCGGTGTGTGTGCGTGTGTGCGTTGGTGGTGCCTGCGTGCGTGTCGTGTCTGTGTGAGTTCTGTGATGTTGGGGGTCGGGGTGGGGAGGGGGGCCCTGCCACCTTTGGGGATGGCAGGGGTGGTGGGTGGTGTAGGGGAGGGGTGGGGGTGAGGGGTGGGGGAGACCCCTATCAGTGCCAGGGAAGGAATTCCCTAGCACTGATAGTGTGTACCGCCATGGATTTCATGGCGGTTCAAACCGCTGGAAATCCACGGCGGTAAGCCGGGTCCAAATACCGCCGGCGGTATAGTGACGGCCGCCGGGCTGGAGACCCAGGTCTCCAGCCCGGCGGTCGCTTCCGCCCTGGCGGGCGGAACGGAGAACCAGCGGATGACCATAGCGGTTAAGACGGTCTTACCGCCGGTTCTCCGCCTTCCGCCAGGGTCGTAATGACCCCCAAAGTTAGGAGTTTTACACTACCAGGACATGTAAACTACAAAGGTACATGTCCTGTCCTTTGCCTACACAACACCATGCCCTATGGGTTACCTAGGGCATACCTTAGGGGTGTCTTAAATGTAGAAAAAGCGGAGTTTTAGGCTTGGCAAGTACTTTTAAATGCCAAGTCGAATTGGCAGTGAAACTGCACACACAGGCCTTGCAATGGCAGGCCTGAGACAAGGTTAAGGGGCTACTTAAGTGGGTGGCACAATCAGTGCTGCAGGCCCACTAGTAGCATTTAATCTACAGGCCCTGGGCACACATGGTGCACTCTACTAGGGACTTATACGTAAATTAAATAGTCCAGTTTGGTATGATCCAATGTTACCATGTTTAAAGGGAGAGAGCATATGCACTTCAGCACTGGTTAGCAGTGGTAAAGTGCGCAGAGTCTGAAAACCAGCAATAACACAGTCCAAAAAGTGGAGGGAGGCAGGCAAAAAGTTAGGGGTGACCACCCTAAGGCTGTCAGGTCTAACACTCCCCTAGACAAGTGCAATGTGTGCAAAATCGCTGGGAGAATGAGAATACAGTAAAGGTAAGTCAATTACCTTACTCCAGAGCCCAGAAAAGCAGGAGTAAAGTACTGCAAGTTTCCTTAGGACACACCACACCTCATTTTTTTGATTTTGCAACAGCTGACGAAGTCTGCAAAGAACAACTGCTGGATTATTGGACCTGAAGACCTGTAAAGGAAGGGGACCAAGTCCAGAAGTTGAAAGAAGTTCCAGGAAGGACAGGCGCCACTGCCAACCCAGAAGAGAGTGCAAAAGAAGAGTCCCTAGTTTGTCGAAGACTTCAGAAATGTACCCTAGACAGATGCCAGTGGGTTCCTGCATGATGCAAAAGATGTCCCACGGCATGAAGATCGTTTCAGATGACATTTCGTGTTGGAAGAGTCTGAAGTTGTTCCAGAGGATTCCTGAAGGAAACTTGCAAGCAGAATCTCAAGAGAGCCCACAGGAGAGACCCTAAATAGCCCTCAGAGGGGGATTGGATACCTTATCAGGTATGGACCTATCAGGAGGGGTGTCTGAGCTCACCTGCTGGTATTGGCCACTCAGAGCCCTCAAGAGTGCCCCCACACCTTGTATAGCAAGATAGCTGAAGGCTGGGACACACTGGAGGAGCTCTGGGCACCACCACTGGGGTGGTGATGGATAGGGGAGTGGTCACTCTGTTTTCCTTTGTCCAGTATTGCGCCAGAACAGGGAAGAAGGGGTCCCTGAACCAGTGTAGACTGGGTTATGCAAGCAGGGCATCATCTGTGCCCTTCAAAGCCTTTCCAGAAGCTGAGGGAGGCTACCCCTCCCCAGCCTGTAACACCTATTTCCAAATGGAGAGGGTGTAACACCCTTCTCTCAGAGGAAATGCTTTGTTCTGCCTTCCTGGGACTGGGCTGCCCAGACCCCAGGAGGGCAGAACCCTGTCAGTGAGGTGGCAGCAGCTGTAGCTGCAGTACAAGCCTCAGAGAGCTGGTTTGGCAGTACTGAGGGTCCATGGTGGAGCCCCCAGGATGCATGTAATTGGCTCCCCAATATCAGATTTCAAATGGGGGGACAATTTCATGATCTTAGACATGTTACATGGCCATATTTGGAATTACAATTGTGAAGCTACATATAGGTATTGACCTATATGTAGTGCACACGTGTAATGGCGTCCCCACACTCACAAAGTCCGGGGAAATGGCCCTGAACTATGTGGGGACACCTTTGCTAGTGCAAGGGTGCCCTCACACTTAGTAACTTTGCACCTAACCTTCAGCAAGTGAAGGTTAGACATATAGGTGACTTATGAGTTACTTGAGTGCAGTGAAAATGGCTGTGAAATAGTGTGTGCACTACTTCACGCAGGTTGCAGTGGCAGTCCTGTGTAAGGGTTTGTCTGAGCTCCCTATGGGTGGCAAAAGAAATGCTGCAGCCCATATGGGTCTCCTGGAACCCAAATGCCCTGGGTACCTTAGTACCATATACTAGGGACTTATAAGGGGGGTCCAGTGTGCCAATTGAAATTGGTAAATGAAGTCACTGGCCTACAGTGACAAATGTAAAAGTAGAGAGAGCATAAGCACTGAGGTTCTGGTTAGCAGCGCCTCAGTGACACAGTTAGGCACTTCACAGGCATACACATTAGGCGATAAATTATGAGCACTGGGGTCCTGACCAGCAGGACCCCAGTGAGACAGGCAAAAACATACTGACATACATGTGAAAATGAGGGTAACATGGCAAGGAAGATGGTACTTTCCTACACAACCCCCCCCCAAACGAGGGCCAATAAGCCTAACCTTGCCCAGATGAGTCTTCATTGTCTAAGTGGAAATATCTGGAGAGTCCATCTGCATTGGAGTGGGTACTCCCAGGTCTATGTTCCACTGTATACTCCATCCCCTGTAGGGAAATGGACCACCTCAGCAATTTAGGGTTTTCACCTTTCATTTGTTTAAGCCATAATAGAGGTTTGTGGTCTGTCTGAACAATAAAGGGAGCCCCAAACAAGTAGGGTCTCAGCTTTTTCAGTGCCCAGTCCACAGCAAAGGCCTCCCATTCTATGGCAGACCAACACTTTTCTTTAGGGGTCAACCTCCTGCTAATAAAAGCAAAAGGCTGATCCTGGCCCTCTGTGTTAAGTTGTGATAGTACAGCCCCCCCCTAATTCAGAAGCATCTGTTTGGACAATGCATTTTTGGAGCAGTTTGGGCTCTTTAAGACTGGTGCAGAGCACACTGCCCGCTTAAGTTTCTCAAAAGCTTTCTGACAGCTAGCTGTCCACAATACCTATTTAGGTATTTTCTTACTGGTGAGGTCATTAAGAGGTGCTGCAATTGAGCCATAGTTCTTAATGAACCTCCTGTAATAACCAGTGAGACCGAAAAAGGCTCTGACCTTGGTCTGAGTTGTAGGGGGAGCCCAGTCAATCAATCATCAATCAGCTTTAAAAATATACCATAAAAGCACAGTACAAAGTATTTAAAAGAAGGATAGAATATAAAATCGTTGGCTTTTGAAATGTAACCGTACAATACAATAAAAGCTTAAAACAAAGTAAGTTGCATGTTAGTTTAAATAAATAAACGAGTATAAACAGGAGCTTGCAGTATCTACTATACAATGGTAACTGATCTAAAATATATTAATGGTCGTACAATATAGTGCACCGACTTATGAGATTGCGTTGCCCACAGCCAATGCACATGGGGAAGATTTACCTTTTAAAATTCCAATTCGGAGATGCCAAATGGATTAAAAGAATTTTGCCAAAGAGCATGCCAATGGCGCAGATGGATCTGATTTGAATATCCTCAAGGCTGGTAAGCAGTTCCTAAGGTCCATAAGTTTACAAAAGGGAATGATCCAACAAGCCCTTTGTTTAGTGTATGCGGGACATTGGAAAAGAACATGAATAATGGTTTCTTCATTCCCGCAGCCCATTAGGCATAAATTGGACTTATTAACTGAGTTGGACCAATTGTAGGTTAAGGAACACAGGGGAAGAACCCCTATTCTAAATCTGATATACAAGGCACGTGCAAATGGAGAGAGTATTATGTCCATATAATGCTCAAACTCATAGTGGCATTTGATTTGTAAGAAATTGTCAATCATGATGGAAGGAGGAGCTAATGCCAAATATGATGTTTGGACGTTTAGCCAATAAGCGTCCTTCAAGATCTGGGTGGCATTTTTTGGGATGTAAGAGGGATCTGTTCAGTAGTTCCCCAGCCCAATAATAGAGAACAACCGCTCCACATAGGAACACCACTTGATTTTAGTAGTAGAGCATGTGCTCACCAGATTACTCAGCCCAGTTCTATAGGGGATGAGAAAATCTGAACACCAAATCTGAATCCAATATAAGAGTGGCCTTAGAGCAGCGATATGGCTAATGAAATAGAGATTGAGATCCATCCATTCGAATTGGCAGTGTAGGAATGCTGGTGGGGGCCCTCAACATCTTCTTCAGGAAGTAGTTTTCCACTTTTTCTAAGTTCTCCAAATTGCAGTAGCCCCATAATTCAGCTCCGTATAAGGCCCCCGCCCCTTTCTTGAGATTTATATATTTCTATGGCAGGGGTGATGGCAAATCTGGGGGACCTAGCTGCAAATCTTTCAACACCACCTGCCCTTTGTTTCAAGCATGTTGATGATTTCTGCAGGTGGGCGCACCATTTATGGGAATCTTTTAGTTTCAACCCTAGATAATCAAAGGCTCCCACTCTTTCCATTTGGACGCCCTCCAAGCAAATGCGTCTTCTCATTTTGTGTCTTCTGTCCCCAAACACCATGTATTTAGTTTTAGCTGAGTTGATTTCTAAGCCATGATCTATGCAGAAGCCACAAACATTGAGAGCGAATTGGAAAGGCCAGACTCTGTTTGTGATAATAACAAGGTGTCATCTGCAAATAACAGGCATGGTATCTTTTGCCCTCCCAATCTAGGGGCGTCATTAGAGCATTTCAAGAGGTAGGGGATGCATGCGTTTATAAATAAGAGAAAGAGTGTAGGAGCCAACACACATCCCTGCCTCATGCCACTGTTTGTGGGAATCTCCGATGTAAGTTCACCTTTCAAGCCCCAGCGGATTCTAGCACAATTGCCAGTGTAGAGATCTCTAATTATATTTATCATAGAATCTGGGACCCCCGCTCTGCTCATAACTTCCCATAACTTTTGGCGTGGAACAAGATCGAAAGCGGATTTCAGATCTACAAATGCCACAAAAAGATGGCCCGAATCCACGTCAACTGTTTTCCATTTGATTGAGAGAAAGCGGTCGATTGTGCTTACCTTATCTCTAAACCCCGCCTGGAGATGACTGAGCGCTTGGTTATCGTCTAGCCATTTTTTTACCCTACTTAATAGTTGATGACAAAAGAATGTTTGTAGATTATCTAGGAGGCTGATAGGATGATAATTCACTTGGATTCCCCTCTCCCCTTTTTTATGGATGGGTACAATGGTTGCTTCTTTCCATGACCGGGGGTAAGATCTGCTTGCCAAGACGACATTTGAGACCTTATTCACATATGGGCCCCATTTAGTCAAATCTGATTTATACATATCTGAGGGAATGCCATCTGGCCCTGGAGCCTTCCCTAATTTTTGGGCTGTGATGGCGCGCTCTGATTCTGACAATGAGAAAGGTGTCAAAGTAATCGAAGGCAAATCTAAATATAATGATTCCGAATAGCTTACAGGTTCACATTCAAATGGGGACCCACACAGTTTCCTAAAATGAGTGAGCCAGACTTCAGGAGAGATGTGACACTCTGGCTTTAATGCTTGATTTCGGTCCTTTCGGGCCACCAAGGACCAAAAGCATTTGGAATCTGAAAGTCTGGCTGCCTGGGCCAAGTCTTTCCATAATGCCTCTTCCCAGTCAATTTTGCAAGACTTACATGTGGAAGCATAATTGCGTCTAGCAAAAGCTATTTCATCTCTATCTTTTGTTCTTAATGCTTCTATCAGGGAGCTCTTGGCCTTTCTACATCTCTTGTCGAACAACTTATTATTGGAGTTAGATGATTGATGAACTGGTTCCCTGACAGATTTAAAAAATAGATCTCTTAGGTAAGAGAAAAGATCCAGGTGTAGGGTCATAACCTCAATTGAAGTGAATAAAGAGTGGTCGACAAAGAGTGGGTGATTGAAAACTAAGGCATATAATTTGCCCCATAGTTTGTTAGAGTTCTGGAAAGATTCCCATCCTACCACGCGCTTATTATTAGAGACCTTCAGGACATTAGTAATTTCAGAGTCCGGAGGAGGCTTGGAAGACATAAGACCTGAAAGATACTGTCTATCATATACTACCAAAAGAGGGGCATGATCGCTGGTATACTGGTTGCCCACTCTCACATCTCTTATATGATGCCAAACCCTCAAGTCAAAAAGGTCAAAGTCCAAAAAGCTGCTGTAAGACCCCCTAAAAAAAGTTGGACTAGCAGGGGTATCAGCAGGAAAACGCCCATTACCAGTGGAAAGGCCACGGAGTATCATAAGGTCTAATACCTGCCGAGCCCTATTACTAACTTTAGGGGGATTTAACGGGGCGGAGTAAGGAGGGATGTTCCATATACAGTCTTCAGTCTGCGCGGCCTCAGCAAAGACAAGGTTGGGCTCAATTGGCACATTAAAATCCCCATCTATAACCAAATGATGGGTTGAATAAAAATCCATTACAATATAATTCAAAAGCTCTATAGTTGGAGAGAGCTGGTGAGAAGGATCAGGTCTATTGTAGATGTTTATACACAAAACAGGGGAGCCCAAAATTGGTTGTATAACTATGGCCAAGATGTCAGGGGAATATACATGTAATTCTTTTACTCTACCCACCTCCATCATTCTTACCCATAATGGTCTGTATCTTCCCCTGAAGTGGTGCAATTTGTTCCCCACCTAGCAGATGGCCCAGATAAACCACTTTCCCCTGCCCTATCTGCCACTTTGAAGCCTTGATAGTTAGGCCTGCCTTTAAAGGGCCTCCGAAACCTTCCAGAGGTGAACCAGGTGATCATCCCAGGTGGAGCTAAAGACAACAATATCGAACAAATATGCTGCACTAAAAGCTTCCAAACCTTGGAGGACTGTATTCACCAGCCTCTGAAAAGTGGCAGGTGCATTTTTCAAACCAAAGGGCATCACTGTGAAGTGATAATACCCTCCTATGGTGGAAAATGCAGTTTTTGCTTTAGCATCTTCTGACATTTTTATCTGCCAATACCCTGCAGTCAAGTCAAAAGTGCTTAGATACTTGGCAGATGCCAGTGTATCTATTAGCTCATCTGCCCTGGGTAAAGGGTGAGCATCTGTTTTGGTTACTGTAATGAGATCTCTGTAGCTCACACAAAACTGCATTTCCCTCTTTCCTTCTTTGTTATGAGGTTTGGGGGCAAGCACCACTGGGCTACCCTAGGGGCTATCAGAAACCTCAATAATTCCAAGATCTAACATTTTTTGAACTTCAGCTTTTATACAATCTCTGACATGGTCAGGTTGCCTGTAAATTTTACTTTCGACAGGTAAACTGTCTCCAGTGTTAATTGTATGTTCATACCACATAGTTATACCAGGTGTGAGTGAGAAGAGTTCAGAAAACTGATCAAGGAGATTTTTGCAGTCTTCCTTCTGCTCAGCAGTAAAGCAGTCTGTCAAAACTACTCCCTCCACTACACCATCAGTTTCAGTGGTGGAGAAGATATCAGGGAGAGGGTCAGTCTCTTCTTCCTGTCCCTCATCTGTAGCCATGAGCAGGGTTAAGTCAGCCCTGTCATAGTAGGGTTTCAGGCGGTTGACATGGAGTACCCTAAGGGGACTTCTGGCAGTGCCAAGGTCTACCAAGTAGGTAACCTCACCCTTTTTCTCAACAATTAGATGGGGTCCACTCCATTTGTCCTGGAGTGCTCTTAGGGCCACAGGCTCCAATACCCACACCTTCTGTCCTGGGTGGTACTGAGTCAGGACAGCCTTCTGGTCATGCCATTTCTATTGCAGCTCTTGGCTGGCCTGAAGGTTTTTACTGGCCTTTTTCTTGTACTCAGCCTTTTTGATCTTAGGCCAAGCACATAGTCCACAATGTCCTGTTTAGGAGCTTTTAAAGGTTGTTCCCAACCCTCCTTAAAACAGCAAGGGGACTTCTCACAGGGTGCCCAAAGAGGAGTTCAAAGGGGCTGAAGCCCACTCCTTTTTGGGGGTACCTCCCTGTAAGCAAAAAGGAGGCAAGGTATCTGAGTCTACCAAGTACTAGTGCAACAAATCAGACACACAATTGTTAAGAATATGCTCTCTCAGGATCAGATTATACAGGCTTTCATAGTCTTTCACCTTACTGCCATGCAACCAACCCTCCAAGGCCTTCACTGAACAGTCTACAAAGTCTGTCCAGTCTTGAGAGGACTCTTTTCTGGTGTCTCTGAACTTAATCATGTATTGTTCAGTGGTTAAGCCAAATCCATCCAAGAGTGCATCCTTCAAAATTGTGTAGTTATTAGCATCACTTTCTCTGACAGTAAGGAGCCTATCCCTACCCTTACCAGTGAAAGATAGCCACAAGATAGCAGCCCACTGCCTTTGAGGGGCCAACTGTACCATACAGGCCCTCTCAAGTGCAGCAAACCACTTGTTATTGTCACCACCCTCCTTGGAAGGGGGGACTATCTTATGCAGGTTTCTGGAATATTGCTCTCTAACAGGATTGCTATCAAAAACACTGCTGGTGCCACCGTGGGGAACTAAGTCCAGTCTCTGCCTTTCCCTCTCTACATCCAGAGATTCCCTGTCTAAGGCCAGCTGCTGCTGTTTAAGCTTCAGCCTGGCCTCTTCCAACCTCAGCTTTCTGAGTTCCCTTTCCATTAAGTTATCCTCAGGGTGGGAGGCTTGGGACTGGTGAGATACAGAGGAAATTTGGGAATTGGCAGAGAGAGACCTGTCCCTAACTTGCTGGACCCTAGTAACCTGGCTTTTAGGAGTGAAAGGTTCCCCACTAATGTGTGACCCCCTCCCACTACCAGTGTCACTAGGTAGCTTGCTAGGTGGCAGGTCTTTGTAAGAACCCTACCCAATCTATTCAGGGAACTCCTCTGAGTCTGACTGGGTACCCTCCCCTCCTACCTCCTGTTCCTGGGATGGGCCAGACTGGTTCTGGTCATTTTCTAGGAGAAGATTGAAGAGAAAGTCTTTGGTAGGATTCTTACCAATGATTAAACATCTTTCTATGCAGAGACCCCTCAAACCTTTAAAGTTTAAACTTTCATAGGTTGCTTGAACAATATTGGGAGTGAGCTCTGCTGCAGACATGATAGAAAAGGTTTAGGACAGAGAGAGAAAAAGTTTTAGAACTTTTGAAAGCACAGAGAAAAAACTTTTTCAAACTTTTTGAAACCTTTTAAAAGTTTTCAGAACTTTTCAGAAACTTTTTAGAAAGTTTTAGAGAAGGACAGTTAAACTGTTTTGGTTCAATGTGTATATATTGAAATATTTGGTATATGTTTTTCTTATGAAAATCACCAAATGGCAAAGTGGTAAAGCAGTTACAATTACTTTTCCCACTGCTGCACTACCAATGTAGGAGGCTGGCCTGGTTTATAGTGGGTACCTTGTAGTACTTACACCTTGTGACAAGTCCAGTTATCCCTTACTAGTAGATTAGAGGTGTTCTAGCAACTTCGGCTAATAGAGGTAGCTATAGCAGAGCAGCTTAGGCTGAACTAGGAGACATGCAAAGCTCCTACTATACCCCTTATATCACATAGCACTATATCATAAGAAAACACAATACTCAGAGTTACTAAAAATAAAGGTACTTTATTTTAGTGACAATACGCCAAAAGTATCTCAGAGGATATAGGGCCATATGTACGAAAGCTTTTTCCCATAGACACAGAATGGGTAAAATCGTTTCGTACATCTGGCCCATACTCCCTTAGGAGGTAAGTAAAATACACAAAATATATGCACACAAACCTAAAATCAGGTAAGTAACAGTTAGAAAAGTAGTGCAAACAATGTAGAATCATAATAGAATGCAATAGGGAGAAATAGGCCTAGGGGCAACACAAACCATATACTCCGAAAGTGGAATGCGAACCACGAATGGACCCCAGGGCTAGTGTAGTGTGTAGAGGGTCACTGGGAGTGTAAGAAAACACTAAGGGCCATATTTATACTCCGTTTGCGCCGAAATTGCGTCGTTTTTTTTGACGCAATTTCGACGCAAAACTAACGCCAACTAACGCCATATTTATACTATGGCGTTAGAGGCGAATAGCGCCAAAGTTCCCGGAATGTGCGTCATTTTTTAGCGTGAACCCCTTCCTTGCGTTAATGATATGCAAGGGAGGCGTTCCCGTCTAAAAAATGACTCCCAGGACTTTACGTGGTATTTATACTCCCGGGCAAAAGAGACGCCCGGGAGTTGGCGTGGCTAAAAACGGCGCTTTTGCGCCACTTTTTAACGCCTGCTCAGGGCAGGCGTTAAGGGGCCTGTGGGCTCAAAATGAGCCCACAGGTGCCCTCCCATGCCCCCAGGGACCCCCCCTGCCACCCTTGCCCACCCCAGGAGGACCCCCAAGGATGGAGGGACCCACCCCAGGGACATTCAGGTAAGTTCAGGTAAGTATAATTTTTTTTTTTTTATATTTTGTTTTGGTGGCATAGGGGGGCCTTATTTGTGCCCCCCTACATGCCACTATGCCCAATGACCATGCCCAGGGGACAGAAGTCCCCTGGGCATGGCCATTGGGCAAGGGGGCATGACTCCTATCTTTACAATGATAGGAGTCATGTTGATGGGGGATGGGCGTCGTTAAAAAATGGCGCAAGTCGGGTTAAGACGATTTTTTCGACGTAACCTGACTTGCCCCATTTTAAGACGCCCATGCGCCATTTTCCCCCTACGCCGGCGCTGTCTGGTCTACGTGGTTTTTTCCCACGCAAACCAGGCAGCGCCGGTCTGATTGCGCCGTCTAACGCCATTCCATAAATACGGCGCCCGCATGGCGCTTCAGAATGGCGTTAGACGGCGCAAAACTTTTTGACGCTAAACTGCGTTAGCGCAGTTTAGCGTCAAAAAGTATAAATATGGGCCTAAGGCCCATATTTATACTTTTTGACGCTAAACTGCGCTAACGCAGTTTAGTGTCAAAAAATGTTGCGCCGTCTAACGCCATTCTGAAGCACCATGCGGGCGCCGTATTTATGGAATGGCGTTAGACGGCGCAATCAGACCGGCGCTGCCTGGTGTGCGTGGAAAAAAACCACGTAGACCAGGCAGCGCCGGCGTTGGGAAAAAATGACGTTAGGGCGTCTTAAAATGGCGCAAGTCAGGTTGACGCTAAAAAAACGTCTTAACCCGATTTGCGCCATTTTTTCGACGCCCAGACGCCATTTCATGACTCCTGTCTTAGTAAAGACAGGAGTCATGCCCCCTTGCCCAATGGCCATGCCCAGGGGACTTGTGTCCCCTGGGCATGGTCATTGGGCATAGTGGCATGTAGGGGGGCACAAATAAGGCCCCCCTATGCCACAAAAAAAATAAAAAAATTAAAAAAATTATACTTACCTGAACTTACCTGTACTTCACTGGGATGGGTCCCTCCATCCTTGGGTGTCCTCCTGGGGTGGGCAGGGGTGGCAGGGGATGTCCCTGGGGGCAGGGGAGGGCACCTGTGGGCTCATTCTGAGCCCACAGGTCCCTTAACGCCTACCCTGACCCAGGCGTTAAATTCAGGCGCAAATGCGGGTTTTTTTGACCCGCCACCTCCCGGGCGTGATTTTTGCCCGGGAGTATAAATACGACGCATTTGCGTCGCCGTCATTTTTTTAGACGGGAACGCCTTCCTTGCATCTCATTAACGCAAGGAAGGCGTTCACGCAAAAAAATGACGCTCTTTCTTCATACTTTGTCGCTAGACGCGTCTAACGCCAAAGTATAAATATGGCGTTAGTTTTGCGCCGAATTTGCGTCGAAAAAAACGACGCAAATTCGGCGCAAACGGAGTATAAATACGGGCCTAAGGGTGTCCAAGATACCCCACCCCAAGACCCTGAAAAGTAGGAGTAAAGTTACCCTACTACCCTAGAACGACAGTAAAGTCGAGATGGGGGATTCTGCAAGGACAATAACTGACTGCAAAACACTGAAGACGGTTCCCTGGACCCAAGGACCTGTAAAGGAAGGGGACCAAGTCCAAGAGTCACGCAAGTGTCCAGGGGGGGCAGGAGCCCACTAAACCCCGGACGAAGGTGCAAAAGGGCAGCCTCTGGGTGGAAGAAGCTGAAGATTCTGCAACAACGGAAGGTGCCAGGAACTTCTCCTTTGGTCAGAAGATGTCCCACAGCGTGCTGGAGGATGCAGAGTTGTTTCCATACAGAGAGACTGAAAACAAGCCTTGCTAGCTGCAAGAGTCGATTTGGGGTGCTGCTAGGGCCCAGGAAGGACCAGGAGGTCGCCCCTTGGAGTAGGAGACAGAGGGTGCACTCAGCAACACAGAGAGCTCTCGCAGAAGCAGGCAGCACCCACAGAAGCACCTGAACAGGCACTTAGAAGATCTGAGGACAGCAGTTGACTCAGAGTCACAAAAGAGGGTCCCACGATGCCAGAATCCAACTCAGCAAGTTGGGCAATGCAGGACGGAGTACAAGAGGAAGTCTTGCAAAAGTGCACAGATCCCCGAGCAGCTGCAGTTCACACAGTACACAGGATTACTGTCTGGCGTGGGGAGGCAAGGACTTACCTCTACCAAATTTGTACAGAAGGGACACTTGACTGTCGAAGACACTTGGACCCAGCTCCTGTGTTCCAGGGACCACGCTCGTCAGGATGAGAGGGGACCCAGAGGACCGATGATGCAGAAGTTTGGTGCCTGCGTTAGCAACGGGTAGATTCCGTCGACCCACAGGAGATTTCTTCTTGGCTTCCAGTGCAGGGTGAAGGCAGACAGCCCGCAGAGCATGTACCACCAGGAAACAGTCTAAAAAGCCGGCAGGATGAGGCACTACAATGTAGCTGGCAGTCTTCTTGCTAATTTGTTGCGCTTCTGCAGGCGTCCTGGAGCAGTCAGTGGTCGATCCTTGGCAGAAGTCGAAGAGGGAAGTTCAGAGGAACTCTGGTGAGCTCTTGCATTCGTTATCTGGTGAGATGCCCACAGGAGAGACCCTAATGGCCCACAGAGGAGGATTGGCTACAGAGAAAGGTAAGCACCTATCAGGAGGGGTCTCTGACGTCACCTGCTGACACTGGCCACTCAGAGACGTCCATTGTGCCCTCACACCTCTGCATCCAAGATGGCAGAGGTCTGGGACACACTGGAGGAGGTCTGGGCACCTCCCCTGGGAGGTGCTGGTCAGGGGAGTGGTCACTCCCCTTTCCTTTGTCCAGTTTCATGCCGGAGCAGGGCTGGGGGGATCCCTGAACCGGTGTAGACGGCTTATGTAAGGAGGGCACCATCTGGTATTGGGGAGCCAATTCCATGCATCCTGGGGGCTCCACTACGGACCTCCAGTACTGTCAAACCAGCTCTCAGAGCCTTGCAATGCAGCTACAGCTGCTGCCACCTCACAGACAGGGATCTACCCTCCTGGGGTCTGAGCAGCTCAGTCCCAGGAAGGCAGAACAAAGCATTTCCTAGTGGAGCATGGTGTTACACCCTCTCCCTTTAGAAATAGGTGTTACAGGCTGGGGAGGGATAGCCTCCCCCAGCCTCTGGAAATATTTTGAAGGGCACAGATGGTGCCCTCCTTGCATAAGCCAGTCTACACCGGTTCAATGACCCCCAGTCCCTGCTCTGGCGCAAAAATGGACAAAGGAAAGGGGAGTGACCACTCCCCTGTCCATCACCACCCTAGGGGTGGTGCCCAGAGCTCCTTCAGTGTGTCCCTGACTTCAGCCACCTTTCTTTGCAAGGTGTGGGGGCACTCTGGAGGGCTCTGAGTGACCAGTGCCAGCAGGTGACATCAGAAACCCTTCCTGATAGGTCCATACCTGATAAGGTAGCCAATCCCCCTCTCAGGGTTATTTAGGGTCTCTCCTGTGGGTTCTCTTGAGATTCTGCTTGCAAATTTCCTTCAAGAACCCTCTGTAACTACCACTTCATCCTCTGACTTCGGATCAACCGCAGACTGCTCCAGGAACCGCTGGACAGCAACAAAGTATCCAGAAGGGCTACATTTCCACTGCAACTTCGCTCCAGCCAGCAACTGCAACAGATTCCATGGTGTGCACACTCTGGGGACTCCCTATCTTCACCCTGCACCAGAAGGACCAAAGAAATCTCCCATGAAGTGACAGAGTCACTTCCCTGCTCACACAGGCACCTTCTAAGTCGACAACTGGTTCTCTTGGACTCCTTTCCTGGCAACGAGCATGCTCCTTGGAACACAGAGTGTAGACCCCATCGACGCAGACTGTCCTGAGGTCCTGCTGTCCCAATTTGGTAAGAGGTAAGACCTTGCCTTCCCCGAGAATGACAGTACCCATGTGCACCATATCTTCTTTACCTCCAGAGGCCTCTGTGCACTATTTACAAAATTCCTTCATGCAAGGCCTGGCCCAGGCCCCCAGCATTCTATCCTGCAACGCTCAACTCGCTGAGATGTTCTCCGGTGGCGTGGGACCTTCCTTTGTAGTGCTGCACCAACCGCATTTTGCACCTCCTTTGTCCCCGTGTCCTGTGACTCCTGTGGGTGCTATCTAGTGCTCTGAGGGCTCTCTAAAGTACTGGGAGCCCCCTCTTCTTCCTCTCACAGAGGTGAGGCCTTCAGGCCCCTCCCGAGGCCAGATAGCACCATTTTGACAGAAAATGCGACTTTGCCGGAACCAAGGCTTGTTGGAGAATTCCAGTGCCAAAACTCACCTGCATCCAGCTTTTCTTCGTAGGACATCCAGTGCATCTTGCAGGAACCCGCTGACATTTTCCTAGGGAACATTTCTGCAGTCTTCGTTCAACTGGGGACTCTTCTTTTCCACCCTCTTCTGGGTTGGCATGGGCCCCTGTCCTTTCTGGAACTTCTTTCAACTTCTGGACTTGGTCTCCTTCCTTTGCAGGTCTTCAGGTCCAGGAAACCACCATTTGTTGCTTGGTTCTTGCAATAACTCTAATCAAGACTTCTAGTGTGTCCTAAGGAAACTTTCAGTACTTTACTCCTGCTTTTCTGGGCTCTGGGGTGGGGTAATTTACTTACCTTTAGTGTATTCTTACTCTCCCAGCGATTCTCTATACACTACACTTGTTTAGGGGGGAATTTGTGATTCACATTCCACTTTCTTAGTATATGGTTTGTGTTGCCCTGAGACCTATTTTCTCCCTTTGCATTCTATAACATTTCCTATTGTTTGCATTATCCTATGTCTAATTACTTACCTTATTTTGGTGTCTAGTGTATATATTGTGTAGAATGCTTACCTCCAGAAGGACTATTGCCTCTAAGATATTTTGGTACTGAGTCACCCAAATAAACTACCTTTATTTTTGGTAACACTGAGTATTGTCTTTACTTGTGTAGAAGTACTGTGTGACTATAAGTGGTATGGCAGGAGCTTTGCATGTCTCCTAGTTCAGCCTAAGCTGCTTTGCTATAGCTACCTTTATCAGCCTAATCTGTTAGAACACTACTACTATCTCTATTAAGGGATAACTGGGCCTGGTGTAGGGTGTAAGTACCCAAGGTACCCACTACAAACCAGGCCAGCCTACTGCAACAGGCTTCCTTGCTCAGGTATGGGGGATGATGCTTCCCAGGGGGAAACCTGAAGGGCGGATTAGGGCTTATCACGATGTGCTCTAACATAGCTTAGGTAGGAAATACATATATTATTCCTAGTGACAGTATGGTGTGACTGTTTTTGTGTTTCACTCTTCTAGTCACAATTTTGTTCTAGCATGTTTTATCATCCTAGTTATTGTAAAACATGCCATTTTATCTATGATGCAGTTAATTCATTAAACCTTATTGAACTATCCTCTGCTCCTGTTTGTCTCTGTCTGTGTGAGACTAATGTAACTGAGGAAAGGGATGAGATACCCTGAGGAGTCCTCTCTGTGAGAACCTCTCTGACAAGGTGCTGCCAGAGTTTGGTCAGTCACTTATTTTGGTTCCACTTAAGTATCTCTGGCTCACTTTGTGCTAAAGGTACCTCATTAATATAAACAGAGACGTCCGTGGTGTTGAGGATTTCCTCCTCAGCTAAGTAGTAGTACCTAACTAACACTGTAGGTTGTTCAAGCTTGAACCTCAAAAGGATCAATCCCATTCTGTGTCCTTATCTCTGAGCAAATATCTTTACCATTACCATGGCAAACCCACAAAGGGAAGCAATTGCAGCAAACATGTGACCACCCCTCGCAGCACATTTGTTGAAAAATGGCCTCACAGCCTGTGGAGTCCAGTCACATTTGTTAGGGAGGCTCATCTGGCCAATAGAACGGAAAAATTGTATCCTTGGGTCACCTTTTCAGCAGTTGATGGGAACACTAACACATTTTATTATTATACACCTGCTAACATACTTGCACAATATGGAGCTTATGCATATTTAGAGATACCCTCATCTTATCAAGACCATAATAATTGGCTTGATGGCACCCTACCCCTATCAATATCACATGTTAGGTTAGGTTCACTGAGCAATGATGGTCCTACCTGGCCTTTACTGGCCACATACACACCGCACCCTGATGCAGCCTTGGCGGTAGCTGAGGTTGGCCGCTTATATACTGAGCTCACGGCAATTTACAGACTGTTAGTCCAGTTTGTAATGCAAACATTAAGGGGCATATTTATACTCCGTTTGCGCCGAATTTGCGTCGTTTTTTTCGACGCAAATTCGACGCAAAACTAACTCCATATTTATACTTTGGCGTTAGACGCGTCTAACGCCAAAGTTCATGGAGTTTGCGTCATTTTTTGGCGTGAACACCTTCCTTGCGTTAATGAGATGCCAGGTAGGCGTTCCCGTCTTAAAAAATGACTCCCAGGCATGTGCGTGGTATTTATACTCCCAGGCAAAAATGACGCCCGGGAGTGGGCGGGGCAAAAACCCCCGCATTTGCGCCTCTTTTTAACACCTGGGTCAGGGCAGGCGTTAAGGGACCTGTGGGCTCAGAATGAGCCCAGAGGTGCCCTCCCCTGCCCCCAGGGACACCCCCTGCCACCCTTGCCCACCCCAGGAGGACACCCAAGGATGGAGGGACCCATCCCAGGGAAGAAAAGGTAAGTTGTGGTAAGTATTTTTGTTAATTTTTTTTTGTGGCATAGGGGGGCCTGATTTGTGCCCCCCTACATGCCACTATGCCCAATGACCATGCCCAGGGGACATAAGTCCCCTGGGCATGGCCACTGGGCAAGGGGGCATGACTCCTGTCTTTGCTAAGACAGGAGTCATGTTAATGGCGTCTGGGCGCCAAAAAAAAATGGCGCAAATCGGGTTAAGACGATTTTTTTGCCTCAGCCTGACTTGCCCCATTTTTGGACGCCCAAACGCCATTTTTCCCTACGCCGGCGCTGCCTGGTGTACGTCGTTTTTTTTCACGCACACCAGGCAGCGCCGGTCGGCTAACGCCGGCTAACGCCATTCAATAAATACGGCGCCCGCATGGCGCTTCAGAATGGCGTTAGCCGGCGCTAATTTTTTTGGCGCAAAACTGCGTTAGCGCAGTTTTGCGTCAAAACGTATAAATATGGCCCTAAATACCAACCCAATACGGACTGCCCCAGCGCAATCACATGCAGTTACGCCAGCAACTGTACATTTGATCATGGGTAAAGTATCCGCCAAATGAGAGGAGATTCTGTTTTGGTTAGCTCAAAAAATCAATGCGCTACAGGCAGATTTTCCCCATACAGGTCCTCAGGATAAACATAGAATAATACATATGTGCTTGCCATTTGGGATGGTTCCCACAGTAGATAACTGTGATACGTGGGGCACAATATTTGCCACGCTCTATACTACCGCACAAGGTACACCACCACTTGCCAATCTTCTGGAGGTGTTAAAAACAAATTCAAGATGAATACAGGGCTGCCTCGATTTGAGGATGCAGTTGATGGGCAATTTTGCCACAGTGTAATAAATAATATTGAGTAATCTCAGAGGGGAGGCAGTTGCACTAGCAGTGCGTATGGGCCTCCAGGAAGTTCCTGCGCAAGATCAAGAACGTGACCTATCAAAGATTATCGCCGAGACCTACTCTAGTATTGGTCGAGATAGTCTGGGGGCCAGACCCATTAAACCACAATTACAGGTTAAATCTAATAAAGATTCTACCAAGCAAGCACCTGAAGGTCCTAGAAAACGCTGGGATAAAAAACAACAAATGTCTAAAAAAGAAAGGGGAGAGTGTCCGCATTTGGAGACCCCTCAAAGCTGCTATAATCTTAGGAATAGAGATAGTATAATAAAGCCTGACAGATATCAATTGTAGGAAAGTACCCTGCTAGTCAGGACCCCAGTGCTTATGGTTAATGGCCTGCTTGTCAGCATGGTTCACTGTGCTCTAAATTGTCACTGGAGTCCTGCTAACCAGGACCCCAGTGCTCATGCTCTCTCTGTTTCCAAATGTTACCTTACATACTGGGATCCCAGTATTTCACTTCAGATTAGCATACGGGTCCTCCCTTATAAGTACCTAGTATATGGTACCTAGGTACCCAGGGCATTGGGGTTCCAGGGGATCCCTATGGGCTTCAGCATTACGTTTGCCGCCCATAGAGAGCTCATGCAAAGGCTTCTACATGACCACCATTGCAGCCTCTGAGAAATAGTGCATGTACTATTTCACAGCCTTTTTCACTGCACCAGGTCACTTATAAGTCACCTATATGTCAGGTCTTCCAACCCTGAAGGCTGGGTGCAAAGTAGCTATGTGTGAGGGCATCCCCACAGTAGCAGAGGTGCCCCCCGTCATCCAGGCCCATTTTCCCAGACTTCGTGAGTGCGAGAACACCATTTTACGCGTGCACTGGTCATAGGTCAGTACCTAAGTCCAGCTTCACAATGGTAACCCCGACTATGACCATGTGAGGTGTCTAACAACTGGGAATTGTAGCCCAATACTGATTCTAGTATTGGTTGCACAATTCCATGCACTCTGGGGGCTCCACTATGGACCCCCAGTACTGCCATGCCAGTCTTCTGAGGTTTTCCAGGGAGTCCCAGCTGCTGCCACCTCACAGACAGGTTTTTGCCCTCCTGTTTCTTGAGCAGCTCAAGCCCAGGAAGGCAGATCAAAGGATTTCCTTTGGGAGAGGGGTGTTACACCCTCTCCCTTTGGAAATATGTTTTTGCAGGAATGGGAGAGGTAGCCTCCCAGAGCCTCTGAAAATGCTTTGAAGGGCACAGAGGGTGCCCTCCTTGCATAATCCAATCTACAACGGTTTAGGGACCCCCAGTCCCTGCTCTGGTGTGAAACTGGACAAAGGAAAGGGGAGTGACCACTCTCCTGTCCATCACCACCCCAAGGGTGGTGCTCAGAGCTCCTCCAGGGAGTCCCTGGGTTCTGCCATCTTGTTTTCAGGGTGGGCAGGGAACTCTGGGAGCATCTGAGTGGCCAGTGCCAGCAGGTGACGTCAGAGACCTTCCCTGATAGGTGCTTCCCTGGTTATGTGACCAATTCCCCTTTAAGGGCTATGTAGGGTCTCTCTTCTGGGGGTTTCTTCAGATTCGGGTTGCAAGACTCCGGCAGGAATCCGCTGCATCCTTTACTTCATCTTCTACCAACGGAACCGCAGCTGAACTCTCCAGGAACTCAACAAACTGCAACAAAGAAGCAAGGATGACTTCTGCAACATTGAAACTTCAACTCCTGCCAGCAACTGCAACAGTTTCCAGGTCGTGCATCCTCCAAGGACTGCCTGTCTTCAGCCTGCACCAGAAGAACTGAAGGAATATCCTGTGGAGTGATAAAGTCTCTTCCCTGCTTCAGCAGACACCTCTCTGCAGCGACGACCGGTGGTGTAGGTCCCCTCTCCAGATGACGAGCGTGGATCCAGCAACACGGGTGGTAGACTAAAGTGACCCCGCCAGTCCCAAGGTCCAGCTGTCCAACTTTGGTGGAGGTAACAGCTTGCCTCTGTAGGAAAGTACCATCTTGCCTGGCATGTTACCCCCATATTTCACTGTATATATGTTGTTTTAGTTGTATATGTCACTGGGACCCTCCCAGCCAGGGACCCAGTGCTCATAAGTGTGCCCTGTATGTCTTACCTGTGTTATGACTAACTGTCTCACTGAGGCTCTGCTATCCAGAACCTCAGTGGTTATGCTCTCTCATTTCTTTCCAAATTGTCACTAACAGGCTAGTGACCAATTTCACCAAATTACATTGGCATACTGGAACACCCTTATAATTCCCTAGTATATGGTACTGAGGTACCCAGGGTATTGGGGTTCCAGGAGATCCCTATGGGCTGCAGCATTTCTTGTTCCCCCCATAGGGGATCTGACAATTCTTACACAGGCCTGCCAGTGCAGCCTGAGTGAAATAACATCCACGTTATTTCACAGCCATTTACCACTGCACTTAAGTAACTTATAAGTCACCTATATGTCTAACCTTTACCTAGTAAAGGTTGGGTGCTAAGTTACTTAGTGTGTGGGCACCCTGGCACTAGCCAAGGTGCTCCCACATTGTTCAGGGCAAATTCCCCGGACTTTGTGAGTGCGGGGACACCATTACACGCGTGCACTATACATATGTCATGACATATGTATAGCGTCACAATGGTAACTCCGAACATGGCCATGTAACATGTCTAAGATCATGGAATTGTCACCCCAATGCCATCCTGGCATTGGGGAGACAATTCCATGATCCCCCGAGTCTCTAGCTCAGACCCGGGTACTGCCAAACTGCCTTTCCCGGGGTTTCACTGCAGCTGCTGCTGCTGCCAACCCCTCAGACAGGTTTCTGCCCTCCTGGGGTCCAGCCAGGCTTGGCCCAGGAAGGCAGAACAAAGGACTTCCTCAGAGAGAGGGTGTTACACCCTCTCCCTTTGGAAAAAGGTGTTAGGGCTTGGGAGGAGTAGCCTCCCCCAGCCTCTGGAAATGCTTTGATGGGCACAGATGGTGCCCATCTCTTCATAAGCCAGTCTGCACCGGTTCAGGGATCCCTCAGCCCTGCTCTGGTGCGAAACTGGACAAAGGAAAGGGGAGTGACCACTCCCCTGACCTGCACCTCCCCTGGGAGGTGCCCAGAGCTCCTCCAGTGTGCTCCAGACCTCTGCCATCTTGGAAACAGAGGTGCTGCTGGCACACTGGACTGCTCTGAGTGGCCAGTGCCAGCAGGTGACGTCAGAGACTCCTTCTGATAGGCTCCTTCAGGTGTTGCTAGCCTATCCTCACTCCTAAGTAGCCAAACCTCCTTTTCTGGCTATTTAGGGTCTCTGCTTTGGGGAATTCCTTAGATAACGAATGCAAGAGCTCATCAGAGTTCCTCTGCATCTCTCTCTTCACCTTCTGACAAGGAATCGACTACTGACCGCGCTGGAAGCCTGCAAAACTGCAACAAAGTAGCAAAGACGACTACTGCGACCTTGTAACGCTGATCCTGCCACCTTCTCGACTGTTTTCCTGGTGGTGCATGCTGTGGGGGTAGTCTGCCTCCTCTCTGCACTAGAAGCTCCCGAGAAATCTCCTGTGGGTCGATGGAATCTTCCCCCTGCAACCGCAGGCACCAAAGAACTGCATCACCGGTCCTCTGGGTCTCCTCTCAGCACGACGAGCGAGGTCCCTTGAACTCAGCAACTCTGTCCAAGTGACTCCCACAGTCTAGTGACTCTTCAGTCCAAGTTTGGTGGAGGTAAGTCCTTGCCTCCCCATGCTAGACTGCATTGCTGGGAACCGCGTGTTTTGCAGCTACTCCGACTCCTGTGCACTCTTCCAGGATTTCCTTTGTGCACAGCCAAGCCTGGGTCCCCGCCACTCTAACCTGCAGTGCACAACCTCCTCAGTTGTCCTCCGGCGTCGCGGGACCCTCCTTTGTGACTTCGGGTGAGCTCTGGTTCACTCCACTTTGTAGTGCCTGTTCCAGCACTTCTGCGGGTGCTGCTTGCTTCTGAGTGGGCTCTTAGTCTTGCTGGACGCCCCCTCTGTCTCCTCACACAATTGGCGACATCCTGGTCCCTCCTGAGCCACAGTAGCATCCAAAAACCCTAACTGCAACCCTTGCAGCTAGCAAGGCTTGTTTGTGGTCTTTCTGCACAGAAACACCTCTGCACAACTCTTCACGACGTGGGACATCCATCCTCCAAAGGGGAAGTTTCTAGCCCTTGTCGTTCTTGCAGAATCCACAGCTTCTACCATCCAGTGGCAGCTTCTTTGCACCCACAGCTGGTATTTCCTGGGCATCTGCCCACTCCCGACTTGATCGTGACTTTTGGACTTAGTCCCCTTGTTCCACAGGTACTCTCGTCAGGAAATCCATCGTTGTTGCATTGATGGTGTTGGTCTTCCTTGCAGAATTCCCCTATCACGACTTCTGTGCTCTTTGGGGAACTTAGGTGCACTTTGCACCCACTTTTCAGGGTCTTGGGGTGAGCTATTTTTCTAACCCTCACTGTTTTCTTACAGTCCCAGCGACCCTCTACAAGGTCACATAGGTTTGGGGTCCATTCATGGTTCACATTCCACTTCTAGAGTATATGGTTTGATTTGCCCCTAACCCTATGTGCCCCCATTGCATTCTATTGTGACTATACATTGTTTGCACTGTTTTCTATTGCTATTACTGCATATTTTGGTATTGTGTACATATATCTTGTGTATATTTGCTATCCTCATACTGAGGGTACTCACTGAAATACTTTGGCATATTGTCATAAAAATAAAGTACCTTTATTTTTAGTATATCTGTGTATTGTGTTTTCTTATGATATTGTGCAAGTGACACTAGTGGTACTGTAGGAGCTTCACTCGTCTCCTAGTTTAGCCTAAGCCGCTCTGCTAAGCTACCTTTTCTATCAGTCTAAGCTGCTAGACACCCCTCTACACTAATAAGGGATACCTGGCCTGGTGCAAGGTGTAAGTACCTCTTGGTACCCACTACAAGCCAGTCCAGCCTCCTACATTGGTTGTGCAGCGGTGGGATAAGTACTTTGCAACTACTTACCACTTTGTCATTTTGTACTTTTCATAAGAGAAAAATATACAAAAGAAGTTCAGTGTATGCACACATAACCAAAAAGTTTTGCTTTTCTTCTCTCACTTCTTTGCTAAGTGCTGAAAAGTACCTCTAAACTTTCTAAAAAGTTCTTTAAAAGTTTTAAAAGTTTTTTTTCTGTTCTTTAAAACGTTCCAAAAACTTTTTCTGTCCCTTAAACACTTTCTATAATGTCTGGCACAGGTCAAACTGTTGATCTGTCCAAACTTGCTTATGATCACCTTAGCTGGAAAGGAGCAAGGAGTCTCTGCATTGAAAGAGGTTTAGGGGTAGGGAAGAATCCCTCTAGAGAACTGTTGGTTAATATGCTCATTGAACAAGTTAAGAACTTAGTTGGCACTTCTGATGAGAAATTAGCTGATGGTTCCCAATCTGACCCTGGGGCACCCCTAGCAAAAGATTTGGAGGGGAACCTTCCCAACCTGCCCATTAGCAGGCCACCTAGCAATGCTGGTACTAATGTGAGTTCTCATCACAGTAGGAGTGATACTTCTGTTAGCCAGGTTGTTAGAGTGCCATCTGTTAGGGCCAGGTCTCCCTCTGTTCATTCTCACCATACTTCTGTGTCAAGGCATGCCCCACCCACCCACCCTGATGACAGAGTGTTAGAAAGGGAGCTCAATAGATTGAGAGTGGAAGAATCCAGGCTGAAGCTCAAGAAGCAAAAGCTGGATTTAGATAGGCAGTCCTCTGATTTAGAAAAAGAAAGACAGAGGTTGGGGTTAGGACCCCATGGTGGCAGCAGCATTATTACAGATAGTAATCCTGTTAAAGAGCATGATTCTAGGAATCTGCATACGATAGTTCCCCCTTACAAGGAGGGGGATGACATTAACAAGTGGTTTGTTGCACTTGAGAGGGCCTGTAATGTACAGGGGGTCCCTCAAAGGCAGTGGGCTGCTATCCTATGGCTATCTTTCACTGGAAAGGGTAGGGATAGGCTCCTTACTGTTAAGGAAAGTGATGCCAATAATTTTGCAGTTCTTAAGAATGCACTCCTTGATGGTTATGGCTTAACCACTGAACAGTACAGTGTCAAGTTCAGAGAAACCAAAAAGGAGTCTTCACAAGACTGGGTAGACTTTGTTGACCATTCAGTGAAGGCCTTGGAGGGGTGGTTACATGGCAGTAAAGTTTCTGTCTATGAAAGCCTGTATAACTTAATCCTGAGTGAGCATATTCTTAATAATTGTGTGTCTGATTTGTTACACCAGTACCTGGTAGACTCTGATCTGACCTCTCCCCAAGAATTCGGAAAGAAGGCAGACAAATGGGTCAGAACAAGGGTGAACAGAAAGGTTCATACAGGGGGTGACAAGGATGGCAAGAAGAAGGATGGTAAGTCTTCTGACAAGGGTGGGGACAAATCTAAAAATGAGTCTTCATCAGGCCCACAAAAACACTCTGGTGGGGGTGGTGGGCCCAAATCCTCTTCAAATCAAAACAAAGAAAAGAAACCATGGTGCTATTTATGTAAAATAAAAGGCCATTGGACAACTGATCCCAGTTGCCCAAAGAAAAGCACCAAACCTCCTACCACTACAACCCCTGCTGCTACACCTAGTGCTCCTAGTAATAGCAGTGGTGGTGGGAGCAAACCTACTAATAGCCAATCCAAGGGAGTAGCTGGGCTCACTTTTGGTAATTTAGTTGGGGTTGGTCTTGTTAGGGAGACCACAGGGGCTGTGTTAGTCTCTGAGGGGGCCATTGATTTGGCCACCTTGGTTGCTTGTCCCCTTAATATGGATAAGTACAAGCAACTACCCCTAATAAATGGTGTTGAGGTTCAGGCCTACAGGGACACAGGTGCCAGTGTTACAATGGTAATAGAGAAACTGGTCCACCCTGAACAACACCTACTTGGTCACCAGTACCAAGTGACTGATGCTCATAACAACACTCTTAGCCACCCCATGGCTGTTGTGAATCTCAACTGGTGAGGGGGGTTACTGGTCCAAAGAAAGTTGTGGTTGCCTCAGATTTACCTGTAGACTGTCTACTAGGGAACGATTTAGAGACATCAGCATTGCTGCAGAAGTGGAGTTGGAGGCTCATGCAGCAATGCTGGGCATTCCAGGGCATATTTTTGCTTTGACCAGGGCTCAGGCCAAAAAGCAAAAAGGACAGGGTGACTTGGATCCTGGAAGAATGGACCAAGTGCTCCCTAAAGCTAGGGTTAGTAAAGGTAAAACACTACCTACTATCCCTCCCTCTACAGTGGATTCAACTTCTGGGGAAGAAGAATTTCCACCCTGTGCAGAACCTACACCAGAGGAGCTGGAAGCAGACACTGCTGAGCTTTTGGGTGAAGGGGGGCCTGCCAGGGAGGAGCTGAGTGTTGCACAGCATACCTGTCCCACACTAGAGGGTCTAAGGCAGCAAGCTGTCAAACAAGCAAATGGGGATGTCAGTGACTCTCACAGAGTTTACTGGGAGGACAACCTTTTGTATACTGGAGCAAGGGATCCAAAACCTGGAGCTGCCAGGAGATTGGTGATTCCTCAGGAATACAGAAAGTTCCTCCTAACTCCAGCCCACGACATTCCCTTAGCTGGACATTTGGGGCAAATGAAAACTTGGGACAGGCTTGTCCCCTTGTTTCATCGGCCTAGAATGTCAGAGGACACAAAGGAATTTTGTAAGTCCTGTGAAACCTGTCAGGCCAGTGGCAAGACAGGTGGCACTCCAAAGGCACCCCTTATTCCACTACCTGTGGTTGGGGTTCCCTTTGAAAGGGTAGGGGTTGACATAGTTGGCCCCCTTGACCCTCCTACTGCTTCAGGCAATAGGTTTATCTTGGTGGTAGTGGACCATGCCACCAGATATCCTGAAGCAATTCCTTTAAGAACCACTACAGCTCCTGCAGTGGCAAAGGCCCTCCTGGGAATCTTTTTCAGGGTGGGCTTCCCAAAAGAGGTGGTATCAGACAGGGGAAGCAATTTCATGTCTGCTTACTTAAAGGCCATGTGGAAGGAATGTGGTGTGACATACAAGTTCACCACACCCTATCATCCACAAACAAATGGACTGGTTGAGAGGTTTAATAAAACTCTCAAAGGAATGATAATGGGACTCCCTGACAAACTCCACAGGAGATGGGATGTCCTGTTACCTTGCCTCCTTTTTGCTTACAGGGAGGTACCCCAAAAAGGAGTGGGCTTCATCCCCTTTGAACTCCTATTTGGGCACCCTGTAAGAGGTCCCCTAATACTTGTGAAGGAGGGTTGGGAACAACCTTTAAAAGCTCCAAAGCAAGACATAGTGGACTATGTACTTGGCCTAAGATCTAGGATGGCTGAGTACATGAAAAAGTCCAGTAAAAACCTTCAGGCCAGCCAAGAGCTCCAAAAGCAATGGCATGATCAGAAGGCTGTTTTGGTTCAGTACCAACCAGGGCAGAAAGTGTGGGTCTTGGAGCCTGTGGCCCCAAGAGCACTCCAAGACAAATGGAGTTGACCCCACATTATTGTTGAGAAAAAGGGTGAAGTCACCTACTTAGTTGACTTAGGCACTGTCAGGAGTCCCCTTGGGGTGCTCCATGTCAATCGCCTGAAACCCTACTATGACAGGGCTGATCTCACCCTGCTCATGGCAACAGATGAGGGACAGGAAGAAGAGAGTGACCCTCTCCCTGATCTCTTCTCTTCCACAGAACAAGATGCTCTAGTGGAAGGTGTAGTTTTGGCAGATTGTCTTACTGCTGAGCAGAAAGACCACTGCATAAATCTCCTGGGTCAGTTTTTGGAACTCTTTTCTACTGTGCCAGGAACCACTTCTTGGTGTGAGCACACTATAGATACTGGAGACAGCTTGCCTGTCAAAAGTAAGATCTATAGGCAGCCTGACCATGTCAGAGACTACATAAAACAAGAGGTGCAGAAAATACTTGAACTTGGAGTGGTTGAGCACTCTGAAAGTCCATGGGCCTCTCCTGTGGTACTTGTACCAAAACCTCATTCCAAAGATGGTAAAAGGGAAATGAGATTTTGTGTTGACTACAGAGGTCTCAACTAGGTAACCAAAACTGATGCTCACCCTATACCCAGGGCAGATGAGCTAATAGATACACTGGCATCTGCCAAGTATCTAAGCACCTTTGATTTGACTGCAGGGTATTGGCAGATCAAGTTATCAGAGGATGCAAAAGCAAAAATTGCATTTTCAACCATTGGAGGCCATTACCAATTCACAGTAATGCCTTTTGGATTGAAAAATGCACCTGCCACTTTTCAAAGGTTGGTGAATACAGTCCTGCAAGGGCTGGAAGCTTTTAGTGCAGCATATCTAGATGATATACCTGTCTTTAGCTCCAGCTGGGATGATCACCTGGTCCACCTATGGAAAGTTTTGGAGGCCCTGCAAAAGGCAGGCCTCACTATCAAGGCTTCAAAGTGCCAGATAGGGCAGGGGAAAGTGGTTTCTCTGGGACACCTGGTAGGTGGAGAACAGATTGCACCACTTCAGGGGAAAATCCAAACTATTATAGATTGGGTTCCCCCTACAACTCAGAGTCAGGTGAGAGCCTTTTTAGGCCTCAATGGGTACTACAGGAGGTTCATAAAGAACTATGGCTCCATTGCAGCCCCTCTTAATGACCTTACATCTAAGAAAATGCCTAAGAAGGTATTATGGACAGCAAACTGTCAGAAAGCTTTTGAGGAGCTGAAGCAGGCCATGTGCTCTGCACCTGTCCTGAAAAGCCCCTGTTGCTCTAAAAAATTAATTGTCCAAACTGATGCATCTGAATTAGGGGTAGGGGCAGTCTTATCACAACTTAATTCTGAGGGCCAGGATCAACCTGTTGCTTTTATCAGCAGGAGGTTGACCCCTAGAGAAAAGTGTTGGTCTGCCATAGAGAGGGAGGCCTTTGCTGTGGTCTGGGCACTGAAGAAGTTGAGGCCATACCTGTTTGGCACTCACTTCATTGTTCAGACAGACCACAAATCTCTACTTTGGCTAAAACAAATGAAAGGTGAAAACCCTAAATTGTTGAGGTGGTCCATATCCCTACAGGGAATGGACTATACAGTGGAACATAGACCTGGGAGTACCCACTCCAATGCAGATGGACTCTCCAGATATTTCCACTTAGACAATGAAGACTCATCAGGTCATGGCTAGTCTTATTGTCCTTCGTTTGGGGGGGGGGTGTAGGAAAGTACCATCTTGCCTGGCATTTTACCCCCATATTTCACTGTATATATGTTGTTTTAGTTGTATGTGTCACTGGGACCCTGTCAGCCAGGGACCCAGTGCTCATAAGTGTGCCCTGTATGTGTTACCTGTGTTATGACTAACTGTCTCACTGAGGCTCTGCTATCCAGAACCTCAGTAGTTATGCTCTCTCATTTCTTTCCAAATTGTCACTAACAGGTTAGTGACTAATTTCACCAAATTACATTGGCATACTGGAACACCCTTATAATTCCCTAGTATATGGTACTGAGGTACCCAGGGTATTGAGGTTCCAGGAGATCCCTATGGGCTGCAGCATTTCTTGTGCCACCCATAGGAAGATCTGACAATTCTTACACAGGCCTGCCAGTGCAGCCTGAGTGAAATAACGTCCACGTTATTTCACAGCCATTTACCACTGCACTTAAGTAACTTATAAGTCACCTATATGTCTAACCTTTACCTGGTAAAGGTTGGGTGCTAAGTTACTTACTGTGTGGGCACCCTGGCACTAGCCAAGGTGCTCCCACATTGTTCAGGGCAAATTCCCCAGACTTTGTGAGTGCGGGGACACCATTACACGCATATGTATAGCGTCACAATAGTAACTCCGAACATGGCCATGTAACATGTCTAAGATCATGGAATTTTCACCCCAATGCCATCCTGGCATTGGGGAGACAATTCCATGATTCCCCGAGTCTCTAGCTCAGACCCGGGTACTGCCAAACTGCCTTTCCTGGGGTTTCACTGCAGCTGCTGCCAACCCCTCAGACAGGTTTCTGCCCTCCTGGGGTCCAGCCAGGCTTGGCCCAGGAAGGCAGAACAAAGGACTTCCTCAGAGAGAGGGTGTTACACCCTCTCCCTTTGGAAAAAGGTGTTAGGGCTTGGGAGGAGTAGCCTCCCCCAGCCTCTGGAAATGCTTTGCTGGGCACAGATGGTGCCCATCTCTGCATAAGCCAGTCTGCACTGGTTCAGGGATCCCTCAGCCCTGCTCTGGTGCGAAACTGGACAAAGGAAAGGGGAGTGACCACTCCCCTGACCTGCACCTCCCCTGAGAGGTGCCCAGAGCTCCTCCAGTGTGCTCCAGACCTCTGCCATCTTAGAAACAGAGGTGCTGCTGGCACACTAGACTGCTCTGAGTGGCCAGTGCCAGCAGGTGACGTCAGAGACTCCTTCTGATAGGCTCCTTCAGGTGTTGCTAGCCTATCCTCACTCCTAAGTAGCCAAACCTCCTTTTCTGGCTATTTAGGGTCTCTGCTTCGGGGAATTCCTTAGATAACGAATGCAAGAGCTCATCAGAGTTCCTCTGCATCTCTCTCTTCACCTTCTGACAAGGAATCGACTGCTGACCGCGCTGGAAGCCTGCAAAACTGCAACAAAGTAGCAAAGACGACTACTGCGACCTTGTAACGCTGATCCTGCCACCTTCTCGACTGTTTTCCTGGTGGTGCATGCTATGGGGGTAGTCTGCCTCCTCTCTGCACTAGAAGCTCCCGAGAAATCTCCCGTGGGTCGACGGAATCTTCCCCCTGCAACCGCAGGCACCAAAGAACTGCATCACCGGTCCTCTGGGTCTCCTCTCAGCGCGACGAGCGAGATCCCTTGAACTCAGCAACTCTGTCCAAGTGACTCCCACAGTCCAGTGACTCTTCAGTCCAAGTTTGGTGGAGGTAAGTCCTTGCCTCCCCACGCTAGACTTGGAACCGCGTGTTTTGCAGCTACTCCGGCTCCTGTGCACTCTTCTAGGATTTCCTTTGTGCACAGCCAAGCCTGGGTCCCCGCCACTCTAACCTGCAGTGCAGGACCTCCTGAGTTGTCCTCTGGCGTCGTGGGACCCTCCTTTGTGACTTCGGGTGAGCTCCGGTTCACTCCACTTCATAGTGCCTGTTCCAACACTTCTGCGGGTGCTGCTTGCTTCTGAGTGGGCTCCTTGTCTTGCTGGACGCCCCCTCTGTCTCCTCACGTAATTGGCGACATCCTGGTCCCTCCTGGGCCACAGCAGCATCCAAAAACCCTAACCCTGACCCTTGCAGCTAGCAAGGCTTGTTTGCGGTCTTTCTGCACGGAAACACCTCTGCACGACTCTTCATGACGTGGGACATCCATGCTCCAAAGGGGAAGTTTCTAGCCCTTGTTGTTCTTGCAGAATCCACAGCTTCTACCATCCGGTGGCAGCTTCTTTGCACCCACAGCTGGCATTTCCTGGGCATCTGCCCACTTCCGACTTGATCGTGACTTTTGGACTTAGTGCCCTTGTTCCACAGGTACTCTCGTCAGGAAATCCATCGTTGTTGCATTGCTGGTGTTGGTCTTCCTTGCGGAATTCCCCTATCACGACTTCTGTGCTCTTTGGGGAACTTAGGTGCACTTTGCACCCACTTTTCAGGGTCTTGGGGTGAGCTATTTTCCTAACCCTCACTGTTTTCTTACAGTCCCAGCGACCCTCTACAAGGTCACATAGGTTTGGGGTCCATTCGTGGTTCGCATTCCATTTCTAGAGTATATGGTTTGTGTTGCCCCTATCCCTATGTGCCCCCAGTGCATTCTATTGTGACTATACATTGTTTGCACTGTTTTTTATTGCTATTACTGCATATTTTGGTATTGTGTACATATATCTTGTGTATATTTGCTATCCTCATGCTGAGGGTACTCACTGAGATACTTTGGCATATTGTCATAAAAATAAAGTACCTTTATTTTTAGTATATCTGTGTATTGTGTTTTCTTATGATATTGTGCAAGTGACACTAGTGGTACTGTAGGAGCTTCACTCGTCTCCTAGTTCAGCCTAAGCTGCTCTGCTAAGCTACCTTTTCTATCAGTCTAAGCTGCTAGACACCCCTCTACACTAATAAGGGATACCTGGGCCCGGTGCAAGGTGTAAGTACCTCTTGGTACCCACTACAAGCCAGTCCAGCCTCCTATAGCCTCCCCATGCAAGACAGTACCCCCATGCACTGAGTTACTCGCAGTTGCCAAGGCTTGTGTGCGACCTTCCACAAAGTTCTTCGTGCACAGCTTAGGCCCCCAACACTCCATCCTGCGACGTACACCTTCCTGAGTGGTTCTCCGGCGGCATGGGATCCCTTTGTGTCGTGCTGCGTGGGCCACATTTGCACCTTCTTTGCCCCCATGCTGTGGGACTCCTGTGCGTGCTACCTGGTCTTCTGAGGACTCTCTAAGTTGCTGAGAGCCCCCTCTGTCTCCCCCTCCTGGGTATAGGCCACCAGGTCCCTCCTAGTCCCGGGCAGCATCATCTTCCGCTGACCACGAGTTTTGCATGTGCCAAGGCTGTTGGCAGAATCCAGTGACACAAACCAGACTGCAATCATCCATCCGACGGGGGACATCTTCTGCACCAACCAGGAACCCGCATCTGTCTTCTTGGGTGCATAACTGACTTTGTCTTCTCACCGGTGGTTCTTCTTTTGCACCTTCATCCGGGTTAGCAGGAGCAGGGACTCCTGTTCTCCCTAGACTTTTCAGTGCTTCTTGGACTGGGTCCCCATCTTCCACAGGTCTTCAGGTCCAGGAATCCATCGCAGGTGTCTTGCAGTCTCTTCTGGTTCTTGCGTAATCTTCTATCAGGACTTCTTGTGTGCTTCAGGAAACTTACTGTGATTTACTCCTGCTGTCCTGGGCTCTGGGGTGGGTTCTATTGCTTACCTTTGGTGTTTTCTTAGACTCCCAGCGCTCCTCTACACATTACACTTGCATAGGTGGGAAACCGACATTCGCATTCCACTATTTTAGTGTATGGTTTGTGTTCCCCCAGGCCCATTGCAACCTGTTGTGATTTTCACTATTTGCACTGTTTTCTGACTGTTTACTTACCTGTTTTTGGTTACTAGTGTATATGTTGTGTATATTACTTACCTCCTAAGGGAGTATAGTCTCCAAAGTATTTTTGGCATAGTGTCACTAATATAAAGTACCTTTATTTTTGTAACACTGAGTATTGTCTTTCATTTGTGTGATTACTCTGTGACTACAGTGGTATTGCAAGAGCTTTGCATGTCTCCTAGTGCAGCCTTGGCTTCTCTGCTTACAGCTACCACTAGACAGCCTGGTTTCTAGATGCTGACTACATTTCACTAATAAGGGATAACTGGACCTGGTATAAGGTGCAAGTACCTTTGGTACCCACTACAAACCAGGCAAGCCTCCTACATCAATATGCTGATACACGCCAATCTCGTTCCTTTCAGGACTAACCAGGAAAACGCAGTGAAAGAGGTGGGCGGTCAGAGCAGCGAACAGAGTACAAGAAACCAAGAAAGGACTCACAACACTTGTCCGAAGTTCGTGTTAAAAAAGAGAGAAACTTCCCCAACAAAAACACCAATTAAAAAAGAAAAAAGTGGCAGCAATTGCAATACGACATGCCACTCAGGAAGAGGGCTTTAATGAAGAACAGGGAGTGAGCATTTGCACTGCTAGACAGTGTAGCAGAGGTCACAATAGTTTGCTGGTATGTTTAAGAGCACCTGGAGGTGAAAACAGCAGATGACTTCTTTTAAGTTGAGACTGCGGACATGCGTGTCTCCACGCCCTATAGGGTGTATAAAGTAACTATACAATTAGAAGGTGACATTGAAAGCACAACAAATGCCATCTTTTGGGATCGCGTTGTTACCATTTACAATATTTTGTTCGCCGAGAAGGATTGGCCACCAGAATTTGTCCGTAATCTACCCTATGGGGAAGAGATTATTGAACAGTCTTTCTTGCCCCTTGTTTCGAAGAAAGCTCGCAGAAATTCATCCCATTGATTGGGCAGTGGCACAGGCACTCGCGTTATATCGCAACCACGTACGGTGGGATAAAGATTCCCCCTATCATGAAATACCCATTAAATCCCAACCTCAAACCCAATATCCAATAAATCATGAAGCTAAAGCACTGTGAGGGAAATACTCACACAGTTAGAGTACCAGGGTGGAATTGAACTCTGTGCCCACCAATGAACAATCTATTGTTCCCCGTAGCTAAACCAGACCATTCATACAAAAAAGTCTTAGACTACAAACATTTAAACAGTCATACACACATTTGCTATCCAAAATGTACACAGCACTTATGAACAACATAGTTCACAAAAAATATAAAACAACGTTGGATATTTCCAACTGATGTTTCTGCCAAAATATAGCACCTGAAGTTAGGGACTTAAAAAGTTTCAGTGGTTTAGGCTCTCAGCAATTTTTCACACTCCCACAATGATACAAGAACAGTCCAGGACTGTTTTCAGCTCTTGTCACATCTATTTTACATGACATTGACCCTGCGTCATTGTCCTACGTAGATACCATCCACCTCAGGGACGACGACCTCATACAACATGTAAGACGGGTAGCCCGCACTGTTGAGGGATTCGCCGAATTAGGCTACAAATTCAATTTAAAAAAAAACAAAAATTGTCTTCCTTAGTGTCCTGCTTTTGGGATACTAATTATCAGATGCAGGCAAGAGCCTAGCTCCCCAATTTTTAGAAAAATATGCACAATTACAACCTCCAAACACCATCAAATAGCTCCGGTCCTTGTTGGGCTTTTTACATTTTGGCAGAACATACATTCCAGGTTATGCAGAATGCATTAAACCTTTATATGACTAGATACGTCCTGAATTTCCAGTAAATACTGGACAGTCGAACACACACGCATTCTCAGAGCAAGACAAGACATGCTTGCAGCTAAACACTTACACACAAGCGACAACAAAAAACACTTTGTCATCAGAGTGATTGCTGGTGCCATTGGTTTCACCTATGTAACGTTCAATGAGGGTGAGACTGTCCCGATTGCATACAAATCACATTTGTACTCTACAGAAGAACTTTGCTTTGCTCCCACTGAGAAAATTCTCACTGCTGTTCAGATGTCTACCATCAGAGACCTGTGGCCCAGGAGAAATGTATCATTATCGTGTCTCCGATTCCAGCCCTTGAGGGCCCATTCCCAACGCTAAAGCACTACAACCATGTTGGATTCAAGGGGCAATGTCACTGACGGCCACTGATGTTGATTATATTTTTGACTCAAAATTACAAACTCAAGAATTGAACAATATAAAAAAAATATGTACACTGATGGCTCAGCCGAACCACTTATAGGCACAAAACATCAATACTCCACTGCTTGTGCAGTCGTGAGTGGCTACATGAAGGATGGTGAATTCAATTCACAGCATGTTTATACGCAGACTTTAGGGGACTGCATTGCACAATTGGCAGAGCTTAAAGCTCTGATGATGGCACTGGAACACACCGATCCAAAACAACTGACGTTGATTGTCTGTGATTTGTACTATTGTGTCCAGTCCTTCATTGAATGTCTGCTATACTGGAGTCAGAATGGGTTCAGAGATTCAAAAGGCAACACCATCAAACACAGACCTCTGTGGGGAAAAGTAGCAGATCTGAAGGAAACGCTACCTAATTTCCATGTTGTACATATACTAGGACACCAGCATGTTGGAATACACATCGTTGGCAATACCTTGGCTGATGAAGAAACCAAATCAGAAGGAGCTATGGTTTCTGTTGCTGCAGTAACTCATTCTAGAACTATATTGGAAGATAAAACACTGGCTTCTGTGGAAACTTTGGCTGACGGCATGCCCCTCCCAAAGGCATATCCTGCCAAATATTCCTACCGCATATCATGCCTCAATACTGCCCTAGTTGTAATACCGTGGGTGGGTAATCATGTGATTCCCAACCAAGATCAAAGACCAGAATTGATCAAAGCAGTGCATGAGGGAGTTGCTTCTGCCCATGCTTGTGTGGCGGCTACAGTATCATTGTTACAAGCACATTATTGGTGGCCAGGTCTATATAAACAGACCAATTAGTATGTCCTTTGTTGTGACATCTGTCAGCAAATAAAGGGGTCCACAGTCAAACGCCCACCACAGACACCCCTCCTAATTTCTAACAAACCATTACTATGTGTATACTTGGACCATTGTGGTCCCCTGACACCTGACAGTGCATACAAATACATTTTGGTCACTGTTGACTCATGCTGTAGATTTCTATTGGTTTGGCCACAATGTTTGGCTGATGCTCGAACTGTTATTAAAGATTTCAAGTCTTTATCAGCACATATGCTGTTGCGGCTTTCCAATCAGACCAGGGCCTTGCCTTCGCCTCAAGGGCTTTCAAGGACCCCACATCTCCACTAGGGGTTGTAGGAAAGTACCATCTTCCTTGGCATGTTACCCTCATTTTCACCTGTGTGTCAGTATGTTTTTGCCTTTCTCACTGGGATCCTGCTGGTCAGGACCTCAGTGCTCATAGTTTATGACCTAATGTGTGTGTCTGTACAGCGCTTGACTGTGTCACTGAGGCTCTGCTAATAAGAACCTCAGTGCTTATGCTCTCTCTGCTTTTAAATTTGTCACTGTAGGCTAGTGACATCATTTACCAATTTCACACTGGACCCCCCTTATAAGTCCCTAATATATGGTATCTAGGTACCCAGGGCATTGGGGTTCCAGGAGATCCTTATGGGCTGCAGCATTCTTTTTCCACCCATAAGGAACTCAGACAAACCCTTTGACAGGACTGCCACAGCAGTCTGCGTGAAATAACGCACACGTTATTCCACAGCCATTTTCACTGTACTTAAGTAACTTATAAGTCACCTATATGTCTAACCTTCACTTGCTGATGGTTAGGTGCAAAGTTACTAAGTGTGAGGGCACCCTTGCTCTAGCAAAGGTGCCCCCACATAATTCAGGGCCATTTCCCCAGACTTTGTGGGAACGCCATTACATGCATGCACTACATATAGGTCAATACCTATATCTAGCTTCACAATGGTAACTCCGAATATGGCCATGTAAGGTGTCTAAGATCATGGAATGGTCCCCCCATTCCAAATCTGGTAATGGGTAGCCAGTTCCATGCATCCTGGGGCGCCCACTATGGACCCCCAGTACTGCCAAACCACCTTTCTGAGGCTTGCACTGCAGCTACAGATGCTACCATCTCACAGACAAGGTTCTGCCCTCCTGGGGTCTGAGCAGCTCAGTCCCAGGAAGGCAGAACAAAGCATTTCCACTGAGAGCAGGGTGTTACACCATCCCCCTTTGGAAATAGGTGTTACTGGCTGGGGAGGGGTAGCGTCCCCCAGCCTCTGGAAAGGCTTTGAAGGACACAGATGGTGCCCTCCTTGCATAAGCCAGTCTACACTGGTTCAGGGACCCCTTGCCCCCTGCTCTGGTGCGAAACATGACAAAGGAAAGGGAAGTGACAACTCCCCTGTCCATCACCACCCTAGGGGTGGTGCCCAGAGTGCCTCCAGTGTGTCCCAGACTTCAGCCATCTTGCTTTGCAAGGTGTGGGGGCACTCTGGAGGACTCTGACTGGCCAGTGCCAGCAGGTGACGTCAGAGACCCCTCCTGATAGGTCCTTACCTGATAAGGTGCCAATCCCCTTCTCAGGGCTATTTAGGGACTCTCCTGTGGGTTCTCTACAGATTCTGCTTGCAAGTTTCCTTCAGGAATCCTCTGCAACTACTACTTCATCCTCTGACCTCGGATCAACCGCAGCCTGCTCCAGGAACCGCTGTAACAGCAAGAAAGTATCCACAAGGGTAACTTTTATTCTGCTCTGGCTTCAGGTCCAGCCAGCAATTGCAACAGTGTCCACAGTGGGCACACTCTGAGGACTCCCTGTCTTCATCCCATACCAGAATGACTGAAGAAATGTCCTGTGGGGTGACGGAGTCACTCCACTGCTCACGCAGGCACCTTCCAAGTCGACGACCGGTACTCCTGGATTCCTCTCACAGCGACGAGTGTGCTCCTAGAAACACAGAGGGTGGACTCCATCAACATAGACTGTCCTAAGGTCCTGCTGACACAGTTTGGGGGAGGTAAGACCTTGCCTTCCCTGAGAGCGACAGTTATCCTGTGCACTGCGTCTTCTTCACCTCCTGAAGCCTCTGTGCACTATTTTCAAAATTCCTTCATGTGCAGCCTGGCCCAGGTCCCCAGCACTCCTTCCTGTGATGCTCAACTCGCTGAGTTGACCTCTGGCGGCGTCGGACCCTTCTTTGTAGTGCTGCACCAACCGCATTTTGTACCTCCTTTGTCCTCGTGTCCTGTTACTCCTGTGGGTGCTGCCTGGCATCCTGAGGGCTCTCTAAATTGCTGAGAGCCCCCTCTTCCTCCTCACACAGAGTTGAGGCCCTCAGATCCCTCCTGAGTCCAGCCAGCGCCATTTTGATGCAAAACGCAACTTTGTCATAACCAAGGCTGGTTGGCGACTTCCAGTGCTTAATTTGCGCTTGTTTCTGGTGCTGAGCACCTGCACTTAATTTTTAGGGCCGGCGCTTATTCTTCTTCCCCAAGCATTTGCTGCGAGCAAAAGACACATATGGGAAAGACAGAGGAAGAGAAAAACGAAAACGCGTTACAATGGGAGAAAGCAGAAAGCTTCAAAAGTGAGCTGAAGAGGCAGGGATTCACTTTAAATGGATTGAAGAGGCCTTCATGGCTTCAGGATTACGCTGCCTCAGTATTCCGTGTTCTCACATTTAATTGCAGCAGCCGCGTGTTTAAGAGGAAGGCTTTGAGCACCGGCACGTTTTTATTTACAAATTAAGCACTGGCGACTTCCAACAAGAAATCCCTCTTCACATCGTGGGACATCCTTTGCATCATGCAGAAACCCGCTGGCATCTTCCTTGGGTGCATTCCTGCTGTCTTCAACTAACTGGGGACTACTCTTTTGCACCCTATTCTGGGTTGACAGGGGCTCCTGCCCTTCCTGGAACTTCTTTCAATTTCTGGACTTGGTCCCCTTCTTTTGCAGGTCTTCAGGTCCAGGAATCCAGCAGTTGTTGTTTGCCGACTTGGTTGGTTGCTGCAATAATCCATATCACGAGGTGTAGAGTCCTGAGGAAACTTGCAGTACTTTACTCATGCTTTTCTGGGCTCTGGGCTGGGGTAATTTATTTACCTTTACTGATTCTTACTCTCCCAGCAATTCTGCACACACTACACTTGTCTAGAGGGGAATTCGTGGTTCACATTCCACTGTCTTAGTATATGGTTTGTGTTGCCCCAGACCTATTTTCTCCCATTACATTTTATAGCATTTCCTATTGTTTGCACTATCCTGTCTCTAATTACTTACCTTATTTTGGTGTCAAAAATATCTTAGAGGCAATACTCCTTCTGGTGGTATAACACTCAGATATTTTTGGTACTGTGTCACCCAAATAAACTACCTTTTTGGTAACACTGAGTATTGTCTTTACTTGTGTATAAGTACTGTGTAACTATAAGTGGTATTTCATTAGTTTTTCATGTCTCCTAGTTCAGCCTAAGCTGCTCTACTATAGCTACTCCTATCAGCCTAAGCTGCTAAAATGCTACTACTTCACTAATAAGGGATAACAGGACCTGGTAAAAATTGTAAGTACCCAAGGTACCCACTGCAAACCAGGCCATCCTCCTACGTTGGTGGTGCAGAGGTGGGATAAGTACTTGCAATTGCTTTACCACTTTGTTACTGGTGCTTTTCACAAGAAAAGCTTGCTCCGATATTTAGAGCATATATAATATACACCTAGAAGTAATTTTCTAACTTTCTAAAAGTTATTTTTAACTTTGAAAAAGCCTTTACAAAGTTCGGAAAAGCTTTTTTTTTTTCTAAAAAGTTAGCCCTGTTATTCTACTAACTTTTTACTCACTTTCCCAAACTTTTTTTCTCTTTCAACATGTCTTCTGTAGATGCTACCCCTAAAGTTGTGAAAACAACATATGAGAATCTTAACTTTAAAAGTTTGAGGGGTCTCTGAATTGAAAGACGTTTGGGGATTGGGAAGAACCCCAATAAGGAGTTCCTCTTAAATCTTCTCCTCCAAGATGACCAGAGACTCGCCACTGGTCCAGATCAGACAGGGAAAGAGAGTAGAGGTTGATTCCAACCAGGAAGGCTCAGAGGAGAAAATTGAAAATCCTGGGGAGGGTACTTCCACAGATCTATCTGTCGATAAGCCACTTAGTAAAAATGGAAGTGGGAAGAGTTCACACAACAAGTAGTGCTCCTTTCACCCCTAGAGGCCAGGTCACTAGAGTGGCCCCTGTTAGAGATAGATCTACCTCTGCACACTCTCATCTTACCTCTGTTTCAGAGACATCCCACACATCTAACCCTGAGGACTAGTCCCTAGATGGGGAACTCAGAAAGCTGAGGTTAGAGGAGGCCAGACTGAGGCTAATGCAGCAACAGTTGGCCTTAGACAGGGAATCCCTGGCTGTGGAGAAAGAAAGGCAGGTGTTAGGGTTAGTTCCCCATGGTGGCAGCAGCAGTTTTAGAAATTGAAATGTTAGGGAACCTCTAGACTCTAGAAATCTGCACAAAGTTGTCTCTCCTTACAAGGATGGTGATGACATATACAAGTGGTTTGCTGCACTTTAGAGGGCCTGTAAATTTCAGAGGGTCCCTAGTGTACAGTGGGCTGCTATTCTTTGGTTATCCTTCTCTGGCAAGGGAAGAGAGAGACTTCTTATTGTAATTGTAATTGTAATCGTATTTATATAGCGCTTACTACCCCTGACGAGGCGTCGAAGCGCTTTTCGATGAGTAGCACGCTACTCCGGTACCCAACAAGAATTAGTGATGGATTAGTATAATTTAAATAAGGAGTACAGTTTTAGTATTATTATGAGTTAATTTGAGTTGCGGATATGAGAGTTTGTTAGTTAGATTGACTGGAGTAATGGAGGGGTGGAGGAGGAAAGAAATCCAGAAGTGTTAGTTGGGAGTTTATCCTTCATTTACTCAATCCAAAGGCTTGAGATGAATAAAAGGGGAGCGGAGGAGAAAGAGGATGTGGAAGGGTTAGGGAGAGCATAGTAGCAGGGTGAGATGAATGCAGGAGAATTTAGTAGGGTTGTGTGGGAGGTCACAGAGGTAGAGTGACGTTTGGTGAGTTAGATGTGGAGGTGGAGGGAAGAGCTTAGGCAGAGATATTTAGGAGATGAAAGTGGTCGAAGGGATTTGGGATGAGTCCGAGTGAGAATGGAGGATAGTTTGATAGAGACATGACATAAGAGTGATGAGTAGATAAGTGTGATAAAAAGAGAGCAGAAATTCATAGATATCTAGTATAACAACCCATGCAATGATCCACAAACATGCCAGACACAGAAACAACATATACACATACATACATATATATATATATATATTTATACACACACACACACACATGCACATACAATACATAATTAGAATCATGGGTAAAAAATACTTAGTCAGACAGGTTTAAAAGAGTGTGTGTGTATTTTATTGTTATTGGTTTAGTTTCTGTAAAATGAGCATCGTGGCCTACCCAACCGGAGTATTTTCTACGAGTATGTCAGTAAGCGTTACCTATCATGTTTTATATGCCCCGTTTATATTGTACACTAAGGGTACGTGATGGGCCACGGGGTAAGCGTCTCCAGCAACCTTGTGTGCCTTTGGCAATGTGATTGTTACTAGTGCGTCTTTGTGGAGATGTCCTTGTGCTTCTGAGCATCAACAACGCACCACCGGAATCGGCGGTAAACGCATTGGGGTCGTTTTGGAAAGCTGTCCATCATCCTGGTAAAAGGCGGGAATTCCTTTACCTACTTCGAGGGTGGACGGGGCGTGGCTCAGCGGGCGGAGCTTACAGGTGCTTTATAAAGGGAGAACCTTCTACTCTGTGTCTCCAGCAGAGGAAGATAGAACCCGAGCGTCACAGTCAGATACAGATTACGCTCCAGTACATCATCAGTTCACCTCCAGGAAGGATTCTAGATCTTTTCTGCTATGGGATCTCTGAGCGTACAGCCTTGCTTTATCTTTGCCAAGCCCAAGAGTTAGTGTGGCTTGTCCTTTCCAGAGGCTGATCTTCAACTGCGGCACCTGCTACGTTTATATTTCTAAGTGCTTCCTGTTGCGGTTTAGTTTCTGTAAAATGAGCATCGTGGTCTACCCAACCGGAGTATTTTCTACGAGTATGTCAGTAATCGTTACCTATCATGTTTTATACGCCCTGTTTATATTGTACACTAGGGGTACGTGATGGGCCACGGGGTAAACGTCTCCAGCAACCTTGTGTGCCTTTGGCAATGTTATTGTTACTAGTGCGTCTTTGTGGAGATGTCCTCGTGCTTCGGAGCATCAACAACGCACCACCGGAATCGGCGGTAAACGCATTGGGGTCATTTTGGAAAGCTGTCCATCATCCTGGTAAAAGGCGGGCATTCCTTTACCTACTTCGAGGGTGGACGGGGCGTGGCTCAGCGGGCAGAGCTTACAGGTGCTTTATAAAGGGAGAACCTTCTACTCTGTGTCTCCAGCAGAGGAAGATAGAACCCGCGCGTCACAGTCAGATACAGATTACACTCCAGTACATCATCAGTTCACCTCCAGGATGGATTCTAGATCTTTTCTGCTATGGGATCTCTGAGCGCACAGCCTTGCTTTATCTTTGCCAAGCCCAAGAGTTAGGGTGGCTTGTCCTTTCCAGAAGCTGTTGGCACTGCAAAGTGATGTTGGCGGGGTAAGCTGGAGTCCCCAAACTGCAGAGTGCTACCATGCAATATCTGGGGGTCAAATGGATGACTTGCATCAGTCAGTACAGGGGTGTTGTACAAATTGCATCAAAATAATTTCTGACCACTGTAGGTACACAGTGCTTGCGGTCTCATTTCTGAAGCATCTTTTTTGCGGTTTATCAGAGAACACAATAGGCGTCAAGTTAATGCCGCACTGTCAAACCTTGAGTAAGAAAGATTCTACACCAAGAACACAAAAACTGAACGTTACAAGATATTCATATAAATTCCCCAAGGAAACACTAATGCATGGGCTTACTAGGCAATACTGATGAATCGGTTACGCCTTGGTTCCAGGTTTTACGACTACAGAATGGCAAGACTAGAGGCTAAAGGAATGATGTCAGTTGACATTTCATGAAAAGAACTACAAAATCATGCCCTTTAAATTACAAAGAGAGTAACTACTGTGTTTAGATATCGGAATAATGCAACCTACAGGAGACTTAAGTGCTCAGGCATAATTTCCTGTCCTTACATCTCTGCACCTCCATGCACACTGGCTTTAGTTCAGCAGTAGCAGTCTGCGCCGTAATGGATGGGCATCTCAACAATTATTTGGAAGCAGCTGGAACAAGCAGAGAGAAGAACTTCTCCAAGGCTCTGTGTTGGCAAGTGCTATACAGAGCAGCTGAATATCCCTTCCAACAGCAACATATTTTATCAAAGAGAGAAACCAGTCCAATACTATCACAGGCTAAATATAAAAACACTACTACTCTACACACCAAAACTGTGTACAATAAGATACACAAACTGCCAGCACAATATACATGCAGCTCATTAGTTCTTCTATACTCCATATCAACCTTGGATAATGTATGATAGAAGTGCAGCTGAATGCTACTGACAACTGGGAAAGTTGGTCATTTCTGTCCCCTGCGATCACTGCTTGGGCCAAAATCCTAAACTGGTGAAAAGAAATCTCAATCTTTTCTGGTACAGAGGCAAACAGGTTTCGCACAGCACTGTAAATGCAGTATAGGTTTTAGGAAAAACCTTAACCCCCCAGCACAGATCTAGGTCACATGTTTATAATATTTAGTGTCAAGGACTGACAGACTTCTGAAGCAAGGCTGTTTTGAATATCACACCATTGTTAGAAGGAGACTGTATGAAGTACACCTAATGCACTACTGCAGATCTCACTTCTATTAGAGATTAGCATCTTAATGTTCACCTCAAAGGTAGTAGTACCTCAGACAAGAAAAGGAGGTAACTGTGCCTCAGTAGAGTTGAGCAAACATCCTTGTTTCCTACAACGAAATCTGTGGTGTTCTCGTGTACATGCGTCTCGTATGTCACAAGATAGATGGAGCTGGGGTATTCTGGAATGTGGGAAACCGTGAGAGACAGTTGAGAAAGGCGGAACGAGTGAAACAAGGCGGTCATGGTGGGGGTGTATATCAAATAAACAGGACATCCCGAAATACCTACTTGCTCCTGTGAGTTATCCAACGTCACATTTGGGGAAGAGCAAATCTATAACCCACTCACCTCAACATCTGCTACTGTTTAACAAGGAAGAAACTTACTTTGTGGCGGTGCAGTAGCAGCTTCATCTGGTCACGAGGAGAAGTAAGTGAAATGATGGCTGCATAGTATTTAACCCCAGGCCACGTGTCAGAGAGGATGATTCAGATAACTGTCAAATTTTGAAAAATGCACTCTTGGATGGTCTGGGCTTAACCACTGAACAGTACAGACAAGTTCAGAGAGACCAGCAAGGAGTCATCACAGGACTGGACAGACTTTGTAGACTGTTCTGTGAAGGCCCTAGAAGGTTGGTTAAATGGCAGTAAGGTGACCGACTATGAAAGCCTATATAACTTGATTATGAGAGAACATATTCTGAATAATTGTGTGTCTGAATTGTTACACCAGTATCTTGTGGACTCAGATCTGACCTCTCCCCAAGAATTGGGAAAGAAGGCAGAAAAACGGGTCAGAACAAGAATGAACAGAAAGGTTCATGCAGGGAGTGACAAGGATGACAAGAAGAAGGATGGTAAGTCACATGACAAGGGTGGGGACAAAGATAAAAAACCATCAGAGTCTTCATTAGGCCTTCTAAAATCCTCTGGGGGTGGTGTGTCCAAATCCTCTTCTTACAAATATAAGAAACCTTGGTGTTATTTGTGTAAAGCCAAAGGCCATTGGGCAACTGACAGTCATTGTCCAAAAAGAAACACCAAACCTCCCACCACCACAACCCCAACTACAACCACTAGTGCCCCTAGTAATAGAAGTGGTGGGGGGAAGAGCATTACTAATAGCCAATCAAAGGGTGTAGATGGGCTCACCATTGGTAATGTAGTTGGGGTTAGTGGCATTGACCTAGCCACTTTAGTTGCTTGTCCCCTTAATATAGCTAAGTACAAGCAGCTACCCGTGATTAATGGTGTTCAGGTTGAGGCCTAGTGGGAAACAGGAGCCAGAGTCACAATCGTGAAAGACAAACTGGTTGCTCCTGAGCAGCACCTACTTTATCACCAGTACCAAGTGATAGACGCCCATAGCAACACTGTAAGCTACCCCATGGCTGTTGTGAATCTCAACTGGGAGGGTTGGTTACTGGTTCAAAGAAAGTTGTGGTAGCCACTGATTTACCTATAGAATGTCTGCTAGGCAATGATTTGTAGACTTCGGCTTGGGCTGAAGTGGAGTTGGAGGCCCATGCAGCAATCCTGGGCATTCCTGGGCATATATTTGCTCTTACCAGGGCTCAGGGCAAGAAGCAAAGAGGACAGGGAAAGGTGGATCCTGGAATAATGGACCAAGTGCACCCAAAAACTAGGGGTAAGAAGGGCAAACAATTGTCCACTATCCCTCCCTCCACAGATGATTCCCCTTTTGAGGAAGAGGAATTCTTTCCCTGTGCAGAACCTACACCAGAGTTGCTGGAAGCTGATACAGCTGAGCTTTTGGGTACAGGGTGGCCTGCCAGGGAAGAGCTGAATGTGGCACAGCAAACCTGTCCCACATTGAAGGGCCTCAGACAGCAAGCTGTCAAGCAGCAACATGGTGATGTCACTGACACACACAGAGTTTATTGGGAGAATAGTCTACTTTATACTGAAGCAACAGACCCTAAACCTGGTGCCTCCAGGAGATTGGTCACCCCCCTTCAGTACAGGGACTTCCTCCTAACTCTGGCTCATGACATCCCTTTAGCTGGGCATTTAGGCCAGAGTAAAACATGGGCACACTTGTTCCACATTTGTACTGGCCCCATATGTCAGAAGACACAAAGGAGTTTTGTCGCTCCTGTGTCACCAGCCAAGCCTGTGGCAAGACTGGGGGCACTCCAAAGGCCACCTTGATCCCACTGCCAGTGGCTGGGGTGCCCTTTAAAAGGGTAGGGGTTGATATTGTTGGCCCAATTGACCCACCAACAGCTTCTGGCAATAGATTCATCCTTCTGATGGTGGACCGTGCACAAGGTATTCAGAAGCTATACCCTTAAGGACCACTACAGCTCTACAGCTCCTGCAGTGGCAAAGGCCCTCCTGGGAATCTTTTCCAGAGTGGTTTTCCCTAAGGAAGTGGTGTCAGACAGAGGTAGTAACTTCATGTCTGCATACCTAAAAGCAATGTAGAAGGAATATGTTGTCACCTACAAGTTCACCACCCCTTATCATCCACAAACTAATGGATTGGTTGAGAGGTTTAATAAAAGTCTCAGGGCATGATTATGGAACTCTCAGAAAAACTCAGAAGGAGATGGGATGTCCTATTACCATGCCTCCTTTTCGCCTACAGGGAGGTACCCCAAAAGGGAGTGGCCTACAGTCCCTTTGAACTCCTATTTGGTCACCCAGTTAGGGGTCCCCTTGTTCTTGTTAAGGAAGGTTGGGAACAACCTTTAAAAGCTCCAAAACAAGACATTATGGATTATATATTTGGCCTAAGAAGTAGAATGGCTGAGTACATGAAAAAGTCCACTAAAAACCCTCAGGCCAGCCAAGAGCTCCAAAAGCAATGGTTTGACCAGAAGGCTGTCCTGATAGAGTACCACCCAGGACAGAAGGTGTGGGTATTGGAGCCTGTGGCCCCAAGAGCACTCCTGGACAAATGGAGTGGACCCCATCTAATTGTAGAAAATAAAGGTGAGGTCACCCACCTGGTAGACTTGGGCACTGCCAGAAGTCCCCTTAGGGTGCTTCATGTCAATCGCCTAAAGCCTTACTATGACCGGGCTGACTTAACCCTGCTCATGGCTACAGATGAGGGACAGGAAGAAGAGAGTAACTGTCTCCCTGATCTCTTCTCTAACACTGAAGCTGATGGCTTAGTGGAAGGAGTGGTTCTGGCAGACTGCCTTACTGCTGAGCAGAAGGAAGACTGTAAAAATCTCCTTGATCAGTTTTCTAAACTCTTCTCACTCACACCTGGTACAACTACTTGATGTGAACATGCAATTGACACTGGACACATTGACGTGTCAAAAGAAAAATGTACAGGCAACCTGACCATGTCAGAGATTGCATAAAAGCTGAAGTTCAGAAAGTGTTAGACCTTGGAGTTATAGAGCCTTCTGATTGCCCCTGGGCCAGCCCAGTGGCACTTGTCCCCAAACTGCATAGCAAAGAAGGAAAGAGAGAAATGAGGTTCTGTGTGGACTATAGGGGTCTCAATACAGTAACTAAAAACGGATGCTCCCCTATACCCAGGGCAGATGAGCTAATAGATACACTGGCATCTGCCAAGTATCTGAGCACTTTTGACTTGACTGCAGGGTATTGGCAGATCAAAATGTCAGAAGAAGCTAAAGCAAAAACTGCATTTTCTTCCATAGGAGGGCATTACCGATTCACAGTTATGCCCTTTGGTTTGAAAAATACACCTGTCACTTTTCAGAGGCTGATAACTACAGTCCACGAAGGTTTGGAAGCTTTCAGTGCAGCATATTTGGATGATATTGCTGTCTTTAGCTCCACCTGGGATGATCACCTGGTCTCCCTCTGGAAAGTTTTGGAGGCCCTGCAAAATGCAAGCCTAATAATCAAGGCTTCAAAGTGATAGGGCAGGGGAAAGTGGTTTTCTGGGCCACCTGGTAGGTGGAGAACAGATTGCACCAGTATAGGGGAAGATTCAGACCATTATGGACTGGGTTCCCCCTGCTACACAGACCCAGGTCAGAGGCTTCTTAGGTCTCACTGGGTATTACAGGAGGTTCATTAAGAACTATGGTTCCATTGCAGCGCCTCTTAATGACCTCACCAGCAAGAAAATGCCTAAAAAGGTATTGTGAACAGCTAGCTGTCAGAAAGCTTTTGAGGAGCTTAAGCAGGCAATGTGTTTTGCACCTGTCTTGAGGAACCCAAACTACTCCAAAAAATGCATTGTTCAAACAGATGCTTCTGAATTAGGAGTAGGGGCTGTACTATCACAACTGAACACAGAGGTCCAAGATCAACCTGCTGCTTTCATAAGCAGGAGGTTGACCCCTAGAGAAAAGCATTGGTCTGCCATAGAGAGGGAGGCCTTTGCAGTGGTCTGGGCCCTGAAGAAGCTGAGACCCTACTTCTTTGGGACTCACTTCATTTTTCGAACAGACCACAAACCTCTTTTATGGCCTAAACAAATGAAAGGTGAAACCCCTAAGTTGTTGAAGTGTTCCATTTCCCTACAGGGGATGGACTATACAGTGGAACATAGACCTGGGAGTACCCACTCCAATGCAGATGGACTCTTCAAAGATTTCCACTTAGACAATGAAGAATCATCTGGGCAAGGTTAGCCTAATTCTCCCTCGCTGGGGGGGGGGGGGGGTTGTGTAGGAAAGTACCATCTTCCTTGGCATGTTACCCCCATTTTTACCTGTATGTCAATATGTTTTTGCCTTTCTCACTGGAATCCTGCTGGTCAGGACCCCAGTGCTCATAGTTTATGGCCTAATGAGTGTGTCTGTATAGTGTTTGATTGTGTCACTGAGGCTCTGCTAATCAGAACCTCAGTGTGTATGCTCTCTCTGCTTATAAATTTGTCACTGTAGGCTAGTGACTTCATTTACCAATTTCAATTGGCACACTGGACCCCCCCATTAAGTCCCTAGTATATGGTACCGAGGTACCTTGAGCATTGGGGTTCCAGCAGATCCATATGGGCTGCAGCATTTCTTTTGCCACACATAGGAGCTCAGACAAACCCTTCCACAGGACTGCCATTACAGCCTGTGTGAAATAACGCACACTTATTTCACAGCCATTTTAACTGCACTTAAGTAACTTATAAGTCACCTATATGTCTAACCTTCACTTGCTGAAGGTTAGGTGCAAAGTCACTAGCAAAGGTGCCCCCACATAGTTCAGTGCCAATTCCCGGGACTTTGTGAGTGCGGGGATGCCATTACACGCGTGCACTACATATAGGTCAATACCTATATGTAGCTTCACAATGGTAACTCCGATATGGCCATGTAACATGTTTAAGATCATGGAATTGTCCCCGATTCCAAATATGCTATTGGGGAGCTAATTCCATATATCCTGGGGGCTCCAGTATGGACCCCCAGTACTGCCAAACCAACTCTCTGAGGCTTGCACTGCAGCTACAGCTGCTGCCACCTCACAGACAGTGTTCTGCCCTCCTGGGGTCTGAGCAGCTCAGTCCCAGGAAGGCAGAACAAAGCATTTCCTCTGAGAGCAGGGTGTTACACCCTCTCCCTTTGGAAATATGTGTTACAGGCTGAGGAGGGGTACCCCCCCAGCCTCTGGAAATGCTTTGAAGGACACAGATGGTGCCCTCCTTGCATAAGCCAGTCTATACCAATTCAGGGACCCCTTGTCTCCTGCTCTGGCATGAAACTGGACAAAGGAAAGGGGAGTGACCACTCCCCTGTCCATCACCACCCTAGGGGTGGTGCCCAGGGCTCCTCCAGTGTGTCCCAGACTTCAGCCATCTTGCTTTTCAAGGTGTGGGGGCACTCTGGAGGGCTCTGAGTGGCCAGTGCCAGCCTGTGACGTCAGAGACCCCTCCTGATAGGTCCTTACCTGATAAGGTAGCCAATCCCCCTCTCAGGACTATTTAGGGTCTCTCCTGTGGGTTCTCTTTAGATTCTGCTTGCAAGTTTCCTTCAAGAATCCTCTGCAACTACTACTTCATCCTCTGACGAACGCAGCCTGCTCCAGGAACCGCTGTAACAGCAACAAAGTATCCACAAGGGATACTTTTCTTCTGCAACTTCCGCGCCAGCCAGCAACTGCAACAGTGTCCACGGTGTGCACGCTCTGAGGACTCCCTGTCTTCATCCTGTACCAGAAGGACCGAAGAAATCTCCCGTGGGGTGACCGAGTCACTCCACTGCTCACGCAGGCACTTTCCAAGACGATCACCGGTACCCTTGACCTTCTCTCACAGCCATGAGCGTGCTCCTAAGGGCACAGAGGGTAGACCCCATCAATGTAGACTGCCCTGAGGTCCTGCTGATGCAGTTTGGAGGAGGTAAGACCTTGCCTTCCTTGAGAGCGACAGTACCCCTGCGCACTGTGTCTTCTTCACCTCCTGAGGCGCCTGAGCACTATTTGCAAAATTGCTTCATGCACAGCCTGACCCAGGTCCCCAGCACTCCTTCCTGCAATGCTCAACTTGCTGAGTTGACCTCCAGCGGCGTAGGACCCTTCTTTGTAGTGCTACACCAACTGCATTTTGCACCTCCTTTGTGCCCGTGTCCTGGGACTCCCGTGGGTGCTGCCTGGCATCCTGAGGGTTCTCTAAACTGCTGAGGGCCCCCTCTTCCTCCTCAAAAAGAGTTGAGGTCCCCAGGTCCCTCCTGGGTCCAGCCAGCGCCATATTGACGCAAAACGCAACTTTATCATAATCAAGGCTTGTTGGCGACTTCCAACATGAAATCATGTCTGTATCCATCTTCACGTCGTGGGACATCCTTTGCATCATGCAGGAACCTACTGGCAACTTCCTAGGGTGCATTCCTGTAGTCCTTCTCCAACTGGGGACTCTTCTTTTGCACCCTCTTCTGGGTTGGCAGGGGCTCCTGTCCTTCCTAGAACTTCGTTCAACTTCTGGACTTGGTCCCCTTCTTTTTCAGGTCTTCAGGTCCAGGAATCCAGCAATTGTTGTTTGCAGACCTGGTTGGTTACTGCAATAATCCATGTCACGAGGTGCAGTGTATCCTGAGGAAACTTGCAGTTCTTAACTCCTGCTTTTCTGGGCTCTGGGGTGGGATAATTTGCTTACCTTTACTGTATTCTTACTCTCCCAGCGATTCTGCACACACTACACTTGTCTAGGGGGGAATTTGTGATTCACATTCCACTTTCTTAGTATATGGTTTGTGTTGCCCCTAGACCTATTTTCTCCCTTTGCATTCTATAGCATTTCCTATTGTTTGCATTATCCTATGTCTAATTACTTACCTTATTTTGGTGTCTAGTGTATATATTGTGTATAATGCTTACCTCCAGAAGGAGTATTGCCTCTAAGATATTTTTGGTACTGTGTCACCCCAATAAACTACCTTTATTTTTGGTAACACTGAGGGGGTTATTCTAACTTTGGAGGAGTGTTAATCCGTCCCAAAAGTGACGGTAAAGTGACGGATATACCACCAGCCGTATTACGAGTTCCATAGGATATAATGGACTAGTAATACGGCTGTTGGTAAATCCGTCACTTTTCCGTCACTTTTGGGACGGATTAACACCTCCTCCAAAGTTAGAATAACCCCCTGAGTATTGTCTTTACTTGTTTATAAGTAATGTGTAACTATAAGTGGTATTGCATGAGCTTTGCATGTCTCCTAGTTCAGCCTAAGCTGCTCTGCTATAGCTACCTCTATCAGCCTAAGCTGCTAGAACACTACTACTTCACTAATAAGGGATAACTGGACCTGGTATAAGGTGTAAGTACCCAAGGTACCCACTACAAACCAGGCCAGCCTCCTACATTTACAAATCCAAAGAAATGTATGGAGATATGTTCTGCTATAATTCTTAAGGACATCATTTTATTCACAGAGCAAGTACCCCAAAGACTATTTTTAATCATACGCAGTGGGAACACTGTCTGACTCTGCCAGTGTCGTATGCTGATAAGTTTGCATATTTCTCTGGGCACAATGTTAAAAATGCTGAGTCGTATTACTTTAAATTGTCAGTAATGGAAAGCCCACGCATTTTACTTTCTGATCCAAAATGTATTTATTTTGATTCCTTTGTTTCCTGGTTAGCTGTAGAGGGCTATGAATATTGTTTGAAGTCGATAGACTTGAAATGTGTGAGGGGAAAAAAATATTGACAAATAAAGGGAAAGGATTCTTTATACCTGTTCAAATTATATTTTTTAATTAAACTGTACAACAGACAAGTTGTTCAGGCATTGCAAACATTAAGGATTTGAATGTGCCCAGTATTCCTGCCCCTGCAAAATTTTATAAATGGCAAAAGTACATAAATGCATCTGAAGATCAGCTCGATGAGTAGGTCCAGAATGGAACACTTAACACATCACTTTCACATCCTGGGGGTTGGTTATTGTGGCGAATAGACACCAATGGGTGCCATACATGTTTTGTAAACTCTTCGGGGGGTTTAGAACAAATAGGCCTGATCCTCACTATGACCCTCATTATGACATTGGCGGTAAGTGCCGCTTACCGCCATGCTGACTGCCACCAACATACTGCGACCGCGGCGGTATACCACTACACGTATTATGACCCACACATAGAAATCCGCCACTATACAGACACACACAAGTCCGCCAGCCCAAAGGTCAGTGAGAAAATGGCAGTACCAAAACAAACACCGTTACGCCAACAGAAATATGCCCACAACATGATAACCCATGAATTACAGCGGCAGACATTCAACCGCGGTAAACCACTGGCAGTACATACCGCTGCCCTCAAAATGCACACACACATACAAAACAACACCACATTGGTCAATTTAAATAACACACACCTGACACACATACACACACACCCACACACCTACACACCTACAGCACTATAAAACACACACACACATTACCCACAACCCTTTACGACTATACCGCAGCATCACAACACACCCATCCCAATACCAATGCCTGCATGCAACACCAATGCATGGACCCCCAGCACAGACCTGTGTAGTGAATCCTAGTTTGTTTTAATGGGATACCAGGAGTTAGCTTAGCCTTTGGCTTGCAGACTTGTGCCCCTGTCACCTACTTTTACCTACCTACACCTACCTTTTAACCTACTTAGCTTTCTCTGTCTTAGATCATTTATTTAATTAATTCTTCTAAGATGGCTGCATTGTTTATACTTAGGCCCTTTTGTTTAGAGTTAGGTTATCAGTGTCACCGCGCTAAGGCGTCAACTCATGCGACAAAGACAAACTGTAGGTGCTCACATTAGAAATTACCGTCCCAAGCATACAGTGTTATCTATTGTTTTGGAACAACCTATGTCAGGGGCCCAAGTAGATCTGTATAAATATATCACACTTTAACCAGATAATCAGAGGGATTCTGACCAGATACCATTGCTGCTATCGATGCTGCACGTCGCCATGGCGCTGCCCCGGATTTCATGTTCTTCCGAAGTCTGAGCTCAAGACCTCATTTCAAGGTAACTAGGGTTGGGGGGGTCCTTCCAGTGACATGGCATTGGCAGATTAAGTTTAACATACCCAGCTCTACTCTAGGTAGAAGGTTAGGCCTATCACAATAGGGTACGAGGACATTTTGGCGGTCATTACAACATTGGCGGTAAAAGCCGCTTACCGCCGTGCAGAAGACTGCCAACACACCTGCGCAGCCGCGGAAATCCGCCACAGCTATTATGACCCACAACACGGAATCCGCCAATATTCAGATGCCCACACAAGTCCGCCACACCAAAGGTCAGTGATAAACTGGCAAAAACAAAACCTCCACCGTCAAGCCAACAGAAATACGCCCACACCATCACGACCCACGAATCCATGGGGCGGTCTTTCAACCGCGGTATTCCATTGGTGGTACACACCGCCGCGCTCAAAATACACACACATCTCCAAAACACAGCCACATTGGACAAATCAAAATACACACACCTGATACACATACACATACCACTCCCACACACCCAATACAATATAAAACACACACCCACATCACCTACAAACCCCTACGACCACAATTACTGAGAGAAGGCAAGAGAGAGAGACCACCATCAACAATACTAGCATCCACAGGCACACAACACAATCACCCACATAACTTCCAAGCACCTCACACTACACACCACTACATATCAGCACACTTATCACTCCAAACACCACCCCACACATCACCTACACCACCCCATGGCACGGCAAAGACACCCCAAGTTCTCGGAGGAGGAGCTCAGGGTCATGGTGGAGGAAATTGTCCGGGTAGAGCCACAGCTATTCGGAGCACAGGTGCAGCACACCTCCATTGCAAGGAAGATGGAGCTATGGTGAAGAATAGTGGACAGGGTCAACGCAGTGGGACAGCACCCAAGAAATCGGGAGGACATCAGGAAGAGGTGGAACGACCTACGGGGAAGGTGCATTCCGTGGTCTCAAGACACCACCTTGCGGTTCAACGGACTGGCGGCGGACCCCCACCTCCTCCCCCACAACTAACAACATGGGAGGAGCAGGTCTTGGCGATTCTGCATCCTGAGGGCCTCGCAGGAGTAGGTGGAGGAATGGACTCTGGTAAGTCAAATCTTAACTATTACATCCCCACCCTACCTAACACCAAGCCCTGCATGCAACAACAAAGCATGGACACCTATCACTAAAGCATGGCCACTGCACATACCCATACACCCCCCTAAACCATCATCCCACAAGGTCCCACACAGGAATGCAAGCACTGGGGTACACGGTCACACACCCACTGCACACCATACCACACACAGATGTAATAAACATCCTTTTATACCCCTGCAGGACCTCTACCCAACGTCACCGGACAGGAGGGTCCACACATGTCCACACCACCAACAGAAGAGGCCTACAGTGATGACAGCACCTCTGTCCAACTGGATCTAGATGACCAGCCTGGCCCATCGGGGACCTCGGGACAGTCTGTTCCCCTCACACAGTCACAGGCCACCACAGAGCTTCCCCCCTCTGAAAACACCAGCACAGCACCCACCCAGCGGGCCCATACCTCCGTCCCCAGGACACGTCAATCAGTAGTGTGTCCACCACTACAGGGAACCCAGGCTAACCCACCACCCCAACAACAACAGGTACCTGGGGGCAGTGGTAGTGGGCACACGGTCCAGGGGACGGAGGCCCAGGAACACAGGGGAACTGGGAGGGCTGCTGTGTGACAGGGGGAGGACAGGCCCAAGGGAACCCACTCTACACGAGGCCCTCTCCAACATCATGGGAGCCTACCACCACTCCCAGGAGACGATGGCAACGGTACTGGCCAAGTTTCAGGAGACCCAGCGCCTCCAGGAGGAACAGTATTTGGGCTTCAGGGAGGAACTCAGAACCATCAATTCCACCCTGGGCACCATTGTAGGGGTGCTGAAGGAAGTACTCAACACCAGGAGGGACACTGTGGCACTACAAGGGGCCCCTGACACTAGCCTGGACGATGTACTGCCCACCACCTCCACCGGCGCTAGTGAACAGGACCAGCACCCCACCCCCTGCAGAGGGAGAACCACCTCGCAAACAGTCCCTGAGATCGAGGACAAAGACAGAGAACAATGCCAAGACCCCCGCCAAGAAATGAGACCACCCTGAATGTCATCCTGCTGTCCCATTTTGTCACCCTGTCCATCCTTAAACTGCCCCAGCTCCACTTCCTATGCCCATTTGGGCAATGCACCTGTGAGACTAATAGACTGGACTCTGCCATGGATATTCCTCCACCATCACCCCTCACCATTTTGCTACCCCCTCCAGTATTGAGCACTAAAATAAACACCCTTAAAGCACAAAACAATCTGGAGTCAGTCTGTGATTTTGAAATAGTGTATTAGCAATTACTGTGGCAAAAAGCTCTTTCATTTGTAATGTCAACATACCTATGTCACACAGCTGTAGTCCATGATGAATCAAAGCAGAAGTCACACTGTGGGACACACATCTGTGAAATCGTAAGGGAAAGTGACAACTCAGTGACCATACACTGGGTGAAAACGACAGACAGTAGAGAGGTAGTAGTGTTAAAGTACATGTAGTAGGCAGGTTTGTATTCTTACCTGTGTTTCACTGTAAAAATTGCTGGATCACTGAGTCCCTGTTGTCCATGTCTTCTTCTTCTGCTTCCTCATCTTAACTGTCCAGAGGCTCTACAGCTGCAACAACACCGCCATCTGGACCATCCTCCTGCAGAAAAGGCACCTGTCATCGCAAAGCCAAGTTGTGAAGCATACAGCAGGTCACGATGATCTGGCACACCTTCTTTGGTGAGTAGAATAGGGATCCACCTGTCATATGGAGGCACCTGAACCTGGCCTTCAGGAGGCCAAAGGTCCATTCAATCACCCTCCTAGTTCGCCCATGGGCCTCATTGTAGCGTTCCTCTGCCCTTGTCCTGGGATTCCTCACTGGGGTCAGTAGCCACGACAGGTTGGGGTAACCAGAGTCACCTGCAAATGGCGAGGGACAACTGTTAGACACACACTAACCTGTAGGGATATTCCAGACCCAGACAACCATTCCCACTGTCTTGCTTCCAGGTGCTCACCTAATAGCCACACACGGTGCCTCTGGAGTTGACCCATCACATAAGGGATGCTGCTATTCTGCAGGATGTAGGCGTTATGTACTGAGCCAGGGAACTTGGCATTCAAATGGGAGATGTACTGGTCGGCCAAACATACCATCTGTACATTCATCGAATGATAACATTTCCGGTTTCCGTACACCTGTTCACTCCTGTGGGCGGGGGGGACCGAAGCCACATGGGTCCCATCAATGGCACCTATGATGTTGGGGATATGTCCCAGGGCATAGAAATCACCTTTCACTGTAGGCAAATCCTCCACCTGAGGGAAAACGATGTAGCTCCACATGTGTTTCAGCAGGGCAGACAACACTCTGGACAACACGTTGGAAAACATAGGTTGGGACATCCCTGATGCTATGGCCACTGTTGTTTGAAATGACCCACTAGCAAGGAAATGCTTGAGGGGGGATTCCTGTGGGATGGTGGATAGCTGACATCAGGTCTGGCTCCAGCTGGGTACACAGTTCCTGGATTGTGGCACGGTCAAGCCTGTAGGTGATGATCACATGTCTTTCCTCCATTGTCGACAGGTCCACCAACGGTCGGTACACCGGAGGATGCCGCCATCTCCTCACATGTCCCAGTGGACGGTGCCTATGAAGGACAACAGCGAGCACAGAGTCAAACAACTCAGAGGTACGTAGCCACAGCTTACACAGAACACGAATCATAATCCAAAAAGTGGCCTGTATGTGTGTTGAGTCTAGGCCTACGTATGTGTGATGCAGTTAAAAGTGAAGCCATGTGGGCCCCTGAAATGGCAGCTTTCTGACCTGTAAAGTGGGACAATAGGATGTGAGGTAACTGCGCTGGCATTGTACACCGTCGCGGTAGGCTGTCGAAGACCGCGGCACAATGCTGCATTGGTTAATATTGGACCCTATGGGTCCCAGGAGCCAATGGCAAGGTACGCCGGTGGTGATGGTACGCACCGCCGCGGAAGTGACCGCCATTTTCTATCTGTTCAATCACTCGATACCTGATCTTCGACAGGAGAGGACCTACACTGCAAGTGCTGCTGTGACCTCGGTCTGGAAGAGACAATGGCTCAAGTGTCTGGGGAAAGGGCCCCTGCCTTCACATTGGAGGAGTTGGAGAAACTCTTGGATGTGGTCCTCCCCCAGTACACGCTACTCTGTGGTCCTCCAGACAAACAGGTAAGTACACTGGGAGCATGCTGTATGGGCTATGGGGGAGAGTGGGGCGTGCATGAAACGACGGTGAGTGCATGTGCCACATGCCAAGGGTAGGGATGGGGGCCAATAACTGTGACGGTGCAGTTGGTGATAAGTTTCTCTTCCCCCTGTACAAATCATGTAGGTCAGCACCCAACAGAAAAGAGATATTTGGCGTGCAATCGCCAAGGACGTCTGGACCCTGGGGGTCTACCACAGACGGAGCACCCACTGCCGGAAAAGATGGGAAGACATTCGCCGCTGGAGCAAGAAGACGGCGGAGGCTCAGCTGGGGATGGCCTCCGAACGTGGGAGGGGTGCCCATCGCACCATGACGCCCCTGATGTTCAGAATCCTGGCGGTGGCGTACCCGGAGTTGGATGGGCGCTTGAGGGCATCACAGCAGCCACAAGGGGCTCTCATCCTGACGATTTAGTGCGCAGTGGAGGTGTCTGGGTGGGGGAGGTGGGCTGTGGATTTCCCTAGGCCAGGGCGAGTTTAGTAGGCAAGGTCCATCCATAAGGCAGGCCATGTGGCACCCCACCCTACCTCAGTAGAGTGTCAAGTACACCTAGTCATGCCCCTGTGTCATCCATGTGTGCAGATGTCGTCCATAGCCTAGTAGGCCATTTCCCTGGAATTGAACAGTGGAGCCCAAGAGCGCGGCGTAGTGCAGGGGGCTTGTGTATCTGTCGTGTCCGCCAACAGTAGCGGTAATGCATGCACTCAACATGTCTTTCTTCTGTCGTCCTCCCCCTTTTTGTGGTCTCCCTGTTCTTGTGTGCATTAGCATCATCAGGCGGAGGAGTAGTGGCACCAGAGCACGAGGGAGCTGCATCTCACATGGCCCTGGAGGGCAAAACTACGGACTCAGAGTTCATCAGTGGGATGGACGACAAGGGGAGCTCCACGGCGGGGACAGGAGCTGACACCAGCGACACGGACTCATCCTCTGATGGGAGCTCCCTTGTGGTGGTGGCAACATCTGTGCCCCCTGCATCTACAGGTACAGCCACCACCCCCCCTACCAGCACCACCCATCCAGCAGCCCCTCAGCCTTTGCCCCGTGCCCGCTCACCCAGGAGGGTGGGCATCACCTTCGCCCCAGGCACCTCAGGCCCTTCCCCAGTCAGCCCTGCTGCCCTCAGTGAGGAGGCCATTGACCTTCTCAGGTCCCTCACTGTTGGGCAATCTACCATTTTGAATGCCATCCAGGGTGTAGAAAGGCAGTTGCAACAAACAAATACATTCCTGGAGGGCATTCATTCTGGTCAGGCAGCCCTTCAGCAAGCTTTTCAGACTCTGGCCTCAGCACTGATGGCAGCCATTGTCCCTGTCTCTAGCCTCCCCCTCCAACTTCCTCCACCCAGACCCAATCCCCTGTACCCCAGCCTATCCCAAGCACACCTTCAGACCAGCATGCAAACACGTCAACATACAAGGGAAGCTCAGGCAGACATAAGCACCAAATATCCCACAGGCACTCACGCAAGCATCACACACATGCAGACACACCAACATCCACTGCCTCCACTGTGTCCCCCTCTTCCTCGTCTCCCTCCTACCTCCCAGTCTCGTCTCCACTCACACCTGCATGCACTACATCAACAGCCACTACTGCCATCACCAACACACACACCACCACACCCCGCTCACGTGCAGTCACCACCTCCACTACCATTTACACATCCCCTGTGTCCTCTCCCAGTGTGTCTGTGACGCCCCCTCCCAAGATACACAAATGCAGGCACACACCCACCGAACAGCCATCCACCTCACAACAGCCTCCAGCGCATGCACCTTCACTCAAAGTCAGCAAATGAACACCTCCCACAAGCACAACCTCTTCCTCCACTCCCAAACCCCCTCCAGCTACCCGTCCCAGTGTCTCCCAAAAACTTTTCCTGTCCAACCTTGACCTCTTTCCCACACCTCCCCCACCCCGTCCGTCTCCTAGGTCCCGAACTAGCACCTCAGCCACAACATCTCCGGGACCAGTGGTGCCTGTAGTCACCAGAATCTGGAGTGCACCATTCCACCAGCGCAGCCTGTGTAGCACGGAGCCACAGCACAGACAGTCCCCCACCTGTGAAGCATCAAAGGTAGGCCAGTGCCCGGCAGGAGAGGGGGAAGACTCCAGCCACCAAAGCCGCTCCCAGTGGTCCCGGTGGGAGTTTGGCATCAGCTGCGACACCTTCCAAGGTGGGGAAGGGACACAAGAAACCAGGAAAGTCTGGGAAGAGCAGCACGGCGGAGGAGACCGCCATCATCCCTGCTGCCCAGGAGGCCACAGCCATCATCCCCGCTGGCCAGGAGGCCACAGCCATCATCCCCGCTGCCCAGGAGGCCACCGCCATCATCCCCGCTGGGCCAGAGAGGACCGTCAGCACAAGCCCCGCTGGGCTAGAGAGGACCGCCAGCACAAGCCCCGCTGGGACAGAGAGGACCGCCAGCACAAGTCCCGCTGGGCCAGAGAGGACTGCCAGCACAAGCCCCGCTGGGCCAGAGAGGACCGCCAGCAGAAGCCCCGCTGGGCTACAGAGGACCGCCAGAGGCTGAGTCACTACAAAGGAGCCTGCCGCTCCAAGCACCGCTGAACAGGGCACCGCCGCCTCAAGCACCGCTGAACAGGGCACCGCCACCTCAAGCACCGCTGAACAGGGCACTGCCGCCTCAAGCACCGCTGAACAGGGCACCGCCGCTCCAAGCACCTGCTGAACAGGGCACCGCCACCTCAAGCACAGCTGAACAGTGCACCGCCGCCTCAAGCCCCGCTGAACAGGGCACCGCCACCTCAAGCACTGCTGCCCCATGAGCGCAAAGGGCACTGATGCTACTGAGTCCGTCACGGGCAGGATGAAGCACTCTGGGCACAAAGCCTCCTCCAGAACCAGTGGAGAGATACATCCACTACCTCTGTCCTTAGCAAGATGAAGCACTCTGGGAACAAAGTCCCCTCCAGAACCAGTAGAGAGATACATCCACTACCTCTGTCCTTAGCAGGATGAAGCACTCTGGGCACAAAGCCCCCTCCAGAACAAGTGGAGAGATACATCCACTACCTCTGTCCTTAGCAGGATGAAGTACTCTGGGCACAAAGCCCCCTCCAGAACCAGTGGAGAGATACATCCACTACCTCTGTCCTTAGCAGGATGAAGTACTCTGGGCACAATGCCTCCTCCAGAACCAGTGGAGACTGTTATCCACTTGAGAGACTGTGGCTTTGCACTCCCCAGGATGGAACAGTGGGCAACCCACCCACTGTAGAGACTTGAGAGGCTGTGGCTTTGCACTCCCCAGGATTGAACAGTGGGCAACCCACCCACTGTAGAGACTTGAGAGGCTGTGACTTTGCACTCCCCAGGATTGAACAGTGGGCAACCCACCCACTGTAGAGACTTGAGAGACTGTGGCTTTGCACTCCCCAGGATTGAACAGAGGGCAACCCACCCACTGTAGAGACTTGAGAGACTGTGGCTTTGCACTACCCAGGATGGAACAGTGGGCAACCCACCCACTGTGGATACTTGAGAGACTGTGGCTTTGCACTCCCCAGGATTGAACAGTGGGCAACCGACCCACTGTAGAGACTTGAGAGACTGTGGCTTTGCATTCCCCAGGATTGGACAGTGGGCATGTGGCCCTCTCATGGATTTGGCGTCGTGCCCCCCGTTTCCCTCCCCCTGAGGTGCCTGTTTTCTTGCTCTCTGATGCCCCTGCAGTGTTCTCTCCGTCGTGGTCGGGGATCTTGTGTGCCCAGTGTTCCACGCACTTAATTGGAGCACTACCTGGACTACTATGCTTGGTGTATATTTTGTTTATGGTGTATATATATATATATTTGCCTACTTGATTTTAATATATTACAATGGTTCCACTAATTTCCTTTTGTCTTTGCATTCTTCCGGGGGGGTTGGGGGGTGTGACTATCATGTATTAATATGTATTAGTGTGTGTGTTGTAGTGGGTGAGGGTGGGGGTGGGGGTGTTGCATGTGTGTGTCCCTGTTTTTCCCTCCCCCTCCCCTGTGTTGTAGGTGCAGTACTCACGTGTTTATCGCAGGGAGAATTTAGAGTTCCGGCTCCATGGTGTCCTAGTTCCTCGTGGGGTGTGTAGAGGTGAGCTTTTCCCTTCGGAATCCTGTTTCCGCCGTGTTATTATCCGCAGTGAATCCACCCCGGAAAAGGTGGCGAATTGACCAGTTGTGATACTGTGGGCGGTACTTTGTCTTCCGCCTGTCTGTTGGCAGTGACCGCAATGCTGTTTGTTTGTACCGCCATGGCGGTCGGAGTGTTAAAGTGGCTGTCTTTGTTGGCGGTTTCCGCCACGGTCGTAATTGCAATTTTTTTTACTGCCGGCCTGTTGGCGGTCTTACCACCGCTTTAAAACCAACCGTCAGGGTTGTAATGACCACCTTTTTGTTTTTCCCTGCTAACACAAGATGGTGGGGGTCTTCATAATTGTAGGAGGCTGGCCTGGCTTATAGTGGGTACCTGATGGTACTTACACCTTTTGAAAGGTCCAGTTATCCCTTATTAGTAGATTAGTAGTGTTCTGGCAGCTTAGGCTGATAGAGGTAGCTATAACAGAGAAGCTTAGGCTGAAATAAGAGACATGCAAAGCTCCTACCATGCCACTTCTGTCATATAGCACTATGTCATAAGAATCACAATACTCAGAGCTTCTAAAAATAAAGGTATTTTATTTTAGTGACAATGTGCCAAAAATATCTCAGAGGATGTACTCCCTTAGGAGGTAGGCAAAATACACAAAATATACACACACATCAAAATCAGGTAAGTAAACAGTTAGGAAAGTAGTGCAAACACTGTAGAATACAATAGGATGCAATGGGCCTGGGGCAACACAAACCATATACTAAGAAAGTGGAATGCAAATCACTTACGGACCCCTGGCCTAGTGTAGTGTGTAGAGGGTTGTTGGGAGTGTAAGAAAACACTAAGGGGCATATTTATACTCCGTTTGCGCCGAATTAGCGTCGTTTTTTTCGACGCAAATTCGGCGCAAAACTAACGCCATATTTATACATTGGCGTTAGACGCGTCTAGCGCCAAAGTATGGGCAAATAGCGTCATTTTTTTGCGTGAACGCCTTCCTTGCGTTAATGAGATGCCAGGAAGGCGTTCCCGTCTAAAAAAATGACGGCGACGCAAATGCGTCGTATTTATACTCCCGGGCAAAAATCACGCCCGGGAGTGGTCGGGTCAAAAAACCCCGCATTTGCGCCACTTTTTAACGCCTGGGTCAGGGTAGGCGTTAAGGGGCCTGTGGGCTCAAAATGAGCCCACAGGTGCCCTCCCCTTCCCCCAGGGACCCCCCCTGCCACCCTTGCCCACCCCAGGAGGACACCCAAGGATGGAGGGACCCATCCCAGGGACATTCAGGTAAGTTCAGGTAAGTATACATTTCTTTTTTTTGTTTTTTTTTTGGGTGGCATAGGGGGGCCTTATTTGTGCCCCCCTACATGCCACTATGCCCAATGACCATGCCAAGGGGACATAAGTCCCCTGGGCATGGCCATTGGGCAAGGGGGCATGACTCCTGTCTTTACTAAGACAGGAGTCATGTAAATGGCGTCTGGGCGTCGTTAAAAATGGCGCAAATCGGGTGGAGGTGATTTTTTGCGTCAACCTGACTTGCACCATTTTTAAGACGCCCTAGCGCCACTTTTCCCAACGCCGGCGCTGCCTGGTGTACGTGGTTTTTTTCCACGCACACCAGGCAGCGCCGGTCTGCTTGCGCCGGCTAACGCCATTCAATAAATACGGCGCCCGCATGGCGCTTCAGAATGACGTTAGCCGGCGCAAACTTTTTTGACGCTAAACTGCGTTAGCGCAGTTTAGCGTCAAAAAGTATAAATACGGGCCTAAGGGTGTCCGAGATACCCCAACCTAAGACCCTGAAAGGAGGAGTAAAGTGACCCTACTTCTCCAGAAACACAAAAATGTTGTGATAGGAGATTCTGCAAAGACCACAACTGACTGCAAAGCACTGAAGACAGATTCCAGGACATGGGGACCTGTAAAAGAAGGGGACCATGTCCAAGAGTTACAAAAGTGTCCGGGGGGGGGCAGGAGCCCACTAAATCCCGGATGAAGGTGCAAAATGGCTGCCTCCGGGTGAAAGAAGCTGAAGATTCTGCAACAACGGAAGATGCCAGGAATTTTTCCTTTGGTCAGAAGATGCCCCACGGCATGCTGGAGGAAGCAGAAGTGTTTCCACGCAGAAAAATTGCAAACAAGCCTTGCTAGCTGCAAGAGTTGTGGTTGAGGATTTTAGGTGCTGCTGGGGACCAGGAAGGACCAGGATGTTGCCCCTTGGAAGAGGAGACAGAGGGGATGCTCAGCAACTCAGAGAGCCCCTGCAAAAGCAGACAGCACCCGCAGAAGTACCAGAACAGGCACATAGAATATCTGAGGACAGCAGTTGACTCAGAGTCACAAAGGAGGGACCCACAACTTCGGAGTCCAACTCAGTGAGTTGGGCAATGCAGGACAGAGTGCTGGGGACATAGGCTAGGCTGTGCACAAAGGAAGTCCTGGGAAAGTGCACAGAAGCCGGAGCACCTGCAAATCACTCAGTACACAGGTTTGCTGTCTGGCATGGGAGGCAAGGACTTACCTCCACCAAATTTGGACAGAAGGGCCTCTGGACTGTGGGAGACACTTGGACCCAGCTCCTGTGTTTCAGGGACCATGCTCCTCAGGATGAGAGGGGACCCAGAGGACTGGTGATGCAGTATTTTGGTGCCTGCGTTGGCAGGGGGAAGATTCTGTCGACCCACTGGAGATTTCTTCTTGGCTTCCAGTGCAGGGTGAAAGCAGACAGCCCTCAGAGCATGCACCACCAGGAAACAGTCGAGAAAGCCGGCAGGATGAGGCGCTACAATGTTGCTGGTGGTCGTCTTGCTACTTTGTTGTGGTTTTGCAGGCGTCCTGGAGCAGTCAGCAGTCGATCCTTGGCACAAGTCAAAGAGGGAAGTGCAGAGGAACTCTGGTGAGCTCTTATATTCGTTATCTGAGGAATAGCCCAGAGGAGATACCCTAAATAGCCCAAAAAGGAGGTTTGGCTACTGAGAAAGGAGGCTTGGCTACTAAGAGAGGTAAGCACCTATCAGAAGGGGTCTCTGACGTCACCTGCTGGCACTGGCCACTCAGAGCTCTCCATTGTGCCCCAACACCTCTGAATCCAAGATGGCAGAGGTCTGGGACACACTGGAGGAGCTCTGGGCACCTCCCCTGGGAGGTGCAGGTCAGGGGAGTAGTCACTCCCCTTTCCTTTGTCCAGTTTCACGCCAGAGCAGGGATGGGGGATCCCTGAACCGGTGTAGACTGGCTTATGCAGAGATGGGCACCATCTGTGCCCATCAAAGCATTTCCAGAGGCTGGGGGAGGCTACTCCTCCCCAGGCCTTCACACCTATTTCCAAAGGGAGAGGGTGTAACACCTTCTCTCAGAGGAAATCCTTTGTTCTGCCTTTCTGGGACCAGGCTGCCCAGGCCCCAGGGGGCAGAATCCTGTCTGAGGGGTTGGCAGCAGCAGCAGCTGCAGTGGAGACCCCAGAAAGGCAGTTTGGCAGTACCCAGGTTCTGTGCTAGAGACCAGGGGATGCATGGACTTGTCCCCCCAATACCAGAATGGTATTGGGGGGACAATTCCATGATCCTAGATATGTTGCATGGCCATGTTTGGAGTTACCATTGTGACGCTACATATAGGTAGTGACCTATATGTAGTGCACACGTGTAATGGTGTCCCCGCACTCACAAAGTTTGGGGAATTTGCCCTGAACAATGTGGGGGCACCTTGGCTAGTGCCAGAGTGCCCACACACTAAGTAACTTGGCACCTAACCTTCACCAAGTGAGGGTTAGATGTATAGGTGACTTATAAGTTACTTATGTGCAGTGAAAATGGCTGTGAAATAACGTGGACGTTATTTCACTCAGGCTGCAATGGCAGTCCTGTGTAAAAATTGTCTGAGCTCCCTATGGGTGGCAAAATAAATGCTGCAGCCCATAGGGATCTCCTGGAACCCCAATACCCTGAGTACCTAGGTACCATATACAAGGGAATTATAAGGGTGTTCCAGTGTGCCAATGAGAATTAGTAAAATTAGTCACTAGCCTGCAGTGACAATTTTAAAGCAGAGAGAGAGCATTAACACTGAGGTTCTGGTTAGCAGAGCCTCAGTGATAGAGTTAGGCACCACACAGGGAACACATACAGGGCATACATTATAACCACTGGGGTCCTGCCTGGCAGGATCCCAGTGACACATAGGCAAAACAAACATACATACAGTGAAAAAGGGGGTAACATGCCAGGCAAGATGGTACTTTCTTATACAACCCCCCCAAACGAAGACAATACGCCTAACCTTGCCCAAATGAGTCTTCATTATCTAAGTGGAAATATGTGGAGAGTCCATCTGCATTGGAGTGGATACTCCCAGGTCTATGTTCCAATGTATAGTCCATTCCCTGTAGGGATATGGACCACCTCAACAATTTAGGGTTTTCACCCTTCATTTGTTTCAGCCAAAGTAGAGGTTTGTGGTCTGTCTGAACAATAAAGTGAGTACCAAACAGGTATGGTCTCAAGTATTTCAGTGCCCAGACCACAGCAAAGGCCTCCCTCTCTATTGCAGACCAACACTTTTCTCTAGGGGTCAACCTTCTGCTGATAAAAGCAACTGGTTGATCCTGCCCTCAGTATTCAGTTGTGAGAGTACTGCCCCAACCCCCAATTCAGATGCATCAGTCTGTACAATTAATTTCTTGGAGTAACAAGGGCTTTTTAGGAAAGGTGCAGAGCACATGGCCTGTTTGAGCTCCTCAAAAGCTTTTTGACAGCTAGCTGTCCACAATACCTTCTTAGGCATCTTCTTGCTAGTGAGATCATTAAGAGGGGCTGCAATGGAGCCATAATTCTTTATGAATCTCCTATAGTACCCTGTGAGGCCTAAGAAGGCTCTCACCTGGGTTTGAGTTGTCGGGGGAGCCCAGTCCATGATAGTCTGAATCTTCCCCTGTAGTGGTGCAATCTGTTCTCCACCTACTAGGTGGCCTAGATCCAGATTAACCACTTTACCCTGCCCTTTCTGGCACTTTGAGACCTTGAAAGTGAGGCCTGCCTTTTGCAGGGCCTCTAAAACTTTCCATAGGTAGACCAGGGGATCATCCCAGGTTGAGATAAAGACAGCAATATCATCTAGATATGCTGCACTAAAAGCTTCTAACCCTTGCAGGACTGTGTTCACCAACCTCTGAAAGTGGCAGGTGCATTTTTCAAACCACAGGGCATCACTGTGAATTGATAATGCCCTCCAATGGTTGAAAATGCAGTGTTGGGTTTAGCATCTTCTGATAACCTAATCTGCCAATACCATGCAGTTAGATCAAAGTGCTTAGATACTTGGAAGAAGCCAGTGTATCTATAAGCTCATCTGCCCTGGGTTTAGGGTGAGCATCTGTCTTGGTTACTTGATTGAGCCCTCTATAATCCACACAAAACCTCATCTTTCTCTTTCCATCTTTGGTGTGAGGTTTTGGTACAAGCACAACTGGGCTAGCCCAGGGGCTTTCTGAAGGCTCAATCACCCCTAAGTCCAACATTTTCTACACCTCTTGTGTAAGGCAGTCTCTGACATGGTGAGGCTGCCTATAAATCTGACTTTTGACAGGCAGGCTGTCTCCAGTATCAATTGTAAGTTCACACCAGGAAGTAGTACCTGGTACAAGTGAAAGGAGTTCAGAAAACTAAAGTAGGAGATTGACACAGTTTACTTTCTGTTCTGCAGTAAGACAATCTGCTAAGACTACTCCCTCCACTAGGCCATCAGCTTCAGTGGTGGAGAAGAGATCAGGGAGAGGGCCAATCTCTTCTTCCTGTCCCTCATCTGTTGCCATGAGCAGGGTGAGATCAGCCCAGTCATAGTAGGGTTTCAGGCAGTTGACATGAATCACCCTAAGGGGACTCCTGGCAGTGCCCAGGTCTACCAAATAGGTAACCTCACCCTTCTTTTCAACAATTAGATGGGGTCCACTCCATTTGTCCTGGAGTGCTCTTGGGGCCACAGGCTCCAATACCCACACCTTCTGTCCTGGGTGGTACTGAGTCAAGACAGCCTTCTGGTCATGCCATTGCTTTTGCAGCTCCTGGCTGGCATGAAGGTTTTTACTGGTCTTTTTCAGATACTCAGCCATTCTGGATCTTAGGCCAAGTACATAGTCCACTATGTCCTGTTTAGGAGCTTTTAAAGGTTGTTCCCAACCCTCCTTCACAAGAGCAAGAGGACCTCTCACAGGGTGCCCAAAGAGGAGTTCAAAGGGGCTGAAGCCCACTCCTTTTTGGGGTACCTCCCTGTAAGCAAAAAGGAGGCAAGGTAACAGGACATCTCATCTCCTTCTGAGTTTTTCAGGGAGTCCCATTATCATACCTTTGAGAGTTTTATTAAACCTCTCAACCAGACCATTTGTTTGTGGATGGTAAGGGGTGGTGAACTTGTAGGTAACACCACACTCCTTCCACATTGCTTTTAGGAATGCAGACATGAAGTTGCTACCTCTGTCTGACACCATTTCCTTAGGGAAACCCACTCTGGAAAAGATTCCCAGGAAGGCATTTGCCACTGCAGGAGCTGTAGTGGTTCTTAAGGGGGTGGCTTCAGGGTACCTAGTGGCATGGTCCACTACCACCAAGATACATCTATTGCCTGAAGCTGTTGGAGAGTCAAGGGGGCCAACTATGTCAACCCCTACCCTTTCAAAGGGCTCCCCAACTACTGGAGGTGGAATTAAGGGGGCCTTTGGAGTGCCACCAGTCTTGCCACTGGCTTGGCAGGTCACACAAGAGCGACACAACTCTTTAGTGTCCTCTGACATATGAGGCCAGTGAAACAAGGGGACAATTCTTTCCCAAGTTTTCGTCTGGCCCAAATGCCCAGCCAAAGGAATGTTATGTGCCAGGGTAAGAAGGAACTCTCTGTACTGCAAGGGAATGACCAATCTCCTGGCAACTCCAGGTTTAGGGTCCCTTGACTCTGTGTACAAGAGGTCATCTTCCCAATACACCCTATGGATATCACTGACATCCCCATTCTGCTGTTTGACAGCTTGCTTTCTTAAACCCTCTAATGTGGGACAGGTTTACTGTGCCACACTCAGCTCTTCCCCGGCTGGCCCCCCCTGAACCCAAAAGCTCAGCAGTGTCTGCTGCCAGCTCCTCTGGTGTACGTTCTGCACAGGGAGAGGATTTGTCTTCTTCAAAAGGGGAATCATCTGTAGAGGGAGGGATAGTGGGCAGGGGTGTCCCCTTCCTACCCCTAGTTTTTGGGAGCACTTGGTCTATTGTTCCAGGATCCAAGTTTCCCTGTCCTTTTTGCTTCTTGGCCTGAGCCCTTGTCAAAGCAAATATATGCCCAGGAATGCCCAGCATTGCTGCATGAGCCTCCAGCTCCACTTCTGCCCAAGCTGATGTTTCCAAATCATTGCCCAGTAAGCAATCTACAGGTAAATCAGTGGATACCACAACTTTCTTTGGACCAGTAACCCCCCCCCACCCAGTTGAGATTCACAACAGCCATGGTGTGGCTAAGAGTGTTGTTATGAGCATCAGTCACTTGCTACTGCTGACCAAGTAGGTGTTGATCAGGGTGGACCAGTTTTTCTATCACCATAGTTACATTGGCTCCTGTGTCCCTGTAGGCCTCAACCTCAACACCATTGATTAGGGGTAGTCGCTTGTACTTATCCATATTAAGGGGACAAGCAACCAAGGTGGCAAAGTCAATGCCACCATCAGAGACTAAAACAGCCTCTGTGATATCCCTAACAAGACCAACCCCAACTACATTGCCAACAGTGAGCCCAGCTACACCCTTGGATTGGCTATTTGTAATAGATTTCCCACCACCACTGCTATTACTAGGGGCACTAGGGGTTGCAGTTGGGGTTGTGGTTGTGGTGGTGGGAGGTTTGGTGTTTTTCTTTGGACAAGTGGAATCACTTGCCCAATAGCCTTTTACTTTAGATAAATAACACCACAGCTTTTTCTGATTGTTAGAAGAGGATTTGGACCCACCACCCCCAGAGGATTTTTGTGGGCCTGATGAAGACTTAGAATGTTTACTTTTGTCCCCAACCTTGTCAGAAGGCTTACCATCCTTCTTTTTGCCAACCTTGTCACCCCCTGTATGAACTTTTATGTTCACTCTTGTTCTGACCGATTTGTCTGCCTTCTTTCCCAATTCTTGGGGAGAGGTCAGATCTGAGTCTACCAAGTACTGGTGCAACAAATCAGACACACAATTGTTAAGAATATGCTCTCTCAGGATCAGATTATACAGGCTTTCATATTCAGATACTTTACTGCCATGTCACCAACCCTCCAAGGCCTTCACTGAGCAGTCAACAAAATCTGTCCAGTCTTGAGAGGACTCTTTTCTGGTGTCTCTGAACTTAATCCTGTATTGTTCAGTGGTCCATCCAAGAGAGCATCCTTCAAAACTTTGTAATTATTGGCATCACTTTCTCTGACAGTAAGGAGCCTATCCCTACCCTTTCCAGTGAAAAAGAGCCACAAGATAGCAGCCCACTGCCTTTGAGGGACCAACTGTACCATACAGGCCCTCTCAAGTGCAGTAAACCACTTGCTGATGTCAACCCCCTCATTGTAAGGGGGGACAATCTTTTGCAGGTTCCTAGAATCTTGTTCTCCTACAGGATTACTATCAAGAACACTGCTGCTGCCACAATGGGGAACCAACCCCAACCTCTGCCTTTCCCTTTCTACATCTAGAGATTCACTGTCTATGGCCAACTGCTGCTGTCTCAGCTTCAGCCTGGCCTCTTCCAACCTCAGCTTTCTGAGCTCCCCGTCTAGGGTGTTATTCTCTTGGTGGGAGGCTTGGAAATTCTGAGACACAGATAAAAAGTGGGAATGTGCAGAAGTGGTCCTGTCTCTAACTACCTGAACCCTAGATACCTGGCCTTTTGGAGTGAAAGATGCCCTACTGATGTGTGACCCCCCTCCCACTACTAGCTTCACTAGATGGCCTATTAGCTGACAGTTCTTTAGATGAACCCTCCCCAGAGTCCTCAGGGCCCTCCCCTGATTCTTGCTGGGTACCCCCTCCTCTACCTCCTGGTCCTGGGATGTGCCAGACTGGTTCTGGTCACTTTCTAGGAGAAGGCTAAGGAGAAGATCTTTGGTAGGGTTCTTACCAATGCTTAAACCTCTTTCTATGCTGAGACCTCTCAAACTTTTAAAGTTTAAACTACCATAGGTTGTCTGGACAACTGTAGGAGTAAGCTCTACTGCAGACATAATTGTTAGGAAAGAGTTTAAGATAGAGAGAAAAATGTTTGTAGAAAATTTTAAAGAAACGAGAAAAACTTTTCAAACTTTTCAAAGCTTTTGAAAATGTTTTAGAAACTTTTTAGAAAAGTTTTTAGAAAGAGAGTTAAACTGTTTAGGTTAACTGTGTATATTTGTAAGTATTTAGAATATGTTTTTCTTATGAAAAGCACCAATGACAAAGTGGTAAAGCAGTTACAAGTACTCATTCCACCGCTGCCACCAATGTAGGAGGCTGGCCTGGCTTATAGCGGGTACCTGATGGTACTTACACCTTGTGCCAGGTCCAGTTATCCCTTATTAGTAGATCAGTTGTGTTCTGGAAGCTTAGGCTGATAGAGGTAGTTATAGCAGAGCAGCTTAGGCTGAACTAGGAGACATGAAAAGCTCCTACCATACCACTTATATCATGTAGCACTATATCATAAGAATCACAATAGTTACTAAAAATAAAGGTACTTTATTTTAGTGACAATGTGCCAAAAATATCTCAGAGGATATACTGCCTTAGGGGGTAAGTAAAATACACAAAATATACACACAAACCAAAATCAGGTAAGTAAACAGTTAGGAAAGTAGTGCAAACACTGTAGAATACAATAGGATGCAATAGGCCTGGGGCAACACAAACTATATACTAAGAAAGTGGAATGCGAACCACTTAGGGACCCCTGGCCTAGTGTAGTGTGTAGAGGGTCGCTGGGAGTATAAGAAAACACTAAGGGTGTCCAAGATACCTGTAGGAAGTTGGCTCTGTATATATTATTTCAAAGTAAGGAATAGTGTGCACAGAGTCCAAGGGTTCCCCTTAGAGGTAAGATAGTGGCAAAAAGAGATAATTCTAACGCTCTATTTTGTGGTAGTGTGGTCGAGCAGTAGGCTTATCAGAGGGTAGTGTTAAGCATTTGTTGTACACACACATGCAATAAATGAGGAACACACACTCAAAGACAATTCCAGGTCAATAGGTTTTAATATAGAAAAATATATTTTCTTAGTTTATTTTAAGAACCACAGGTTCAAGATTTACAAACAATACTTTAAATGAAAGGTATTTCACTCAGGTATCTTAGGAACTTTGAATCATCACAATAGCATGTACAGTTTTGGCAAAAATGGCAATAAGCTATTTTAAAATCGGACACTGCAAAATTCAACAGTTCCTGGGGGAGGTAAGTATTTGTTAGTTTTTCAGGTAAGTAAAGCACTTACAGGGTTCACAGTTGGGTCCAAGGTAGCCCACCGATGGGGGTTCAGGGCAACCCCAAAGTTACCAGACCAGCAGCTCAGGGCCAGTCAGGTGCAGAGGTCAAAGTGGTGCCCAAAACGCATAGGCTTCAATGGAGAAGGGGGTGCCCCGGTTCCAGTCTGCTAGCAGGTAAGTACCCGCGACTTCGGAGGGCAGACCAGGGGGGTTTTGTAGGGCACTGGGGGGGACACAAGTCAGCACAAAAAGTATACCCTCAGTGGCACAGGGGCGACCGGGTGCAGAGTGCAAACAGGCGTCGGGTTTGCAATAGGTTTCAATGGGAGACCCAGGGGTCTCTTCAGCGATGCAGGCAGGCAAGGGGGGAGGCTCCTCGAGGTAGACACCACCTGGGCAAGGGAGAGGGCCACCTGGGGGTCGCTCCTGCACTGGAGGTCGGATCTTTCAGGTCCTGGAGGCTGCGGGTGCAGTGTGTTTTCCAGGCGCCGGGTTCTTTGAAGCAGGCAGTCGCGGTCAGGGGGAGCCTCTGGATTCCCTCTGCAGGCGTCGCTGGGGGGGCTCAGGGGGGTCAACTTTGGCTACTCAAGGGCTCGCAGACGCCAGGGAGTCCTTCCTGTAGTGTTGGTTTTCGGCAGGTCGAGCCGGGGGCGTCGAGTGCAGAGTGGAAAGTTTCACGCTTCCGGCGGGAAACTGGTGGTCTTTAAAAGTTGCTTCTTTGTTGCAAAGTTGCAGTCTTTGTGGAACCGGGCCGCTGTCCTCGGGAATTCTTGGTCCTTTTAGATGCAGGGTAGTCCTCTGAGGCTTTAGAGGTCGTTGGACCCTGGGGGACGCGTCGCTATTGCAGTTTTTCTTGAAGTGGGGAGACAGGCCGGCAGGACTGGGGCCAAAGCAGTTAGGGGCATATTTATACTCTGTTTGCGCCGAATGCGCGTCAAAATTATTGACGCACAATCGGCGCAAACCTTGCCCCATATTTATACTTTGACGTCCGACCCCGCGGGCGTCAAAATTCCACCATGTGCGTCATTTTTTGGAAGGGGGAACCAGCCTTGCGTTAATTATATGCAAGGAGGGCGTTCCCTTCCAAAAAATGACTTTAAGGCCTGTGCCCCTTATTTATACTCTGGCGTCATTTTGACGCACAGGAGGGGGTGGGCCTTAAAAAACGGCGCACAGTCTGATGGGCGCCGTTTTTTAACGCCTGGGTCAGGGCAGGTGTTAAGGGACCTGTGGGCTCGGAAGGAGCCCAGAGGTGCCCTCCCCTGCCCCCAGGAACACCCCCTGCCACCCTTGCCCACCCCAGGAGGACACCCAAGGATGGAGGGACCCATCCCAGGGAAGGAAAGGTAAGTTCAGGTAAGTATTTTTATCCGATTTTTTTGTGGCATAGGGGGGCCTGATTTGGGCCCCCCTACATGCCACTATGCCCAATGACCATGCCCAGGGGACAGAAGTCCCCTGGGCATGGCCATTGAGCAAGGGGGCATGACTCCTGTCTTTGCTAAGACAGGAGTCATGTCAATGGAGGCTGGGCGTAAAAAAAAATGGCGCAAATCCGGTTTGAGGCCTGAATTTTGCCTCAGTCCTGACTTGCACCGTTTTTTTACGCTCAACCCCCATTTTCCCATACGCCAACGTTGCCTGGTGTGAGTCATATTTTTTTACGCACACCAGTCCGCAGCGCCAGCTAACGTCATTCCATTAATAAGGCACCCGCATGGTGCGTTGGAATGGCGTTAGCCGGCGGTAACATTTTTGAGGCACAACTGCGTTGTGCGTCAAAAAGTATAAATATGGGCCTTAGTGTCTCCGTCTTCTCTGCAGGGCTTCAGGTCAGCAGTCCTTCTTCGTATTCAGGTTGCAGGAATCTATCTTGCTTGGTCCTGGGGGGCCCTAAATACTCAATTTAGGGGGATGTTTAGGTCTGGGAGGTTAGTAGCCAATGGCTACTAGCCCTGAGGGTGGCTACACCCTCTTTGTGCCTCCTCCCTGAGGGGAGGGGGGCACATCCCTAATCCTATTGGGGGAATCCTCCATCTGCAAGATGGAGGATTTCTAAAAGTCAGAGTCACCTCAGCTCAGGACACCTTAGGGGTTGTCCTGACTGGCCAGTGACTCCTCCTTGTTTTTCTCATTATCTCCTCCGGCCTTGCCGCCAAAAGTGGGGCCGTGGCCGGAGGGGGCGGGCATCTCCACTAGCTGGGATGCCCTGTGGTGCTGTAACAAAGGGGGTGAGCCTTTGAGGCTCACCGCCAGCTGTTACAGTTCCTGCAGGGGGAGGTGAGAAGCACCTCCGCCCAGTACAGGCTTTGTTACTAGCCACAGAGTGACAAAGGCACTCTCCCCATGTGGCCAGCAACATGTCTGGTGTGTGGCAGGCTGGCAAAACTAGTCAGCCCACACTGGAAGTCGGGTATGTTTTCAGGGGGCATCTCTAAGATGCCATCTGGGTGTATTTCACCTAAAATGTACACTGGCATCAGTGTGCATTTATTGTGCTGAGAAGTTTGATACCAAACTTCCCAGTTTTCAGTGTAGCCATTATGGTGCTGTGGAGTTCATGTATGACAGACGCCAAGACCATATGCTCTTATGGCTACCCTGCACTTACAATGTCTAAGGACTTGTTTAGACACTGTAGGGGCATAGTGCTCATGCACCTATGCCCTCACCTGTGGTATAGTGCACCCTGCCCTAGGGCTGTAAGGCCTGCTAGAGGGGTGACTTATCTATGCCATAGGCAGTGTGAGGTTGGCATAGCACCCTGAGGGGAGTGCCATGTCAACGTAGTCATTTTCTCCCCACCAGCACACACAAGCTGGCAAGCAGTGTGCATGTGCTGAGTGAGGGGTCCCCAGGGTGGCATAATACATGCTGCAGCCCTTAGAGACCTTCCCTGCCATCAGGGCTCTTGGTACCAGGGGTACCAATTACAAGGGACTTACCTGGATGCCAGGGTGTGCCAATTGTGGAGACAAAGGTACAGGTTAGGGAAAGAACACTGGTGCTGGGGCCTGGTTAGCAGGCCTCAGCATACTTTCAAATCATAAATTGGCATCAGCAAAGGCAAAAAGTCAGGGGGTAACCATGCCAAGGAGGCATTTCCTTACACAACCCCCCCCCCAAATGAAAGAGGATGAGACTAACGTTTCCCAAGAGAGTCTTCATTTTCTCAGTGGAAGAACCTGGAAAGGCCATCTGCATTGGCATGGGTAGTCCCAGGTCTGTGTTCCACTATAAAGTCCATTCCCTGTAGGGAGCTGAACCACCTCAATAGTTTTGGATTTTCACCTTTCATTTGCATTAGCCATCTGAGAGGTCTGTGGTCAGTTTGAACTACAAAGTGAGTACCAAAGAGGTATGGTCTCAGCTTCGTCAGGGACCAAACAACAGCAAAGGCCTCCCTCTCAATGGCACTCCAATGCTGCTCCCTGGGGAGTAACCTCCTGCTAATGAAAGCAACAGGCTGGTCAAGGCCATAATCATTTGTTTGGGACAAAACTGCCCCTATCCCATGTTCAGAGGCATCAGTCTGCACAATGAACTGCTTGGAGTAATCTGGAGCTTTTAGAACTGGTGCTGTGCACATAGCTTGTTTCAGGGTGTCAAAGGCCTGTTGGCATTCTATAGTCCAGTTTACCTTCTTAGGCATTTTCTTGGAGGTAAGTTCTGTGAGGGGTGTCACTATTGATCCATTTCCCTTCACAAACCTCCTGTAGTAGCCAGTCAAGCCAAGGAATGCCCTGACTTGAGTCTGGGTTTTTGGAGCTACCCAGTCCAGAATAGTCTGGATCTTGGGTTGGAGTGGCTGAACTTGGCCTCCACCTACAAGGTGTCCCAAGTAAACCACAGTTCCCAGCCCTATCTAACATTTGGATGCCTTGATAGAGAGGCCTGCTGCTTGCAGGGCCTTCAAAACCTTCTTCAGGTGGACCAGGTGATCCTGCCAGCTGGAGCTAAAGACAGCAATATCGTCAAGATAACCTGCACTAAAGGACTCCAAGCCAGCAAGGACTTGATACACCAACCGTTGGAAGGTAGCAGGGGCATTCTTTAAGTCAAAGGGCATAACAGTGAACTGATAATGCCCATCAGGTGTGGAGAATGCTGTCTTTTCTTTTGTTCCTGGTGCCATTTTGATTTGCCAGTACCCTGCTGTCAAGTCAAAGGTACTTAAATATCTGGAAGCACCTAGTTTGTCAATTAATTCATCTGCCCATGGGATGGGCATCTGTCTTGGTGACAGAATTAAGTTCTCTGTAGTCCACACAAAACCTCCTCTCTCTCTTACCATCCTTGGTGTGAGGTTTGGGGACTAGGGCCACTGGGCTAGCCCAGGGGCTGTCAGAGTGCTCAATGACTCCCAATTCCAGCATCTTGTGGACTTCCACTTTGATGCTTTCCTTAACTTGGTCAGACTGTCAGGAAATTTTGTTTTTGACAGGCATGCTGTCTCCACATCATGGGTACACAGGTGTGTCTAACCAGGGGTTAGGGAAAAGAGCTCAGCAAACTGTTGTAAGACTTCCCTACAGTCAGATTGCTGTTGGCCAGAGAGGGTGTCTGAATAGATCACTCCATCTACTGAGCCATCTTTAGGGCTAGTGGAAAGGAGATCAGGGAGAGGTTCACTCTCCGCTTCCTGGTCCTCATCTGTCACCATCAACAGATCCACATCTGCTCTGTCATGAAAGAGTTTGAGGCGGTTCACATGGATCACCCTTTTGGGGGTCCTGCTAGTGCCTAGGTCTACCAGGTAGGTGACCTGACTCTTTTTCTCTAGCACTGGGTAAGGGCCACTCCATCTGTCCTGAAGTGCCCTGGGAGCCACAGGCTCCAGAACCCAGACTTTCTGCCCTGGCTGAAATTCAACCATAGCAGCCTTTTGGTCATACCACATCTTCTGGAGTTGTTGGCTGACCTCAAGGTTTTTACTTGCCTTTTCCATATACTCTGCCATCCTGGAATGTAGGCCTAGTACAAGGTCCACTATATCTTGTTTATGCTCATGAAGAGGTCTCTCCCAGCCTTCTTTTACAAGAGCTAGTGGTCCCCTGACAGGATGGCCAAACAGAAGTTCAAAGGGGGAAAACCCTACACCCTTCTGAGGCACCTCTCTGTAGGCGAAAAGAAGACATAGCAAGAGAACATCTCATCTCCTTTTGAGCTTTTCAGGGAGCCCCATGATCATGCCTTTCAATGTCTTGTTAAATCTTTCAACAAGACCATTGGTTTGTGGATGGTATAGTGTGGTGAATTTGTAAGTCACCCCACACTCATTCCACATGTGTTTCAGGTATGCTGACATGAAGTTGGTACCCCTGTCAGACACCACCTCCTTAGGAAATCCCACTCTGGTAAAGATACCTATGAGTGCTTTAGCTACTGCAGGGACAGTAGTGGACCTAAGGGGAATTGCTTCAGGGTACCTAGTAGCATGATCCACTACCACTAGGATATACTGGTTCCCTGAGGCTGTGGGAGGTTCAAGTGGCCCCACTATGTCCACACCCACTCTTTCAAAGGGAACCCCCACCACTGGAAGTGGATTGAGGGGGGCCTTTGGGTGTCCACCTGTCTTACCACTGGCTTGACAGGTGGCACAGGAGACAGAAAACTCCTTTACTTTCTGGGACATGTTGGGCCAACAGAAATGGTTGACTAACCTCTCCCAAGTCTTGGTTTGTCCCAAAAGCCCAGCAAGTGGAATATCATGAGCTAAGGTCAGAATGAACTTCCTAACCTCCTGAGGCACTACCACTCTCCTAGTGGCACTAGGTTTGGGATCTCTTGCCTCAGTGTAGAAGAGTCCATCTTCTCTATAGACTCTATGTGTTCCAGAGATTTTTCCTTTGGTCTCTTCAGCAGCTTGCTGCCTAAGGCCTTCAAGAGAGGGACATGTTTCTTGCCCCTTACACAACTGTTCCCTTGTGGGTCCCCCTGGGCCTAAGAGTTCAACCTGATAAGGTACCAACTCCACGGGCTCAGTTCCCTCAGAGGGCAGAACTCCTTCCTGGGAAGAGAGGTTCCCTTTCTTTTGTTGTGTTGAAGCTGGTTCCCCAGTCTTCTTTCCTTTCCTCTTGGAGGGTTGGGCCATTATTCCAGGCTCCAACACCACTTTTTCACCCTGAGCTTTGCACTGTGCCCTTGTCTTGACACACACCAGTTCAGGGATACCCAGCATGGCTACATGGGTTTTGAGTTCTACCTCAGCCCATGCTGAGGACTCCAGGTCATTTCCAAGCAAACAGTCTACAGGGATATTTGAGGAGACTACTACCTGTTTCAGGCCATTGACCCCTCCCTATTCTAAAGCTACCATAGCCATGGGATATACTTTAGTCTGAATAAGTTTGTCCAGGCAGGTATTGTCCTGGGGAAACCAGTTTCTCTGTCACCATGGTGACACCAGCACCTGTATCCCTCAGGCCTTCTACACTAGTCCCATTAATTAAGAGTTGCTGCCTGTATTTTTGCATATTAGGGGGCCAGGCAGCCAGTGTGGCTAAGTCCACCCCACACTCAGAAACTAATGTAGCTTCAGTATGAACCCTGATTTGCTCTGGGCACACTGTTGATCCCACCTGGAGACTGGCTATTCCAGTGCTAACTGGAGTAGTAGTAGAAGTGGAACCTTTCTTGGGACAGGCCTTGTCTCCAGTTTGGAGTCCCTGCTGGTTACAGCTACGACACCAGGCCTTCTTGGGTTCAAAGGGGCATATTTATACTCTGTTTGCGCCGGAATTACGTCGTTTTTTTTTAACGCAATTCCGACGCAAAACTAACTCCATATTTATACTTTGGCGTTAGACGCGTCTAGCGCCAAAGTCCATGGAGTTTGCGTCATTTTTTAGCGTGGACACCTACTTTGCGTTAATGATATGCAAGGTAGGCGTTCCCGTCTAAAAAATTTACTCCGAGGCATGTGCGCCGTATTTACACTCCCGGGCAAAACTCACGCCCGGGAGTGGGCGGGTCAAAAAAAATGACGTCCAGCCGCTTTTGCGCCGTTTTTTAGCGCCTGGTCAGGGCAGGCGTTAAGGGACCTGTGGGCTCTGAAGGAGCCCAGAGGTGCCCTCACATGCCCCCAGGGACCCCCCCTGTCACCCTTGCCCACCCCAGGAGGATGCCTAAGGATGGAGGGACCCATCCCAGGGAACATAAGGTAAGTTCAGGTGAGTAATAATTTTATTTTTTTATTTGTGGCATAGGGGGGCCTGATTTGTGCCCCCCTACATGCCACTATGCCCAATGACCATGCCCAGGGGACAGAAGTCCCCTGGGCATGGCCATTGGGCAAGGGGGCATGACTCCTGTCTTTGGTAAGACAGGAGTCATTTCAATGGGGGTTGGGAGTCGAAAAAAATGGCGCAAATCGGGTTGAGGCGAAAAATTTGCCTCAGCCTGACTTGCCCCATTTTTTGGCGCCCAAGCTCCATATTCCCCTACGCCGGCGCTGCCTGGTGTACGTCATTTTTTTTCACACACACTAGGCAGCGCCGGCGGCTAACGCCGGCTAACGTCATTTAATAAATACGGCGCCCCCATGGTGCTTCAGAATGGCGTTAGCCGGCGCTAATTTTTTTGACGCAAAACTGCGTTAGCGCAGTATTGCGTCAAAAAGTATAAATATGGCCCAAAGTTTTTACCCTTGTACCCAAAATTGGATTGTGAAGAGGCTTTGGACCCTCCCTCCTGAGCAGGTTTTTGGGGCCCTGTAGAAGACTCTTTACTTTTACCCTTGGATGTCTCATTACTCTTCCCCTGGGGAGTCTTTGTGACCCCTTTCTTTTGGTCACCCCCTGTGGAAGTCGTGGTCACCCTAGTCTTTACCCAATGTTCTGCCTTCTTTCCCAATTCTTAGAGAGAAATTGGTCCTAGGTCTACCAGATGCTGATGCAGTTTATCATTGAAACAATTACTTAACAGGTGTTCTTTCATAAACAGATTGTACAGCCCATCATAATCATTTACACCACTGCCATTAATCCAACCATCCAGTGTTTTGACTGAGAAGTCAACAAAATCAACCCAGGTCTGGCTCGAGGATTTTTGAGCCCCCTGAACCTAATCCTGTACTCCTCAGTTGAGAATCCAAAGCCCTCAATCAGGGTAGCCTTCATGAGGTCATAGGATTCTGCATCTTTTCCAGAGAGTGTGAGGAGTCTATCCCTACACTTTCCAGTGAACATTTCCCAAAGGAGAGCACCCCAGTGAGATCTGTTTACTTTTCTGGTTGCACAAGCCCTCTCAAAAGCTGTGAACCATTTGGTGATGTCATCACCATCTTCATATTTAGTTACAATCCCTTTGGGGATTTTTAGCGTGTCAGGAGAATCTCTGACCCTATTAAAATTGCTGCCACCATTGATGGGACCTAAGCCCATCTCTTGCCTTTCCCTTTCTGTGGCTAGGATATGTCTTTCCAAAGCCAATCTTTTGGCCATCCTGGATAACAGGAGGTCATCTTAATTGAGGCTGCCCTCAATGCTTCCAGAGTTGCTGGACTCTCCTGTGAGAGAAGCAGCATCTCTGACTATCACTTGTGGAGTCAGGGTTGGAGAAACCCTGGTCTCCCTATCTAGGACTGGAGGTGGGAGTTCCTCCAAATCACTAGTGTCCCGCTCTGTGAGGCCATTATTAGAGGGGTTGTTTTTAGCAAACTCTGCCAAGAGCTCCTGGAGCTGTACTTTGGTAGGGTTTGAACCAGTTTTTATCTTTTTGATTTTACAGAGAGACCTTAACTCTGACATCCTAAGATGCAGGTTAGGGGTGAGGTTGAGTTCCATCACTATCTCTTCTGTAGTAGACATTTTGTTTCTAAAAGTTGGAATACTTTTTAAGAATCTAAAACTATCTCTAGAACTTAATTCAAACTTTTACAAAACTTTTAAACTCTAAAAGAATTGCTAACAGGGACTAACACAGGCCCTAGCAGGACTTTTAAAAATTTAGAAAAATAGCTCAAATTTCAAAAATCAGTTTCTAATGACAATTTTTGGAATTTTAGTTGTGTGATCAGGTACTGGCTGAGTAGTCCAGCAAATGCAAAGTCTTGTACCCCACTGCTGATCCACCAGTGTAGGAAGTTGGCTCTGTGTATACTATTTCAAAGTAAGGAATAGTGTGCACAGAGTCCAAGGGTTCCCCTTAGAGGTAAGATAGTGGCAAAAAGAGATAATTCTAATGCTCTATTTTGTGGTAGTGTGGTCGAGCAGTAGGCTTATCAGAGGGTAGTGTTAAGCATTTGTTGTACACACACAGGCAATACATGGGGAACACACACTCAAAGACAATTCCAGGCCAATAGGTTTTTATATAGAAAAATATATTTTCTTAGTTTATTTTAAGAACCACAGGTTCAAGATTTACAAACAATACTTTAAATGAAAGGTATTTCACTCAGGTATCAGGAATCATCACAATAGCATGTACAGTTTTGGCAAAAATGGCAATAAGCTATCTTAAAATCAGACACAGTGCAAAATTCAACAGTTCCTGGGGGAGGTAAGTATTTGTTAGTTTTTCAGGTAAGTAAAGCACTTACAGGGTTCACAGTTGGGTCCAAGGTAGCCCACCGTTGGGGGTTCAGGGCAACCCCAAAGTTACCACACCAGCAGCTCAGGGCCGGTCAGGGGCAGAGGTCAAAGTGGTGCCCAAAACGCATGGGCTTCAATGGAGAAGGGGGTGCCCCGGTTCCAGTCTGCCAGCAGGTAAGTACCCGTGACTTCGGAGGGCAGACCAGTGGGGTTTTGTAGGGCACCGGGGAGGCACAAGTCAGCACAAAAAGTACACCCTCAGTGGCACAGGGGCGGCTGGGTGCAGAGTGCAAACCGGCGTCGGGTTTGCAATAGGTTTCAATGGGAGACCCAGGGGTCTCTTCAGTGATGCAGGCAGGCAAGGGGAGGGCTCCTCGAGGTAGCCACCACCTCGGCAAGGGAGAGGGCCACCTGGGGGTCGCTCCTGCACTGGAGGTCGGATCTTTCAGGTCCTGGGGGCTGCGGGTGCAGTGTGTTTCCCAGGCGTCGGGTTCTTTGAAGCAGGCAGTCGCGGTCAGGGGGAGCCTCTGGATTCCCTCTGCAGGCATCGCTGGGGTGGCTCAGGAGGGTCAACTCTGGCTACTCACGGGCTCGCAGTTGCAGGGGAGTCCTCCCTGTAGTGTTGGTTTTCCGCAGGTCGAGCCAGGGGCGTCGGGTCAGAGTGGAAAGTCTCACGCTTCCGGCGGGAAACGTATGGTCTTTAAAAGTTGCTTCTTTGTTGCAAAGTTGCAGTCTTTGTGGAACAGGGCCGCTGTCCTCAGGAGTTCTTGGTCCTTTTAGATGCAGGGTAGTCCTCTGAGGCTTCAGAGGTCGTTGGACCCTGGGGGACACATCGCTGTTGCAGTTTTTCTTGAAGTGGGGAGACAGGCCGGCAGGACTGGGGCCAAAGTAGTTAGTGTCTCCGTCTTCTCTGCAGGGCTTCAGGTCAGCAGTCCTTCTTCGTCTTCAGGTTGCAGCAATCTATCTTGCTTGGTTCTGGGGGCCCCTAAATACTCAATTTAGGGGGGTGTTTATGTCTGGGAGGTTAGTAGCCAATGGCTACTAGCCCTGAGGGTGGCTACACCCTCTTTGTGCCTCCTCCCTGAGGGGGGGGGCACATCCCTAATCATATTGGGGGAATCCTCCATCTGCAAGATGGAGGATTTCTAAAAGTCAGAGTCACCTCAGCTCAGGACACCCTAGGGGTTGTCCTGACTGGCCAGTGACTCCTCCTTGTTTTTCTCATTATCTCCTCTGGCCTTGCCGCCAAAAGTGGGGCCGTGGACGGAGGGGGCGGGCATCTCCACTAGCTGGGATGCCCTGTGGCGCTGTAACAAAGGGAGTGAGACTTTGAGGCTCACCGCTAGGTGTTACAGTTCCTGCAGGGGGAGGTGAGAAGCACCTCCCTCCAGTACAGGGTTTGTTACTAGCCACAGAGTGACAAAGGCACTCTCCCCATGTGGCCAGCAACATGTCTATTGTGTGGCAGGCTGGCAAAACTAGTCAGCCCACACTGGAAGTCGGGTATGTTTTCAGGGGGCATCTCTAAGATGACCTCTGGGTGTATATCACAATAAAATGTACACTGGCATCAGTGTGCATTTATTGTGCTGAGAAGTTTGATACCAAACTTCCCAGTTTTCAGTGTAGCCATTATAGTGCTGTGGAGTTTGTGTATGACAGACTCCCAGACTCTTATGGCTACCCTGCACTTACAATGTCTAAGGTTTTGTTTAGACACTGTAGGGGCATAGTGCTCATGCACCTATGCCCTCACCTGTGGTATAGTGCACCCTGCCTTAGGGCTGTAAGGCCTGCTAGAGGGGTGACTTATCTATGCCATAGGCAGTGTGAGGTTGGCATGGCACCCTGAGGGGAGTGCCATGTCAACTTAGTCATTTTTTCCCCACCAGCACACACAAGCTGGCAAGCAGTGTACAGGTGCTGAGTGAGGGGTCCCCAGGGTGGCATAAGACATGCTGCAGCCCTTAGAGACCTTCCCTGGCATTAGGGCCCTTGGTACCAGGGTACCAGTTACAAGGGACTTACCTGGATGCCAGGGTGTGCCAATTGTGGAGACAAAGGTACAGGTTAGGGAAAGAACACTGGTGCTGGGGCCTGGTTAGCAGGCCTCAGCACACTTTCAAATCATAACTTGGCATCAGCAAAGGCAAAAAGTCAGGGGGTAACTATGCCAAGGAGGCATTTCCTTACAATACCCCACCCCAAGACCCTGAAAAGTGAGAGTAAAGTGACACTACTTCCCCAGAAACCCACTAAAGTTGTGAAAGGAGATTCTGCAAAGACCACAACTGATAGCAAAGCACTGAAGACAGATTCCTGGACCTGAGGACCTGTAAAGGAAGGGGACCAAGTCCAAGAGTCACAAAAGTGTCCAGGGGACAGGAGCCCACTAAACCCCAGATAAAGGAGCAAAATGGCTGCCTCCGGGTGGAAGAAGCTGAAGATTCTGCAACAACGGAAGATGCCAGGAACTTCTCCTTTGCACAGAAGATGTCCCACGGAATGCTGGAGGATGTAGAGTTGTTTCTTTGCAGAAAGGCCGCAAACAAGCCTTACTAGCTGCAAAGGTCGTGTTTAAAGAAAAAGGGGTCTGCCTGGCCCAGCAATGACCAGGAGGTTGCCACTTGGAAGAGGAGACAGAGAGGGCCCTCAGCAACACAGGGAGCTCATGCAGAAGAAGGCTGCACCCACAGAAGTACTTTAACATGGGTTCAAGAAAACGGAGCATGGCGGTCATCTCAACACTACAAAGGAGGGTCCCACGAAGCCGGTGGTCAACTCAGTGAGTTGGGCAATGTAGGAAGGAGTGCTGGGGACCTGGGCTGTGCTGTGCATGAAGGATTCCTTGCAAAAGTACACAGAAGCCTTAACAGCTGCAGTTCATGAAGTACACAGGATTACTGTCTGGCAAGGGAAGGCAAGGTCTTATCTCCGCCAAATTTGGACTGATGGACCACTGGACTGTCGTGGTCACTTGGATCCAGGACCTGTGTTCCAGGGACCACACTCATCACGATGAGAGGGGACCGAGAGGACCGGTGAAGCAGAAGTTTGGTGCCTGTGGTAGCAGGGGGAAGATTCCATTGACCCACTGGAGATTTCTTCTTGGCTTCTAGTGCAGGGTGAAGGCAGACAGCCCCCAGAGCATGCACTACCAGGAAACAGTCGCGAAAGCCAACAGGATTAGGTGCTACAATGTCACTGGTAATCTTCTTGCTACTTTGTTGAAGTTTTGCAAGTGTTCTGGAGCAGTCAGCAGTCGATCCTTGGCAGAAGTCGAAGAGGGAGATGCAGAGGAACTCTGGTGAGCTCTTGCATTCGTTATCTGAGGAAAAGCCCACAGGAGAGTCCCTAAATAGCCCTCAGAGGAGGATTGGCCACCTAGTCTGGTAAGCACCTATCAGGAGGGGTCTCTGACGTCACCTGCTGGCACTGGCCACTCAGAGGCCTCCAGTGTGCCCTCACACCTTTGGATTCAAGGTGGCAGAGGTCTGGGACACACTGGAGGAGCTCTGGGCACAAACCCTGGGTTGGTGATGGACAGGGGAGTGGTCACTTCCCTTTCCTTTGTCCAGTTTCACGCCAGAGCAGGGCTGGGGGTTCCCTGAACCAGTGTATACTGGTTTATGAAAGGAGGGCACTAACTGTGCCCTTCAAAACATTTCCAGGGGCCAGGAAAGGCCACTCCTCTCAGGCCCTTAAAACCTATTTCAAAAGGGAGAGGGAAAACACCCTCTCTCAGAGGAAATCCTTTGTTCTGCCTTACTGGGCCTGGGCTGCCCAGACCTCAGGAGAGCAGAAGCCTGTCTGTGGGTTGGCAGCTTCAGTGAAAACCTCAGAGAGCTGGTTTGGCAGTCCCCGGGGTCGATGCTGGAACCCCGGGGATGCATAGGATTGAGACCCCAATACTAGATTTGGCATGGGGGGACAATTCCATAATCGTAGACATGTCACATGGCCATATTCGGAGTTACCATTGGGAAGCTACATATAGGCCTATATATAGTGCATGCATGTAATAGTGTCCCCGCACTCACAAAGTCTGGGTAAATTGCCCTGAATGATGTGGGGGCACCTTGGCTAGTGCCAGGGTGCCCTCACACTTAGTAACTTTGCACCTAACCTTCACCAAGTGAGAGTTAGACATATAGGTGACTTATAAGTTACTTAAGTGCGGTGTAAAATGGCTGTGAAAGAATGTGGACGTTATATCACTCAGGCTGTAGTGGCAGTCCTGTGTAAGAATTGTCTGAGCTCCCTATGGGTGGCAAAAGAAATGCTGCAGCCCATAGGGATCTCCTGGAACCCCAATACCCTGGGTACCTAAGTACCATATACTAGGGGATTATAAGGGTGTTCCAGTATGCCAATTAGAATTTGTGAAAATGGTCACTAGCCTATAGTGACAATTTTAAAGACAGAGAGAGCATAATCACTGAGGTTCTGATTAGCAGAGCCTCAGTGACACAGTTAGTCACTACACAGGGTCACACATTCAGGCCACAAACTATGAGCACTGGAGTCCTGGCTAGCAGGATCCCAGTGAGACAGGCAAAAACAAACTGACATACAAGTAAAAATTGGGGTAACGTGCCAGGCAAGATGGTACTTTCCTACAATAATCATGACTCTTGTCTTTACAATTCTATTTCTTGCACTGTTCATTATCCTAATCATTGCAGCCCATGTGATTTACCGCATTTTATTAAATAAAAACTATTGAAACATTACTGCATCTTCGTCATTGCCTGTGTTTGCATGATATCTCTGCAAGAAAGAGGTTATCTCCGCTTAACCACAATAATCCCTGAGATGTCATACTTCTGAGTCCATGCGTAATGGCTGCGACAAATCACCTTTAACTCTTTGGGTTTTTGGTGAGGTACTGCTAGTGAGCGAGAGGGGTTGGGATTACAGTTGCGACTTGTTGTAGGATGGGCATAGCCGCCTACAAACATGAGGACTGTCATCCTTGAACCAGCAGTCTTTCCCAGAGCAAGAGTCCCAACTACGACATGGTGCCACCAACAATGGTGTTGAGGCACTAATTTACGGGTACCCCGACTATCACTGTCTCACATACGACAGGTACCCTAAGTACCATTATGCGGAGATGTCCATGGTCTTTGGGAAATCCTCCTCAGCTGAACAGGGAACACCTAATTAGGCTGTAGGTTGTTCGAGCTCAGACTCATAAGAGGAATATACTCCCCACTTGGTGTTCCATCTCTAAAAAAGCACACAAAAAAAAAAATGGACATAGAAATTCCTGAGAATGCTAGACAAGCATTAACATTACATCTAGTAGCGCATGGCTTAAAGAAGGGGGCGGGTATGTCACTTTCATAGTAGAAGCAAATGAAGCTAACCAAACAGAAACGTTCTACTCCTGGGTCACCTTTCCTGAGGAAGACTGCAGGTCAGTTACATTTCACACATAGAATTGCTAATGTACCTCAATGGTACCAAGCATACCAGTATCATGAAATACCGCTCACTTATCAGGAGCATCAGAACTGGTTTGAAGGCGCCCTACCACATGTAATACAGTGCATGAGATTAGGGGCCAGATGTAGCAACGGTTTTATGCGTCGCAAACAGCGATTTTTGCTGTTTGCGACGCGCAAAACCCACATCGCGATGCCCTATTCCGGTTTTGCGAGTCGGTAACCTGGTTATCGACTCGCAAAACGGGACTGCGAGTCGCAAATAGGAAGGGGTGTTCCACTTCCTATTTGCGAGTCGCAGCACGATGCACGATTTCTTTGTGACCACGAACGCGGTCGCAGAGCAATCGCAGTTACCCCCAGTGTCACACTGGTGGTGACCCATTCGCAAAAGGGAAGGGGTCCCAATGGGACCCCTTCCCCTTTGTGAATGGCCTGGAAAACATTTTTTCAGAGCAGGCAGTGGTCCTATAGACCACTGCCTACTCTGAAAAAATGAAACTGACACGTTTCATTTTTTCATTTTGTAATGCATCTCGTTTTCCTTGAAGGAAAACGGGCTGCATTACAAAAAAAACAAAAATGCTTTATTTAAAAGCAGTCACAGACATGGTGGTCTGCTGTCTCCAGCAGGCCACCATCTCTGTGAGTGCTGTGTGTCGCAAGGGGGTCGCAAATTGCAACCCACCTCATTAATATTAATGAGGTGGGTTTTTGCGACCCCCTTGCAAGTTGCAGATGGTGTCAGGGACACCATCCTGCATCCTGAATTGCGAGTCGCTCAGACTAGCAATTTGCGAGTCGCAATTCAGGATTTTCCTACATCTGGCCCTCTGTCCCTTAGGTCATGACGGACCTACGTGGCCTATGTTTGCCACATACACACCTCACCCGGGTAGACAAAATTTGCAAGCAGCAGATCTGCGAAACGTATATAATGAAGTAGTAACATTATATAGACGGCTTGTTCAGTTCGTAATGTGGACTTTGAACACAACACCAGCGCGTCCAGCACCACCAGCACCTGCTGGATACCAATTGGCTACTGCGATTAACAAACTATTATGGGTAATATTATGGGTAATGTTCCCACAGAACGGGAGAAAATACCTTATTGGATAGCCCAGAAAACAAATCAGCTGGAAGCTGTGTTTACCCATAGGGGACCACATGAGAAACATAGAATTCTAACAATGTGCTTGTCCTTCGGGATGGCTTCCTTGGTGGATGACTGTGCCACCTGGGGTATAGTCTTTGCTGCAATATATACTACCACACATGGTACCCCGACACTTGCCAATTTACCGGAGGTGTTAAAACAAATACAGAATGAGCATGAGGCAGCACCTGCCCTAGATTTGGGGGTGAAATTGATGAGTAATTTTGACGCAGTAACATCGATAATACTCAGTAACATTGAAGGGGAAGCGATAGCACTGACTTTACGCCAGCGTCTCAGAGAAACTCCACATTTAGATCAAGAGAGGCAGCTACCAAAAATTATTTCCGATACCTATACTAGTATAGGACGGGATAGTCTGGGAGCCAAGCCAAAGAAATTGGAAGTACTGAGTACCACCCCTAAGGAAGGTACAAAACAGACACAAGAGGGTTTGAAAAAGAGCTGGGAGAAGCCAAAACAATTTAAAGAGAGACAGAAACAGAGAGCAGACTCTCCGCATCCGTAGAACTCCGAAAGGAGATATACTCTCAGAAATAGGGAGAATATAAGAACTCCTGATAGATATACTGATTCACGTCCCTCTCGTTCCTTTCAGGATGCTCCGGATAGGCGTAGCAAGAGAGGGGGCCTTCCTGACCAACGTTCTGATTACGTGAAACAAAAGAAAGACTCACCACAGTCTACAGTAAAAAAAACAAGAGGATACTTTGCAACAAAAGCCACAGTTTAAAAAGAAAAAGGTGGCAGAACTTTCGCTTAAAAATGCGAATACACTTGAGAACATTGCTGAAGAACAAGACGTGGGCAGTGACACTGCTAGACAGCGCAGCAGAGGTCAAGATATGTCGCCAGAGTCTGAAAGATCATCTGGATGCGACATCAACGAGCGATTTTGTTGCAGTTGAAACGGCGGACGGGCACGTACTCCCACCAGATAGACTTTAGGATCTAAAGATCCAAATTGAGGGAGACGTGTGCTCTTTTGGGACGAACTTAACTGTGACATCCTATTGGCCGAAAGAGATTGGCCGCCCGAACACGTCCGTAAGCTCCCACATGGGAAAAATTAAATTTTGCCTTCTTTCTCTAATCTTGTTCCAGAGGCGAAACAGGAAGCCTACGCTGTCAGTTGGGCTCTAGCTCAGGCACCTGCATTATATTGCAATCATGTAGGTTCAGACAGGGACTCTCTGTGTCATATAATACCTATCAGGTCTACACCCCAGCCTCAGACACAATATCCACTCAAACATGAGGCTAAAGCTCCAGTGAGGGAAATACTCGCTCAGCTAGAATATCAGGGGGTAATTGAGCCTTGCGCCTCTGCAATGAATAATCCATTATTCCCGGTTGCAAAGCCAGACCATTCCTATAGAATAGTCTTAGATTACAGACACTTAAACAATCATACACGTACATATGCGACACAAAATTCACATAGCACAGCACTGATAAATAATATAGTGCGCCAAAAATATAAAACAACGTTGGACATCTCCAATGGGTTCTTCTGCCAGAATGTAGCGGAAGAAAGTTGGGACCTGAGTGCATTCTCATTTGGCTCACAAAAACGCTTTTGCCGTTTACCCCAGGGCTATAAGAATAGTCCCGGACTGTTCTCCGCCCGAGTAACATCATTATTACATGATATTGATCCAGAGGCGGTATCCTATGTGGACGACATTTACCTCACGGACGACGACCTGAACATTCATCTTGTAAGGAATGATCGAATAATTATGGGGTTTGCAGGAGTTGGTTATTAATTCAACTTTAAGGAAAGCAGGATTGCCTTTCTAGGTGTATTGTTCCTGGGATATGAGCTATCAAGCGAAGGAAAGAGCCTAGCCCCGCACTTCCTAGAGAAATGTGCACAACTGCACCCACCAAATACGCTAAGGAAATTACAGTCTATATTTGGTTTCTTTAATTTTGGCAGAACATACATCCCTGACTATGCACAATGCACCAAGTCACTATACGACTTAATACGTCCAGATTTTTCTAGCAGACACTGGACAGTTGAACACACGCGCATCCTTATGGATTTGCAGCGGGACATGCTAGAAGCTAAACACTTACACACCTGTGACAATAAAAAGAATTTGGTCATCAGAATAGTTGTTGGTGCCCTTAGGTTTATGTATGTCACCTTCAATGAGGATAACATGGTGCCCATAGCATATAAATCACATTTATCCTCAAATGCCGAGCAACTCTTTGCACCCGTAGAAAAAATTCGAACTGCAGTTCAGATGGCTGTCATAAAAGAGAGACCACTTGCCCAGGGGAATCGCACTAGATGCCGTCACCAAAGCGAGCGTTCCTAACACTAAAGCATTAAACCCATGATGGATTCAGTGGGCGACCTCTCTGACAGCTACTGATGTTGATTATATTTTTGATCCTAAACTTCAGACACAAGAATTTCTCCAATATGAACAAGAGTGCCCCGCTCCTCTCCATCTTTTACCTTTAGATAACTATGATACTGTCATTTATACTGATGGTTCAGCCCAACCAGCTGTAGGTAACAAATATCAATACTCAGCTGCTTGTGGTGCCGTGAGTGGAGTGATGAAGGATGGAGTCTTCCACCCTCATAATACCTACACACAGACCCTAGGGTAATGCACATCTCAGTTAGCCACACTCAAAGCCCTTATTTTAGTGCTAGAATAAACGGAGACAGGAAGACTGACTTTGATAGTCTGTGATTCATATTACTGTATTCAATAATACAATGATTATCTTAATCATTGGAAACTGAACAGGTTTAGAGATTCTAAAGGGAACACCATAAAACACAAGACATTTTGGGGAGAGTGGCTGATCTTAAGGATAAGCTGCCATGCGTCCATGTAGTACATACATTGGGCCACCAACATGTAGGCGTACACTTTATCTGTAATACTTTGGCTGACAAAGCAGCCAAATACGCAGTAGCTACAGCTTCAGTGGCTACAGTGACTCGCTCCCACACGAGATTGGATAATGAAATAGTGACTGCTGTGAAAGCTTCGGATGAAGGCAAGCCTCTCCCAAAAGCATGCCATACAAAATATTCGTACCACATCAGTGCACAGAATGTTGCTTATGCTACACTTCCTGGGGTTGGAGATCGAGCAATCCCCAACGAAGACCAGAGATTAGATCTAGTAAAAGCAGCACACAAGGGTGTAGCTTCTGCTCATGCTGGTATTTCGGCCACGGTAACACTCTCACAGAAAAGATTCTGGTGGCTGGGTCTATAAAAAAATACAAAGCAATATGTCCGTTGTTGTGACATCTGCCAGCAGATAAAGGGCTCTATTATCAAACGCCTACCACAAACATCCCTCGCAGTGTCCAGTAGGCCGTTACAATGTGTGTACCTGGACCACTGTGGTCCACTCCAACCGGATGGTGCATACAAATACATTCTAGTCGCTGTAGATTCTTGTTCTAGATTCCTGTGGGTATGGCCTCAGTGGTCGGCTGATGCTCGAACTGTTATAAAAGACTTGCTGATCTTTATCGGTACATATGCGGTTGCAGCATTCTACTCGGACCAGGGCCCTGCATTTGGCTCTAAGGCATTCAGGGACACCATGGGGACGATGGGTGTTGAACTCCATTACTCTTCACCATACCATCCCCAGGGAAATTTGGTTGTGGAGAAGCGGAACCATGATCTATAGCAGTCCTTAACAGCTAGAGTATTAGATTCTGGCCGCAGCTGGCTTCATCACCTATATGGGGGCCAGAGAGCACTGAATAATCTGCCAAGACGGTCCTTGGGGTGACAAACTCCCTATGAGGTTCTCTTTGGGATACCTATATATGTCCCGGATCTTGATGGTTCAGGTATGGTGGCAGCAGAAACACCTTTTGACATAAATGAACGTCTCACTGTCTTACAGGAGCTTCAATACTTTCAAGATGAAAAATCATCCACCAATGCTGCCACCTTAGGAATAAGGGAAATTCCAGCAACTTCCACTGGCTGGATTCCTAAAGTTGGAGATCTGGGGCCAGATGTAGGAAGCCTTTTGCGCCTCGCAAACTGCGAAAAACGCAGTTTGCGACACGCAAAAGGCTTAACGCGATGCACAACCTCAAATTGCGAGTCGGTACCGACTCGCAATTTGAGGCTGCGACTCGCAAATAGGAAGGGGTGTTCCCTTCCTATTTGCGACCGCATCGCCATGCAGAGTTGGTTTGTGACCACGAATGCAGTCGCAAACCAACTCGCAGTTACCATCCACTTGAAGTGGATGGTAACACATTTGCAAAAGGGAAGGGTTCCCCATGGGACCCCTTCCCCTTTGTGAATGCCAAAAAGAATATTTTTTCAGAGCAGGCACTGGTCCTATGGACCACTGCCTACTCTGAAAAAACCAAAACCAAATGGTTTCGGAAGTTTTTCTTTTTGCAGCTCGTTTTCCTTTAAAACTGCGACCCACCTCATTAATATTCATGAGGTGGGTCTTTGCGACCCCATAGCGAGTCGCAGAAGGTGTCTGAGACACCTTTCTGCATAATATTGTGCGAGTTGCAAATTGCGAGTCGCTGTGACTCGCAATTTGCAACTCGCTAAATATTTTTTTGCTACATCTGGCCCCTAGTTCGGGAAAAGATTGCTTTAAAGAAGGAATTTGGTCCATCCTACAGAGCACCAGTCTCAGTCTTGGGAACACACGGTACCAGAACTGTAATATTATCACCATTACTTGGTTCCTGAGGAAACAGATTTGTTTCAATTGACAATGTCAAACTACACATGTGGTCGATCCTGCACAGTAGACCCAGAGGACCCTTGTTTAGTTCCCAATCCCCTCTCACTACCCAACAGGACATTCCTCTTCAGAACAGAGTGAACAACACTACTATTGACTATGATACAATGTCCAACAATGCTATAAATTCCTCCTCGACCATGGGGAGGGCGGAGAAGGAGCTCTTGTTGGTTCCAGTCACCACTTCTACTGCAACACCTAGTCAAGAATTGTCCGTCTTATACACCAATACAACATAGACTGATGGCACTATTTACTATGAGCCTCCACGTGAAGTGAACACATCTACAAGTACTAAACTTGCTCCTGTTTTTGCAGAGACTGGCTCTGGTTACTTCATCGACATTGATGACTTTCTTCAGACTCATCCACTCAAGCAAATGATTCAAAGACATGCATACTATATCTATAGCTTAAAACAAACTGCATGATATATCCCTGGAACTATTTATGGTTCTGCCTAATATTTTGTACCTTATTTGTATAGATTGGTTTTGTGACAGTTTTTTTATTACTTCTAAATGGTCATTACATTCCAGAACGCGCAACTGTAGCGCCGGTAGATGAAGTTCTAACCTCACATCATTCCTCACACAATATTCGCAGAGATTTGTCTCTGGTGAACATTTCAGCTGTACCTGTTTCTGATGGGAATGTGTAGGACAAAGTTCCCATTGAATTATACGGGCCAACTGAGGTCATTCAAATTCCATATGTATTCTAAATATCCATGACAGATGTTATCACACCCGGTGTTGTATCCGATGATTGAGATGTCCAGACAGTTGATTCTATGTTAACTGAAATGAAGGACTATTCAATATTTGAAAGTGATGATGTATAAATGAATACAATGAATTATGGAGAAATGTTCTGCTACAATAATTGGGAACATTACTACCTGCACTGTGCAACCAGACATAGACCTGTACTTAATTACACACAGTGGGAACATTGTTCATCGCCACCGGTGGGGAGCCCAAAAAATTATTTAGAAAAAATCACTTATTTTTCTGGGCATGACACAAGAAATTCCGAGCCATATTTTTTCAAATTGCCTCCTTCAAAAATTAGGCCAATTTTGCTAACAGATACAAAACTGATATATTCAGATGCCTTTGTTTCCCGTCTTACCATTGAAGGTTACGATCACTGGAAGAACAATATTGATTTAAATAGTGTATAGGGGACACAAGATTGGCAAACACAGGGTTAGGAGGGCTTATTTAGAGCATGCCTGATTCCTGTACAAATTATTTTTTTCAATGACACAGTTCAACAGACGTCCTGCCTCAGGTTAGCAAAAATAAAAGAAATGAACACGCCCAATATCCCCACTCCGGCTAAATTTAATGATGGCAATTCTTCCTGAATAACACAGAAGAAGAGCTAGATGCAAAAGTTCAGGCTGGTACCTATAATTCTTCACTTTCCAGTCCTGGCGGGTGGTTAGTTTGGCCAATAGACACCAATGGATGTCAGGCTCGTTTTTTAAACTCCTCGGGGGGGTTTTAAGATTAGCCGGCCAGATCCTCGCTTCATCTAAGGTCAACACACAGGGATAGTTACTACATACAGTGTGGGTAAGCTGTGTGCACAATGGATATAGTCTAACATGTTAGCCACAGTTAAACACTGAACACACTTTCTGAAGATTTGGACTTGCAGGACTTCCTGTTAGGTCCTAGGAAACAGCGCTCTAAAAGATTTGTATATGCCATGTATAATGAGATGTGGAAACTTTCTCAGATAGAAGCTGCTGCACGTTTAAGGCAGATAGATAAGGAAAACTTAGAAAAGGCTTTGGCGTTTGTAGATAATGGCATGAACACCCTGCCCAACAGAATTTATTCACTCACAAACATAGTGTTGTCTACTATTGATATCATTCAGTCAGACATGTCCCGGTTATACCATGGACAAAGTCAGCTGCGTTCTATTATGCAGCTTGGTTGGACGTTACAAACATTGAAAAATGGCCTTGTTCCATGGAGATACATTAACGGTAGTAAATTGTTCGCTGCTTTTAATTTATCAGAGAAACAACAGGCAATGGCCAAAAGGGGAGTGAGTTTCACCATGCTTCATATAGAAAAGTTGGAAACATTGCCTTTTATGATAGCAGAGTCCTTCGACTGTCTGGCTCATGCATGGCATTATTAATCTGCCGATATCCACCTTTCGTTCTTCGAAATCCTTGAAACATCTTGCTGTGGGCAGGTATGAGCATTTCTGTGATAGCTATATGAAGGAAGAGTGGGACTTGCCTTTTGATTATAATTGTCTGAACTGTGAAACAGAGGTCTTTCTTAGCGGAAGCGAATGTGAGACTACTGTTAGTCATTCTATGATCTGCAAGCAGGTGTCCCTTCACAGCCACTGCAATGCGGGGGTCGCAAAATTGGCCTGTTTTCTGAAGGGTACTCCTGTTTCTTTGATTAGACCAGCATTCCATGTACTTTCCAATGGCAGTTATGTGGTGCTAGGAGACATGCAAAGCTCCTACTATACCACTTATATCATATAGCACAATATCATAAGAAAACACAATACTCAGTGTTAATAAAAATAAAGGTACTTTATTTTTATGACAATATGCCAAAAGTATCTCAGTGAGTACCCTCAGTTAGAAGGTAAGTAATATACACAAGTCATATGTACACAAACCCAAAACAGGTAAGTAATAGTAAGAAAAGTAATGCAGGCCAAAATACAGTGAAAATTTCGTTTTTTTTAAAAAAAATGGAAAAAGTGGCTGCAGAAGAAGGCTTGTGGATTTCCCCCCGAAAATGGCATCAACAAAGGGTTTGTAGTGCTAAACTCAGCAGCTTCCTAGCTTTCAGGAACAGGCAGACTTGAATCAGAAAACCCAATTTTTCAACACAATTTTGGCATTTTACTGGGGCATACCCCATTTTTGCTATTTTTTGTGCTTTCAGCCTCCTTCCAGTCAGTGACAGGAATGGGCATGAAACCAATGCTGGATCCCAGAAACCTAACCATTTCTGAAAAGTAGACAAAATTCTGAATTCAGCAAGGGGTCATTTGTGTAGATCCTACAAGTGTTTCCTACAGAAAATAACAGCTGAAAAAGAAAAATATTGAAATTGAGGTGAAAAACACATAAATTTTTCTCTATGTTTTACTCTGTAACTTTTCCCTGCAATGTCAGATTATGGAAAGCAATATACCGTTACGTCTGCTGGACTCCTCTGGTTGCGGGGATATATAGGGCTTGTAGGTTCATCAAGAACCCGAGGAACCCAGAGCCAATAAATGAGCTGCACCCTGCAGTGCGTTTTCATTCTATACCGGGTATACAGCAATTCATTTGCTGAAATATAAAGAGTAAAAAATTGCTATCAAGAAAACCTTTGCATTTCCAAAAAGGGCACAAGATAAGGTGCTGAGGAGCAGTGGTTATTTGCACATCTCTGAATTCCGGGGTGACCATACAAGCATGTGAATTATAGGGAATTTCTCAAATAGATGTCTTTTTTACACACTCTCCTATATTTGGAAGGAAAAAATGTAGAGAAAGACAAGGGACAATAGCACTTGTTTTGCTAATCTATGTTCCCCCAAGTCTCCCGATAAAAATGATACCTCACTTGCGTGGGTAGGCCTAGCGCCGGCGACAGGAAACACCCCAAAGCGCAACGTGGACACATCGACAATTTTGGGAGAAAACAGAGGTGTTTTTTGCGAAGTGCCTACCTGTAGATTTTGGCCTCTAGCTCAGCCGGCACCTAGGGAAACCTACCAAACCTGTGCATTTCTGAAAACTAGAGACCTAGGGGAATCCAAGGAGGGGTGACTTGCGGGGCTCGGACCAGGTTCTGTTACCCAGAATCCTTTGCAAACCTCAAAATTTGGCTAAAAAAACACATGTCCCTCACATTTCTGTGGCAGAAAGTTCTGGAATCTGAGAGGAGCTACAAATTTCCTTCCACCGAGCGTTCCCCCAAGTCTCCCGATAAAAATGATACCTCACTTGCGTGGGTAGGCCTAGCGCCGGCGACAGGAAACACCCCAAAGCGCAACGTGGACACATCCTAAATTTTGGAAAAAAACAGAGGTGTTTTTTGCGAAGTGCCTACCTGTAGATTTTGGCCTCTAGCTCAGCCGGCACCTAGGGAAACCTACCAAACCTGTGCATTTCTGAAAACTAGAGACCTAGGGGAATCCAAGGAGGGGTGACTTGCGGGGCTCGGACCAGGTTCTGTTACCCAGAATCCTTTGCAAACCTCAAAATTTGGCTAAAAAAACACATGTCCCTCACATTTCTGTGGCAGAAAGTTCTGGAATCTGAGAGGAGCTACAAATTTCCTTCCACCCAGCGTTCCCCCAAGTCTCCCGATAAAAATGATACCTCACTTGCGTGGGTAGGGCTAGCGCCGGCGACAGGACACACCCCAAAGCGCAACGTGGACACATCCTAAATTTTGGAAAAAAACAGAGGTGTTTTTTGCGAAGTGCCTACCTGTAGATTTTGGCCTCTAGCTCAGCCGGCACCTAGGGAAACCTACCAAACCTGTGCATTTCTGAAAACTAGAGACCTAGGGGAATCCAAGGAGGGGTGACTTGCGGGGCTCGGACCAGGTTCTGTTACCCAGAATCCTTTGCAAACCTCAAAATTTTGCTAAAAATACACATGTTACTCACATTTCTGTGGCAGAAAGTTCTGGAATCTGAGAGGAGCCACAAATTTCCTTCTACCCAGCGTTCCCCCAAGTCTCCCGATAAAAATGATACCTCACTTGTGTGGGTAGGACTAGCGCCCACGAAAGGAAAGGGCCCAAAACACAACGTGGACACATCACATTTTTTTATAAAAAGCAGTGCCTACCTGTGGATTTTGGCCTGTAGCTCAGCCGACACCTGAGGAAACCTAGCAAACCAGTGCATTTTTGAAAACTAGAAACCCAGGGGAATCCAAGATGGGGTGACTTGCGGGGCTCTGACCAGGTTATGTTACCCAGAATCCTTTGCAAACATCAAAATTTGGCCCAAAAAACACTTTTTCCTCTCATTTCGGTGACAGAAAGTTCAGGAATCTGAGAGGAGCCACAAATTTCCTTCCACCCAGCGTTCCCCTAAGTCTCTCGATAAAAATGGTACATCACTTCTGTGGGTAGGCCTAGCGCCCACAAAAGGAAATGGCCCAAAACACAACGTGGACACAACATATTTTTTCACAGAAAACAGAGGTGTTTTTTGCAAGGTGCCTACCTGTCGTGTTTGGCCTGTAGCTCAGCCGGCCCCAGGGGGGGGGGGCAGAAATGCCCTAAAATAAATATGCCCCCCCAACCCCCACCCTCCCCCGCCGGGAGCGAGCCTTGCCTACGGGGTCGCTCCCCCTGCGTGACATTGGCACCAAAAAACAAATCCCCGGAGCCTAGTGGTTTCTGCCCCCTTGGGGGCAGGTTGACCTAAACTCAGCCAATCTGCCCCCAAGGGGGTCAGAAATGGCCTAAATACAATTTGTCCCCCAGGGGAGCGACTTTTGCCTGATGGGTCGCTCCCCATCTCTAAAAAAAAAAACAAAGAAAAAAAAAAAAGAAAAAAAAGAAAAATTCCCCTGGCGCCTAGAGGTTTCTGCCCCCCCCCCCCCCCGGGGCAGATCGGCCTAATAATAGGCCGATCTACCCCCCGGGGGGGCAGAAATGGCCTAAAATAAATTTGCCCCCCCAACACCCACCCCCCCCCGGGAGCGACCCTTGCCTACGGGGTCGCTCCCCCTGCGTGACATTGGCGCCAAAAAACAAATCCCCGGTGCCTAGTGGTTTCTGCCCCCTTGGGGGCAGATTGACCTAAAATTGGCCAATCTGCCCCCAGGGGGGCAGAAATGGTCTAAATACAATTTCCCCCCCCAGGGGAGCGACCCTTGCCTGATGGGTCGCTCCCCATCTCTAAAAAAGAAACAACAAAAAAAAAACACAAAAAAAAATTGCCCTGGCGCCTAGAGTGTTCTGCCACTCCCCCGGGGGCAGTTCGGCCTAATAATAGGCTGATCTGTCCCCCGGGGGGGCAGAAATGGCCTAAAATAAATTTGCCCCCCCAACCCCCACCCCCCCCCCCCCACGGGAGCGACCCTTGCCTACGGGGTCGCTCCCCCTGCGTGACATTGGCGCCAAAAAACAAATCCCCGGTGCCTAGTGGTTTCTGCCCCCTTGGGGGCAGATTGACCTAAAATTGGCCAATCTGTCCCCAGGGGGCAGAAATGGTCTAAATACAATTTGCCCCCCCAGGGGAGCGACCCTTGCCTGATGGGTCGCTCCCCATCTCTAAAAAAAGAAACAAAAAAAAAAAAAAAAAAATTGCCCTGGCGCCTAGAGTGTTCTGCCCCCCCCCGGGGGCAGTTCGGCCTAATAATAGGCCGATCTGTCCCCCGGGGGGGCAGAAATGGCCTAAAATAAATTTGCCCCCCCAACCCCCACCCCCCCCCGGGAGCGACCCTTGCCTACGGGCTCGCTCCCCCTGCGTGACATTCGCGCCAAAAAACAAATCCCCGGTGCAGATTGACCTAAAATTGGCCAATCTGCCCCCAGGGGGGCAGAAATGGTCTAAATACAATTTGCCCCCCCAGGGGAGCGACCCTTGCCTGATGGGTCGCTCCCCATCTCTAAAAAAAGAAACAACAAAAAAAAAAAATACAAAAAAAAAATTGCCCTGGCGCCTAGAGTGTTCTGCCCCCCCCCGGGGGCAGTTCGGCCTAATAATAGGCCGATCTGTCCCCCGGGGGGGCAGAAATGGCCTAAAATAAATTTGCCCCCCCAACCCCCACCCCCCCCCCCCCGGGAGCGACCCTTGCCTACGGGGTCGCTCCCCCTGCGTGACATTGGCGCCAAAAAACAAATCCCCAGTGCCTAGTTGTTTCTGCCCCCTTGGGGGCAGATTGACCTAAAATTGGCCAATCTGCCCCCAGGGGGGCAGAAATGGTCTAAATACAATTTGCCCCCCCAGGGGAGCGACCCTTGCCTGATGGGTCGCTCCCCATCTCTAAAAAAAGAAACAACAAAAAAAAAAAACACAAAAAAAAAATTGCCCTGGCGCCTAGAGTGTTCTGCCCCCCCCCTCAGGGGCAGTTCGGCCTAATAATAGGCCGATCTGTCCCCCGGGGGGGCAGAAATGGCCTAAAATAAATTTGCCCCCCCAACCCCCACCCCCCCCCCCGGGAGCGACCCTTGCCTACGGGGTCGCTCCCCCTGCGTGACATTGGCGCCAAAAAACAAATCCCCGGTGCCTAGTTGTTTCTGCCCCCTTGGGGGCAGATTGACCTAAAATTGGCCAATCTGCCCCCAGGGGGGCAGAAATGGTCTAAATACAATTTGCCCCCCCAGGGGAGCGACCCTTGCCTGATGGGTCGCTCCCCATCTCTAAAAAAAGAAACAACAAAAAAAAAAAACACAAAAAAAAAATTGCCCTGGCGCCTAGAGTGTTCTGCCCCCCCCCCGGGGGCAGTTCGGCCTAATAATAGGCCGATCTGTCCCCCGGGGGGGCAGAAATGGCCTAAAATAAATTTGCCCCCCCTCCCCCCCCCCGGGAGCGACCCTTGCCTACGGGGTCGCTCCCCCTGCGTGACATTGGCGCCAAAAAACAAATCCCCGGTGCCTAGTGGTTTCTGCCCCCTTGGGGGCAGATTGACCTAAAATCGGCCAATCTGCCCCCAGGGGGGCAGAAATGGTCTAAATACAATTTGCCCCCCAGGGGAGCGACCCTTGCCTGATGGGTCGCTCCCCATCTCTAAAAAAAAGAAAGAACAAAAAAAAAAAACACAAAAAAAAAATTTGCCCTGGCGCCTAGAGGTTTCTTCCCCCCCTGGGGGCAGATCGGCCTAATAATAGGCCGATCTGCCCCCAGGGGGGGCAGAAATGGCCTAAAATAAATTGCCCTCCCCCCCAGGGAGCGACCCTTGCCTAAGGGGTCGCTCCCTTTGCGTGAAATTCACGCAAAAAAAAAATCCCTGGTGTCTAGTGGTTTCTACCCCCCTTGGGGGCAGATTGGCCTCATCAAAATAGGCCAATCTGCCCCCAAGGGGGGCAGAAATGGCCAAAATATAATTTTCCCCCAAGGGGAGCGACCCTTGCCTAAGGGGTCGCTCCCCACAAAAAAAAAAAAAATGAAAAAAAAAAAAAAAAAGGTCCCTCGTGCCTAGAGGTTTCTGCCCCCCCTGGGGGCAGATCGGCCTAATAGTAGGCCGATCTGCCCCCAGGGGGGGCAGAAAAGGCCTTCCCGAAAATATGCCCCCCCTGGGAGCGACCCTTGCCCAAGGGGTCGCTCCCTTTTGTCAATAACAATAAAAAATAAAAAAAATCCCTGGTGTCTAGTGGTTTCTACCCCCCTTGGGGGCAGATTGGCCTCATCAAAATAGGCCAATCTGCCCCCAAGGGGGGCAGAAATGGCCAAAATATAATTTTCCCCCAAGGGGAGCGACCCTTGCCTAAGGGGTCGCTCCCCACCAAAAAAAAAAAAAAAGAAAGAAAAAAAAAAAAAAAGGTCCCTGGTGCCTAGAGGTTTCTGCCCCCCCTGGGGGCAGATCGGCCTGATAGTAGGCCGATCTGCCCCCAGGGGGGGCAGAAAAGGCCTTCCCGAAAATATGCCCCCCCTGGGAGCGACCCTTGCCCAAGGGGTCGCTCCCTTTTGTCAATAACAATAAAAAAAAAAAAAATCCCTGGTGTCTAGTGGTTTCTGCCCCCCTTGGGGGCAGATTGGCCTCATCAAAATAGGCCAATCTGCCCCGAAGAGGGGCAGAAATGGCCAAAATATAATTTTCCCCCAAGGGGAGCGACCCTTGCCTAAGGGGTCGCTCCCCACCTCAATAAAAAAAAATGAAACAAAAAAATAAATTTTTTTTTTAAAAATGGTCCCTGGTGCCTAGAGGTTTCTGCCCCCAGGGTGGGCAGAAAAGGCCTTTTCAAAAAAATGCCCCCCCTGGGAGCGACCCTTGCCCAAGGGGTCGCTCCCTTTTGTCAATTTCAAAGAAAAAAAAAAAATCCCTGGTGTCTAGTGGGGTTTCAAAAGCCGGATTGCAAGCAATCCGGCTTTTGAAACCCTCGGAGGGACTTCAAAGGGAAGGAAATACTTTTCCTTCCCTTTGAAGCCCCTCCGGGCCTCCCAAGTGATTGAAAAAGAAATGCTTTTGCATTTCTTTTTCAATCGCGCTGGAAGCAGAGCTTCCAGCGCGACGAGGGAGGCCCCTGTGACACATCAGCGCACGCGCGCGCTGACGTCACAGGGCGGGGTGGGGGGGTCGGGGGTGGAAGGGGAAGGTCTTCCCCTTCCATCCCCGACTTGGAGGGTGAAGGGGGGTGCACGGGGGGCGCGCTAGCGCGCCCCCAAGTTCCCCTGTGCCATGGACGAGATGATCTCGTCCAAGGCACAGGGGAACTGTAGCCTTGGACGAGATCATCTCGTCCAAGGCACCCAAGAGGTTAAAAAGTCCAAAATACGCATCTGTATCCAAATACCAGCAAAAAATATATAGTAATCGGGTCTGGACTGACCTTTAATCAGTACATAGTATCCCATAGTATGTCATCTAATGAAGAAATCCTAATGCGTTCCCAAACCACGAGGTACGGGGAAAAGAATAATCGGCGACTGAGTATATGGCTTGTAAAAACCTAAAGCGAAGAAGATGTGAACCAATAAGAACCTAATATTAGCCTAGAGTACACCCAAGATGCACATAGTAACAGATAAGCCCTTACCTATCTTCAAATAACTATCAATATCTAGAAGAGACACTCCGTGGTGCGGTACTCCCACGTCGCGCTTAGTAACTGGGAGACAAAATCGTAGGTGGTTCGTATGGGGCGGATGCGTAATGAAGTAACCTCCCGTCAAAGGTGAGGAAATAGAAAACGGACCAACATCAATTAACGAGCGCCATCTTGGTATTCTACGAGTAATTGTTAGCGACGAGAAAAACTGCAAAACGGTACGTCCAAGTAACATCAAGGCTCCTTCAAAATACACATATCCAATGCTATGATAGTATAATAACAAATCAGGGAAGCCAGTATAACTAGAGAGACCCCAATGTGTACTAGAGGAAAAAAGTATCAAGAACTAAGTCTAAAATAGAAAGGTTATGTAGCTCAATGATGGAATAAAGAGAGAAAGAAAGTATAGTGCACCAATACGGCGTTCCATATTCACATCATGTGTAAAACCTCACAAATGGCAGGAATACAGTATATGGCATACAAGAGGGTAGATAAATGGTATATAGATTAATGATAATTCCTATATTACAATGCGGCGTTCCACATTCACATCATGTGTAAACCTCACAAATGGCAGGAATACAATATATGGCATACAAGAGGGTAGATATATGGTATATAGATTAATGATAATTACTTATTACAATTGTTACTAATGGTCTAGTACAGTGCATATGAATAATACATGAGGAGAAGAATAAGCATTGGTGTAGTCTGTCACAAAGTAGATCAGTAAAGTTATGCATCCTTCAAGAGAACAACTCCAATCCCATGTTCTCAAACAATCTGCTGTATATAAGTCCCAATATAGCATACAATTCAATTAGCCTAAGGCTAAAGAACAATTCATTATTACCCAGCTTAATACATTCATAACAAAAGTAAGAAAACCCTGTGACATAGCTAGTTGTCAATTACCATGTTAGGTAAGCATAAGTTGCATTAATCACCCAAATAGTATTCCATTTCGAAATTGCTGTTAAGACCATCTTCTACCGCTCTAAGTTTCAGGATCCAGTAACATTCTCTTTTTCGGAGGGCCAACTCTCTATTCCCTCCTCTAGGGTCTCTAACGATATGGTCAAAACCAAAGAAATCAAAGCCACAAATGTTATTCTGTTTAGGGCAATGTTGCATATGGTTTACTATGGGGTATCTTTCATCTCCCTGTCTCAGGGCTCTGAAATGTTCACTTGCCCTAATTCTGAGTGGTCTGATAGTGCTACCTATATAGTATAGGCCACATCTGCACATAATCATATAGATGACAAAATTACTATCACATGTGATATTACAATTAATGTAGTATTGACCACCAGTAGGGCTCTTAAATGAAGTTATACCTGACTTGGCCCATCTACACATTCCACAATGTCCACACTTGAAAAAGCCTTTTCCACGGATATTAAGCCAGTTGTCCTGGTTTGGTTTACTGCGAAAATTAGGGCATAGGAAATTTTTAAGAGTTCTACCTCTTCTATAGGTAAAAACCGGGGTATCTGGAATCACTTTTTTAAGAATAGGATCTGATGTTAAAATATACCAATGTTTCTTCATACATTTGTGTAGTAAAGTGGCGGTTTTCGTATAATCAACAATACAACGAATAGTCTTGTCACTTGGACGGGATTTTTTAGCCAATATGTCTGTCCTTTTTAGACGTGTGGCCCTTTTCCGGGCCCTATCTATCACCCTAGAGGAATAACCCCGGGCTAGAAATCTCTTACTCATATCTTCTATGCAAAGTCCAAAATCCTCTTCACGACTACAATTGCGTCTTGCCCTTACCATCTCACCATATGGTATTGAATTAATTTGATGGACTGGATGTGCGCTCTTAGCATGTAAAACAAAGTTACAGGAAGTACTTTTCCTATATAGTCAACTCTCTATTTTATTGTTGTGAATGAGAAGTTCGACGTCCAGAAAGGGGATGCTGGTCGTACTATGTTCCGAAGTAAAATTAATATTAGACTCATTAATGTTTAGATAGTTGATAAAGTTGTCAAGTTCTTGTAAATCGCCTGTCCAAATCATCAAGCAGTCATCAATGTATCTGCCCCAATAGAGTATATCTGAAATCCACTTGCTGCCCTCTTTGCTCCAGATCTTATTTTGTTCGAACAATCCCATAAAAAGATTAGCATATGCTGGTGCAAATTTAGATCCCATAGCTACGCCTTGTTTCTGGCGATACCAGTCATTTTTAAACAAGAAAACATTATTATTCAAGATCAAATCGACCATGTTAATCAACATTTGAGTGTGGCCATAAAGGCTTGCCGGTCTTTTATAAAGAAAATGGCGTAATGCTTCCTTTCCTTGTTCATGGTTAATACTAGTGTAGAGGGAAGTAACATCTAGTGTAACTAGAGTCATCCCTGGTTCCCAGGTGATGTCCGTAAGTATGCTAAGGATATGTTTGGTATCTTTGATATAAGATGGTAAGTTACCTACAATGGGCTGTAAAAAAATATCAACATATTCCGAAAGTTTTTCTGTGGGACCACCAATACCTGAAACAATTGGCCTGCCCGGAGGGGAAGTTGGGTTTTTATGCACTGTAGGAAGTGCATATATACAAGGATTTCTAGGTCTGTGAACACGTAAGTACATATATTCCTCCTCTTTTAGAAGTGAGTGGTCCAGACAATCGTGTAAAAATCTATTAATTTTATTCTCAAGCACGGGGATGGGGTCTGTCAAAATCTTCTCATAGCAGATAACATCATCTAATTGTCTATATATCTCTAGGTCATAATCTGCAGTGTTCATAATTACGATGTTTCCCCCTTTATCCGCCTCCCGGATGGTAATCTCCTTATTGGTTTGTAAAAGTTTCAAATTGGTCTTTTCTACTTGAGTGAGGTTTTGATGCCAACCATGTTGCCGACTCAAATTTTTTGACTCTACTTTATTTAAGTCATGCCAGACAACCTTAAAAAAAGTATCTATACAGTTGTCCTTCGTCAAGGTAGGTGTCCAGACTGATTTTCTCCTCAAGCCACTTTGGAGTGAGTCTGAAGGGATGTCAAGATCTGATAAGATGCGTGTTATGGTAGTGGGATCCTGTTCATTGTCTGTAATCGACAGTAAGGTAGCTGTATTCTGGACGTCTATAATGGACAAATGTTGACCGTCACTGTGACCGTCAAAAAGGGTACTAGTGTCCCTGCTGTCAGGCTGATTGGCAAAGTGCCTCCTCAACTTTAAACGTCTAGTAAATTTGAAAAAGTCAATTTTCGTTCTCTGAAAATCTCCAAAATCTCCTGGACAGAACCCCAGTCCTTTACTAAGGAGACTTAGGTCGTGGGTAGTAAGTTTCAGGTTGGAGAGATTAATGATATTGATAGAGCAGCCATCAGAGTTATTTATTTCCCCCTGTTCCAAGATCTGGTTTTCATCCCTTTCCTTGTGTCTGTGTTTTCTACCTCTGCCACCCCTCCTGGTTTTTCTGGGTCCACCCTGTATCGACTTCCTTCCCATTGTCCCTGTCTTATCCTCTGCACCTCTGCTAAAAAAGATGGAGTGCCTTGTTGCATTACCGTATCTTGTCTGGAAAGATTAGAGTTGGCACTTGTATCACTGTTGTTAGTTGAAACGCTGTTAAGTGAGGATGAAGAACCTGCATCGTAGTTTTGTGGAGGTTCATAGCTTTTGACTAGATGATCATATTTACGGGCGAATGTAAAGATCCTGCCATTTTTATAATCCAATTCATCTCGTCTGAGTTTACGTGCTTTTTTTTGGGTAATCTCATTTTGATGTTGTTCAATAATTTCATTCAGAATTGTAATTTTTTTTGCAGTTGGTTCCTCCATATTCATATTTTTAATCTCTATTTCTAGTTTAGAGATTTCTGATTGCAATCTAGTCACTTTTCTCTCAGAGTTCTCTATTAAAATTTTCATGAGTCTGAGTGAACTTGATACCAGTTCCTGTTCCCAACTATCTAATAGGTCTGGATCAAGATCATCAAAAGTGGGAAAAATATGTGACCGTAACCCTCTAGGTATCCTGTTAAGTTTTAGGTATTGTTTCAAGGTGGCCCCATCCCACCATTTGGATACCTCCTGTTTCTTTAATTTCTCTAATTTAACAAACTTATCCCGGAGCCCCATTTTGGTGTGTTGGGCACCGATTGAATGTGACTTAGGTAAAGTCCCTGTCTGCTCTAAACTACCAAAGATGTCTGCTGCTAATTTATCACGATCCATATTCACGAAATAGAGTACAGGCAAAACACTATAAAATAAGAAAATTAAACAAATTTGTCAATGGGCTGGAGCAGCACCCCTATGTTAACATCAAAGAATTAGAACAAAAACACATAGGAAGAAAATCATAGGATTTGGGCGCTCACAGTGAGTCCATGTAATAATATTAGTATTCCACAATGTGGCACGGTGATCCTGGCAAGAGGATCTTCCTTAATCCTCCAATGTTTCAAGGGAAACTAACAATGAAAAGGCCAGCTGTCAGGGCACTCGTGATCAGAAGATTGAAAGTTAATACGGTTTAGAAACTTCAGTATGGACATGGTAATAACAACATAGAAAGTTCATAAATCATTTATTTCTTAGAACACAAGGTTTGCCATAAGTAGAACAATCCTCCTTGAATTAGATATTCATGTAGCATCCATAGTCTTAATGTTCATGTAGCAACCATAGCCAACACGTGTTTCGTCCTATGAGAGAATCATCTCACAGACTTCGTCAGGGCTGCAAAACATATATATGAGAACAATGACTATAACAATAGTATATATTCAAAAAATTGTTCAGAGCAGAACACTAGATCAACATCCCGTGATAATTGTGAGAGCCAAAGCCATGCCAAAAGTGAATTAAAAAGTGCCAAACAATCCAATGACAATCGATCTGTTTAAAATAAATTATGTTACACAGAGATGGTTGTCACACTTAAGAGATGACCATAATATTTGACCAGTACGACATTAAGCTATAAACTAATGTGATAATTCCATGTGTAAGGGATAGTATGAAATGAATATGAACGCCTCCATATTCGAGCCAAAGATCACCGAAAAACCCAAATAGAAAAAGAGTGTCCGAAAACCAGCTAGTAAGGTGTAAACAGAAGAGAGAAAGTGCAATAGAATAAGAATAAAAATTAACATCACACCCAAATGTTCATGAGAGACCTGCACCTAATACTAAATCACATAATGATTAAAAAGCCTACCTTGATTCAAATTAAATCTTATGTAGGAAATCAGTCCTATGAAAACTATGTAAAGTCTGTGGAAAAAGTCAAAACCATTACATTAAGTAATCCAAGTCTATTTAAAAAGTCCAAAATACGCATCTGTATCCAAATACCAGCAAAAAATATATAGTAATCGGGTCTGGACTGACCTTTAATCAGTACATAGTATCCCATAGTATGTCATCTAATGAAGAAATCCTAATGCGTTCCCAAACCACGAGGTACGGGGAAAAGAATAATCGGCGACTGAGTATATGGCTTGTAAAAACCTAAAGCGAAGAAGATGTGAACCGATAAGAACCTAATATTAGCCTAGAGTACACCCAAGATGCACATAGTAACAATTACTCGTAGAATACCAAGATGGCGCTTGTTAATTGATGTTGGTCCGTTTTCTATTTCCTCACCTTTGACGGGAGGTTACTTCATTACGCATCCGCCCCATACGAACCACCTACGATTTTGTCTCCCAGTTACTAAGCGCGACGTGGGAGTACCGCACCACGGAGTGTCTCTTCTAGATATTGATAGTTATTTGAAGATAGGTAAGGGCTTATCTGTTACTATGTGCATCTTGGGTGTACTCTAGGCTAATATTAGGTTCTTATTGGTTCACATCTTCTTCGCTTTAGGTTTTTACAAGCCATATACTCAGTCGCCGATTATTCTTTTCCCCGTACCTCGTGGTTTGGGAACGCATTAGGATTTCTTCATTAGATGACATACTATGGGATACTATGTACTGATTAAAGGTCAGTCCAGACCCGATTACTATATATTTTTTGCTGGTATTTGGATACAGATGCGTATTTTGGACTTTTTAAATAGACTTGGATTACTTAATGTAATGGTTTTGACTTTTTCCACAGACTTTACATAGTTTTCATAGGACTGATTTCCTACATAAGATTTAATTTGAATCAAGGTAGGCTTTTTAATCATTATGTGATTTAGTATTAGGTGCAGGTCTCTCATGAACATTTGGGTGTGATGTTAATTTTTATTCTTATTCTATTGCACTTTCTCTCTTCTGTTTACACCTTACTAGCTGGTTTTCGGACACTCTTTTTCTATTTGGGTTTTTCGGTGATCTTTGGCTCGAATATGGAGGCGTTCATATTCATTTCATACTATCCCTTACACATGGAATTATCACATTAGTTTATAGCTTTATGTCGTACTGGTCAAATATTATGGTCATCTCTTAAGTGTGACAACCCTCTCTGTGTAACATAATTTATTTTAAACAGATCGATTGTCATTGGATTGTTTGGCACTTTTTAATTCACTTTTGGCATGGCTTTGGCTCTCACAATTATCACGGGATGTTGATCTAGTGTTCTGCTCTGAACAATTTTTTGAATATATACTAGCCAGAAAAGGAGGGTTGGCTACCTAGGAAGGAGGATTGGCTACCAAGAGAGGTAAGAGACTGTCAGAAGGAGCCTCTGACGTCACCTGCTGGCACTGGCCACTCAGAGCAGTCCAGTGTGCCACAGACACCTCTGTTTCCAAGATGGCAGAGGTCTGGGACACACTGGAGGAGCTCTGGGCACCTCCCCCGGGAGGTGCATGTCAGGGGAGTTGTCACTCCCCTTTCCTTTGTCCAGTTTTGCACCAGAGCAGGGCTGGGGGATCCCTAAACCGGTGTAGACTGGCTTATGCAGAGATGGGCACCATCTGTGCCCATCAAAGCATTTCCAGAGGCTGGGGGAGGCTACTCCTCCCCAGCCTTCACACCTATTTCCAAAGGGAGAGGGTGTTACACCTTCTCTCAGAGGAAATCCTTTGTTCTGCCTTCCTGGGCCAGGGCTGCCTAGACCCCAGGAGGGCAGAAACCTGTCTGAGGGGTTGGCAGCAGCAGCAGCTGCAGTGGAGACCCCAGAAAGGCAGTTTGGCAGTACCCGGGTACTATACTAGAGACCCGCAGGATCATGGAATTGTCCCCCCAATGCCAGAATGGCAGGGTCCCAGTGACACATAGACTAAAACAACATATTTACAGTGAAATATGGGGGTAACATACCAGGCAAGATGGTACTTTCCTACAGCTCCTTACCAGACATGCGCCTTGAGGGTGTGTTTGCTATTGAAAGCTGTCTATGAGTTGCTCTTCATCTATCATGCAGCTTTTAACTCAACATTGGGCACAACACGGAATGCTGCTGCCTCTGCTGGAGCTCAGACTTTGGAACATGAGTGCTCCTTGGTTTTCCTTGGAAACTATTTGGATATTTTACCATCTGCCGAAGTGAAACATTTCCTGGCTTCAATTGTCCCTGATATAATTAGCAATTTTTAAAAAGACATTGGGGGTCATTACAACCTTGGCGGGCGGCTACCGCCGCCCGCCAGGCAGTAACCGCCATGGCCCCCATAATGACATTCCAGCTGGGCCGCAACATAGGAGCCGGCTCCTAATGGAGCCGGCGGTGTTGCGGTCGTGCGACGGGTGCAGTTGCACCTGTCGCGCTTTTCACTGTCTGCTATGCAGACAGTGAAAAGCTGGCCGGGGCCCTGTTAGGGGGCTCCTGCACTGCCCATGCCAGTGGCATGGGCAGTGCAGGGGCCCCAGGACACCCCTTACCGCCATCCTTTTCCTGGCGGTGCAAACCGCCAGAAACAGTCCGGCGGTAGGGGTTTCATAATCCCCAGGGCAGCGCTGCTTGCGGCGCTGCCCTGGCGGATTATCACCACTGGGGCTAAAATGGCAGGAAACCGCCGGCCCCGGCGGTGCGACCCCGGCGGTACCGCCGCGGTCGTAATGAGGGCCTCCGTACCGCCAGCCTGTTGGCGGTACGGACGCTACATTACCCCTGGCGGTTTCCGACCGCCAGGGTCGTAATGACCACTATTGACTTTTGAATTCGGCTTTATTGGCGCCACTGCTGATGTTTTAAATTGCCCCTTTTACCCAATGCTCAAGTGTCTTTTAACTTGTCATTATAGACATTCATTTTTATATGCTTTTGTGGATACATTTTAGTAGCTTTCATATTTTATTTTGTATTTTTTTTTTTTTTCAGGGACTCGGTCAGCCAAGTCCCAAGATGGCTGCCAACACTTCAATGGCTTCTTTGTTGAAGTTTTGCCAGCCAATCAGATTGCATCATGAGATTGGGAGGAGTCGCAAATCCTTTGCATCCCTAGATGTACCAATTTAGATTGTCTTTTATTTCTATAAAACTACTGAACAGATTTAGACCTAAATAAAAAAGGATTTGCTTCTGGACCAGGACCTACCTTTCTGCCAAATTTGAGAAAATTCCATCCAGTAGTTTCAGCGCTATTGCTGTTTACAATCTCAATGGAAAGATTAATGGGGAAAATGTGTTTTGGGACACCTCCTTTTTCTCAGCCCCCTGGACCGATCACACACAAACTTTCCAGACAGAAACTGACTGGCAAATAAAAAAAAAAAGTTTTGTGAAGAATTGTCAAGTGGCGCCAAAGATATAAACAAGTAAAAAAACGTTTTTTGTTTAGAAACTAGGTCCTAACTACAGCTACCTAGTGGCGATCGCTGCTAGGTAGCATGCATATATAAAAATTCATACATATATATATATATATATATATATATATATATATATATATATATATATATATATATATGCATGCACACAAATGTATATATCTTTATTGTTTCAGGATTATAGTGCCTCATAAATTATGTGAAAAAAGAGGTAGAGAACTCTGGGTAGTTCCCAAGTTTAGATGGAGGGCAGCTCCTTTCTATGGAACACCCTACAAACTACCACCGGCACTCCGAATCTGCTCACTTTAAATGTCAATTTTTCTAGAAACGTTTTTAAGCATAGGATTTTACAGTTCAATTCATACCAAGCTAGAAAGAGACAAAGGGCCTGATTGAGATCATGGCACATGAGTTACTCAGTCACAACGGTGATGGATATCTCGTCTGCCAAAATATAAATCCCATTATATCCTATAGCATTTATTTTTTGAAGGACAGGATAGCAGTCACCGTTGTGACGGAGAAACCTTTGTGTCAAGATCTCAATCAGACCCTTGCCATTTTTACAGCACAGTCTTTAAGCATAGGACTAGTTAGCGCCATCCATGCAGAGCAAAAAGATTACAAAAGTCTTTTGTCACTCCAGGCACTGTTTCACGACTATGAATTGGAAACATATCAGCCTCACACATCAAATCAAGCTCGAGTAACAGCAACAAACTCTTAAGCATCGTAAAACATTTTTCCAATTCCTCAGCCACAGCAAACAACATAACCCCTTCACAGGAATTCTGCAACAACCATGCAAACATTTTCCACTACAAGATCCCCAACAACCATAGAAACATCAAAACCAAGCACAAGGCCATCAACTTCTGCAACAACACAACAACCCTGCTACTACCGCAGATATCTGATTACCAGAATGAGACCCAATTGGACCCAATTGCCCTACAGGGCATAGCCTCCATTGTGAAATTGATCCACTCAGGGCCCCAGTCGACCCATGCCATCACCACATCTTCAACCATGTACTCACCACCTTGTTCAACAACTCAATTGCCATGTCCACTTTCCCTGAGGAAAGGAAACACACAGAAGTCAGCACCCTACTAAAGAAACCATCAGCAAACCCCAGTAAACTGAACAACTATTGACTGATCTGACTGTTCCCGCTCCTGTCCAAGGTATAAGAAAAAAACATCAACCAACAAATCTTCTCAAGTATGGAATGGAACCACCTATTCGACTTCTCTCAATCCGGATTCCGCAGCAACAACAGCACAGAGAGAGCCCTCATCGCAGCTACTGATGATGTCCGAGCCTTACTTGGCTGAGGAGAGACTGAGGCTCTTATTATCCTAGACCTCTCAGCAGCCTTCAACACGGTCTCCCAACATACATTCATCACAAGGCTGTGCAACATAAGGATCCAAGGAGCAGCTCTCTGGTGACTTACCTCTTTCCTCTCCAGAAGAATGCAAACAATCTGCCTTCCCCTCTTTTACTCCAAACCTAAGGAAATCATCTTTGGAGTACCCCAAGGATCCTCGCTCAGCCCCACCCTCTCCAAAACGTATATGACACCCCTGGCCAGCATCGCCAAAATTCAATGCTGATGACACACTACTCTTCCTCTCCCTCTCCGAAGACACCACCAACACCAAGACCATTTCTCACAACAGCATTACAGACATTGTTAACTTGATGAAGGACAACTGCCTGAAGCTCAACACAGATAAGACAGAGATACTGATTTTCAGAAATAAAAGCTCCCCATGGGACATATCCTGGTGGCCCTCAGAACTCGGATCTACTCCTACTCCCACTAACCATGCTGGGAACCTAAGCATTATTCTGGACAACAAGCTAATCATGATGCCTCAGGTTAACTCCGTACCTTCCCCTGCTTCTTCATCCTCCGCATGCTACGTAAGCTATTCAAGTCAAGTCAAAGAAACTTTATTTCGGCTACAAGAGCCATAAAAGCGCATAGCAGCAATAAATACAAATAAATACACAAGGTAATAAATATAACGATACATATAATGATAAAAAAATGGAATAAAGATAAAATACACTCACACAGTGCGATGGGACAGTCTTGTTGGAATCATTAGACAGATAAGAATTTCCTTCTGACAAACCAGCTAACTCTGAGGAACTTGGCAACGGCGATCACTAGCGTTGGCCTAGTGTCTGATATGAGTATCCCCAGGTCGATTTCAGAGCTGTGGACTTCCAGCAGTCTGCATGCCAGGGCCAGCCATTTCCTACGCGAGGCGGTGTACGTGGGGCAGGCAAAAAGGACATGAGGGAGATTCTCGACAGGGGCTTTGCAGGCTGGACAGGCGGTTGATTCTTTGTGTGACCAGCGGCTGGTGAAAAGTCTTAATGGTAGCATTCCAATGCAGAGCTGAAAGTACAGTTTCCTTTCCATTGGGACCGTGATTATGTCCCAAAAAGCCTCATACTTGCATGTCGCTTTTAGGTTAACAAAATCACAAGATAATGTAGTTTGAAGTGCGGCCCCTATATCTTCGTGATCTGCCATTTGCCAATATAGTTTCTTTAGTTCGCTTTTCGAGGGAAAGACAGAGATGGTTGGTGAATTCCAGGGTTCACTGAGCCCGAGTGAGTAAAGTGACACCTTGATGTATCGTAGCCAGGGGATTCTGTGAAGATGATCAGCTTTTAAAATAACCTGCAGGGCTTCAGTAAAGGTTTCAAGCTCTGGGGTAGTCCAGAGACGCCGCCAATACAGCAGAGGGCGTAGGCGGGCTTTATGACCGATGCGTTTTATGCCAAGATCCTTAAAAAGGGGGAACAGTGGAGTGCTTGGTGGAAGGGACACAAGGTTTCTCAGGAAGTTGTTCTCAGTGATGATTATGTCTTGGATTTTGGCATAACTCCATAGTTCAGCCCCGTAAAGTGCTGAGGTCACAGCCTGGGCTTTGAATATCTGTATTGCTGGGCGAATTGGTTTTGTGTATGAGAGGTGGAAGTTTTTTTTATAGTGCCCCTGTTGTTTGCTTTAGTTTTAAGGCTTGGTTTCCTATGTGTGATTTCCAAGACATGTTGTCAGTCAATGTTATACCCAGGTAGCTGAAAATGCCCACCTTCTCAAGTGTGGTGCCCTCTAGTGTAAACTTCCCTCTAAAGGATCTATGGGGATTAAGGGTCATTAGTTTTGTTTTAGAGGCATTGATTTCAAGTCCCCGCGTTGAGCAGAATTTCTCAAAGCACGTGAGGAGTTTCCTTAGTCCACTAGGGGTCTTGGATATCAGGAGAGTATCATCTGCAAAGAGCAAGATAGGGATTTTTTGTGTGCCAAGTGATGGTGCGTCAGCCTCCACTCTAAGCAGGGAAGGGACGATTTCATTGATATACAGAGAGAAGAGGGTCGGGGCAAGGACACACCCTTGTCGCACACCCCTTGATACATGGATTCTATCAGTTAGTTGCCCCTTGTTGTCCCACCTAACTCGTGCTTAGTTGTCCTCGTGGAGCCGCATCAATATTGCTAGGACATTCTCCGGGATTCCCATTCAGGAGAGAGTGTCCCATAGTTTGTTGCGAGGTACTAGGTCAAAAGCAGACTTTAGATCCACAAAAGCAACGTAAAGGCTCCCTTTACCAATGAGCACTGTTTTCCAGTATAAAAATAGGAACCTGAGGGCTTGATCAGTGGTAGATATTTTCTTCCGGAAACCGGTTTGGAGGGGACTAAGGATATCATGTTCAGTCATCCAGTCTTCGATCTTTCCCAAGAGGCAATGGCAGAAGACTTTTTGCACACAGTCAATTAGACTAATTGGTCTGTAGTTGCAGGGGAGTGATCTGTCGCCCTTTTTAAAGATTGGGATAACAATAGCCCCTTTCCAGGACTCAGGGACAGGCGCCCAGATGCCATTGCGTTTGCTATGATGGTGAGGTATCTTGACCAGGAAGCTATGTCGGTTGAGAACAGGTCAGCTGGGACACCATCCGAGCCAGGGGCCCTGCTGCTTTTTATGGTGCCTAGGGAATAAGTTATGTCACTTTGAGAGAACAGCTGGGGTACTTCAGTTGTGGGTGCTAAAGAAGTGTTTAGGCAGGGGTCCATGCAGACAGGAGTGGGGCTATCATGGTCATGGGAGTACAGCCTGCTAAAATGATCTACCCAGTCTTTCGGGGCGATGTTGGTTGTAATGTCCAATTCACTGCTTTCTGGGCCTCGCGCTGCCAGGGACCAGAACAGACTACAGTTCCTCTTGCGCACAGCGTCACTAAGTGCTGTCTACCACTTATCGTCTTGGTCACGCTTGGCTTTGCGTATGGCTGACTTGTAGGACTTTCTAGCTAGGCAGATCGGGGGCATCCTTAGATTTAATAGCTTGGATTAAGCGCTTATTTAGGGACCAACACATTTTATTGAACCAGCGGTGCCTACCTATGGGTCTCTTGCCATCATGGGCTGTGGATACTGAGAAGTGGGCTGCGATATCCCTGAAGCATGAGGTGTGGATTAAGCTTATTTCCTTATAGGGGATTGCGGGACCCACCTCTAGGTTCATTAATGTAGTCTTTAGGGAGTTATTGGCTGCGTTGATGAGTGCGGGCCGAACCGCAACCTTGTCGCACTTTAAGTGTCGTTTGTCGTTAACCAGGCTAATACCCTCTGGTGCTGCTACTGAGGAGTTAATGGTGGGCGAGAGGTTGCCCAAGGCTAACGTGTGAACAGAGAGAGGATTATGATCACTTTCAGTTCTTTCAACGATCGTCATATCAATGACTAGGCGCCATAATCTTATGTCAAATAGACAGTAGTCGATTCTGCTGGTGTGGTTGGTTTTGTTGAATGTGTGATGGCCTTTGGCGGCTGATTTGGTTCTGCCATTTAACGCACTGAGCCCGAATTCCATGGTCAGTGACTTAACTTGGACTGCGACCTGCGTCCATCTTTTAATGGGTGGAATGCACAGGGCGGGGATAGACCAAGCTCGATCCTCCTCGTCTGTGGACCTGAGATCATCCCAGTCTAGAGGTTCGAATGTGACATTGAGGTCACCTGCCACAATGGTTTTATGATGGCAGGGGCAGTTTTGCAAAAGGGCTGCCAGGACACAAAGGGGGTCATTCAGACCTTGGCGGACGGCGGAGGCCATCCGCCAAGGTACCGCCGACAAATGACCGCACCGCGGTCAAAAGACCGCGGCGGCCATTCAAACATTTACGCTGGGCCGGCGGGCGCTCTCCAAAAGAGCGCCCGCCGGCCCAGCGGAAATGCCCCTGCAACGAGGACGCCGGCTCAGAATTGAGCCTGCGTAGTTGCAGGGGTGCGACGGGTGCAGTTGCACCCGTCGCGTATTTCAGTGTCTGCTTTGCAGACACTGAAATACTTTGTGGGGCCCTCTTACGGGGGCCCCTGCAGTGCCCATACCATTGGCATGGGCACTGCAGGGGCCCCCAGGGGCCCCGCGGCACCCCCTACCGCCATCCTGTTCATGGCGGGTTTCCCGCCATGAACAGGATGGCGGTAGGGGGTGTCTGAATCCCCATGGCGGCGGAGCGCGCTCCGCCGCCATGGAGGATTCAATGGGGCAGCGGTAAACCGGCGGGAGACCGCCGGTTTACCCTTTCTGACCGCGGCTGAACCGCCGCGGTCAGAATGCCCTTGGGAGCACCGCCAGCCTGTTGGCGGTGCTCCCGTGGTCGGTGACCCTGGCGGTCACCGGCCGCCAGGGTCAGAATGACCCCCAAAGTGTTTTGGAGACTTGACCCCCCCCGACCCCTCAGGTGTAGATATTGAAAATGTTCACAACAGTGTCAGGCCCAAATGATAGACGAAGACCTAACAGGTCGGGAGAATCAGTGGGTAGCTGTAATATATGACAGTTAAGTGATGTTCTGATCCAAATAGTCAAGCCCCCTGAAGGCCTGCCTCTAGTACTGGGCACGGCAGGGATGTAGAAGTTTGAATAGCCTGTTCGAAAAAGTGGATTAGTTGACCATGTCTGTCTCTTGAAGAAGACATATGTCATGTTCATCAATAAAAGAGGTGAAGGATGGAAGAGGGAGAATAGATTTCAAACCTGCCACGTTCCATGAGACAAGTCGTACCCCAGTGAGTGGTTGAACTATCCTGTCTAGTTGCTTGGTATTTACATGATTAGCTGCCAGAGATTGATTTGGCAGGTATGGTTGAGTGGGAAGAAGTAGATCAATGCCAATGTTGGTTAGTGAGACCTGGGGTGAGTGGTGATATTCCTCTAGTGGAGCTGGTGAGGGAAGTGCTTGCAGGCTTGGCTATCAGTTCTGGATTTGGTGGGCAATATTCCTGCAAGATGAAAGGTGCAGTATTGTCATATTTGCAAAGTGAACTGTCAAAGGTCTTGGGGAATATGTCATGAATGGGAGAGAGAATACTTGCACTGGCAGTGTTAGGAATTGCAGCAGTCCTGGGGGTGATTGATATTAGTTGGTTGCGAGGTTTATCAGCGTAGATTTTAGATGAAGCTTTAAGTCAATCATTCTCGCCAAGGGTAGATACATTTTTTGCTGGGCAGCAGCTCGGGCAATCCCCGCAGTGTGTAGGTGACCTAGGGTATTTGAACTGGATGCGCGAATGTGCTGGTGGGCTTGTTTTAGCATCTAGGGCCACCAAATTGTCCACCATGGTCCCGTCCTTGAGTGTCAGTTTTAAAATGTCAAAGTGTGTTCCCGGGTCTGGCCATCTTGCTACATTGATTATGTCCTCACGTATTACAGAGCGACAGCCTCTTACATGGCAAATCCAATGGATTGCCTTGTTTTTAATAGAGTCTGCCCCTTCCTTATGTGTCGATGTGTTTAACTTGGGAACGTTGACCATTAGAACTACATTACCTGATTGAGACCAATCAATGGCAGGCTGTGCAGAGTATCTTGGGGCAGTATTGCTCATGAGTTTAGGGATTTTGTGATGGTCATCTAGTGTTTTCCCTGTGCCTAAACTGTTGTTCGAAGGAGGGTGGAGTAAGTTCTTGGTCTTAGCACCGACTGAGAGGAGGCCATCACAGCTGGGTGCTGAAAGAATGGGCAGATTCGTCATAGTGCCTGTAGGGATGGGCTTTGGGTAAGGTTAATGGTGGCCGTGCCATCTGCAAGAGTTAACTGTTTTACTATTGCAGTTAAGGAGTTAAAAAAGAGGTTAAGTTCTAGTACTTCCTTTTTTAAATCTTGTATGCATTGAGTGTGCTGTGGGTTTATGTGGGTTAAGTGTGTGCTTGCGGCTGCTAGCCCATCCACCCTTATACCTGGGTCGATGTCATCATGTGATTCTAGGGTGTTAATTATTGGATTAAAGCGGTTGCTGCACTGGATGAAATCGTTAGAGCCCAGTGGTAGCTCCTGCACTGGAGATGGAGCAGTGTGGGTGATAACATTCCTGCCCTCTCCCTGCCCTGTAGTAGCTGTATCTTGTTGCCCACATTTCACAAAAATCTCAGCAATTTTCTTTGGGCCAGCCCTCCTATTGGTTGGGGAGTCCTCCCCCACAGTGCCGTTAGAATTATTTCTGTGAGGAGTAGTTAAAATTCACTTGTATTCACCCAAAAGAGAGTCAATTCTGTCCATAACGCAGTTACTAGCTGCATGCTTGTGTCTTTTTCGCTTAGCTTTTAGCACAGCCCCTGCCCCAGCCTCTATTGCTTTCCTTCTTTCCTTTTACCCATCTGGGACGGTTATTGGTGATAAAATGTTCTACAGAGTATCAGTATAATGAAGCAACCTACGGGATGGCACAGTGTTGGCAATAGCGCATAGAGCTAAGATCAATGATGCCTACTTGAATGGTCAAATGTTAGGGGGTGACCCAGCCCAGCCTCTTCTGGGCTCTGCCGGGCGTGGACGGGCCCGCCCTTGGCCCGGGCTTCACCCAGGTGCGGCCCGCGCGTGCCCCGCGAAGCGAAGTGCCCCCACACGCTTTATAGCGCTCGTTGGTGTCAAGTGGGTGCAGGTGAAAATGGCCGCCTCCTGGGGCCTCAAAGCAGCTTGGGATATGTAGTCCCTCTCGAGTCTTTAGCGCGTAAGCTATTCAAATTGCTGAGAAAGCCCCGCTGCGCAGCAGGTCCGACCCCCGACTGAGCCTGCTTTCTTGGCTGTAACTTGACAAAACAAAAGTTCCATTGGACCGATTTCGGGGAGTACATGCGATAGCTGACCGTGTTTTGGTGAATACATAATCTAACCTCAACCTTTGCTCTAAGCCGCGTGAGGGCAGCAACTACAGCCTGCTGGGGCTGCGACTGGTGAAAACCGTTCCAAAGCTGCAAACTACCGTTCCAAAGACTGACGCTTGCAGACGCTGCAGAGGAGGATCGGCGGCTGCTGTTCGGGAGAGCTCCGGCCACTCTTTTCGGTCACCTTGATCGTGTCGGTGGATTCCGGAGCCGGGTTGGTGTCCTCCCCGTTGCGGACGGGAGCCGGCCGGGTGGAGTCTCCCGCCGCCGTCTTGTTCAGGCCCGCCGTGGTCTTCCGCCTCTGCGGGTACGACATCCAGCCTCACGACACGAACACGCCCTGCTTGCTGGCTCGGTGAAAGTGTGGCGGCCATCTTGTAGGGGAGTACCCTTCGTTGAATACGAAGGCACGGAAAACAAAAGCTGTTTACATGAAAAAGTTCTCATGTTTATTCTTTTGTCGTTTGCAGCTTATAGGAGGGAGCCGCTGCAGTTGCTTTGTCCCCTGGGTTATAAGGTGCTGTAGCTCACGCGTTTACTGATTTGTGAGTTGAAGCGACGTACATGTGATGGAAACCTAAACTTTAGCGCGTGCAGAAGCAGTGGAAAGAGCACGGCAGAGCGGGAGGGGGCTGCTCCTTGAAGCCTCACATCTAAAAGTAATTGGGAAACCATAACCAGGGGATACCGTCGGACTTGCTGTTTGCTGCTGGTTTGCCTTTGGACTCTCCTCTGCTTCGCGGGTCCCGCTGCGGCGTGAGAGCCGCTTGTGCAAAACCTACGGACAGTTTCAGTGAGGGACTGGGCGAGTGCAGGGGCTGCGAGCGACAGGACAGGACTACGTCTCCCAGCAGTCCTGTTAACCCGCGCCTCCTGTCACCTGGCCGCTCTCCCTGCAAGCCCCGCCCCACTCACAGCCTGAAAAACCACTTCTGAGCTCCACTCCCCTGGGATACCGTCGGACTTGCTGTTTGCTGCTGGTTTGCCTTTGGACTCTCCTCTACTTCTTGCGGAACCCGCCTTGCGGGTCCCGCTGCGGCGTGAGATCCGCTTGTGCAAAACCTACGGACAGTTTCAGTGAGGGACTGGGCGAGTGCAGGGCTGCGAGCGTTGGGACAGGACTACGTCTCCCAGCAGTCCTGTTAACCCGCGCCTCCTGTCACCTGGCCGCTATCCCCACTCATAGCTTAACTTTTCTCTTACAAATTCAAACAGCTACTTCCGCGTCGCGGGAGCGCCCAAGGATAAGCCCGGGACAAGGGCGGGACCGTCTGTGGCTGTCAGGGCACGCAGGAGGCTGGGCTGGGCCCACTCTCTTTCACCTGCATTTCCTTGATCCTACTTGGTATGCGAAAAAGGTTCTGGGTATGCCATCATCAGCCCTAGGTGGAACAGCAGCGAAGGAGGGGGGAGCCAACACTGGGACTCTGGACAATTACTTTAAATCGGTAAAGGGTGATGGGGGAATCGAAACCTCTCTGGAGATGCGTAGGACAGAGCGTCGTCGCTCGATTGAACACATGAAAAATAGGCCCCTCAGTGACATAACTCCCTATCCTATCTCCCAAGAGGAAGGTTCCCTCAATGGCAGCCCGGATCTTTCATCCCAAGAAGACGTTCCCCTATTACTCCGGGATAGTTCTCCCATTTCTGGCCCACCTCCCAAACAAACTACGGACACCACTCCACTATTAGTTGCCAGTAGTTCGGCAGTTGACTTATTCACCCAAACACACACCAGAGCCAAAATCAAGATTAATAAGCTAAAGCAAACTGTGGTGGCAGAGGTGTATGACCTACCACCAAATAAACGCAGAAGGAAGATGAGGGGTGGTCAGGGGAAGAAAAAGATCCCCCACTCTGATTTTGGAAAGTCACTCAAGTCCGTACCTATGTTGGACAGGCCTTTAGTTAATGTGCAGAAGGCTACTCCCCCCAAGGGTACTAATATTATTACCACTGCTTCCATTAGCGACAAAGGGAAGAGTCCACTTAACACATTACTTCCCGGTAGCTCTTTGGGGAGCATTGAATCCTTAATTAGATCACTCTTGTTGCCCATTAGCGAGAGCTTGCAGAAAATAGAATTCAGGCTGACCACTCTGGAGGCAACTTTAACCACCCTGAAAATTTTGGACAACAAACAGAGTAGAACCACTGAGTCCAATCTACCAATAGGAACCTGCCCCAATATACAAAACCCACCGATTCACACGGGGCCTCCCTTGGGCACCACTGCCGCCCCTCTTTTACAGCCACCTATGGCTATCCCAGTTCCAATTTTACCTACTAACTCTAACATCCTACCATCAGATACAGATGGCCCAGCACTCCAACGTATACTCCCTGGTAAGCCTGCCCCCAGACCACGAGGACCCGACTTACCACCAGAGGCTAACAGCCTCATGGTGGTGTTGGCTGGTGTTCCCTCTCTAGAATTGGGTGAAAATGAGAACTATCACTCACTCAAGAGGAAAACCATTAAATGGTTGAATTGGAACAGACCTCTTCCAGCTCACCTCAACAATGAGATCATTATGGTAAGAAGGGGACCATGGTTGGGGAAGTCGGGGAAATCAATAGCAGGGGACTGTTTCATTGTGTCTTTTCGAGACCCTGGAACAGTACTATACATTTGTGCTGGGTCAAATAGATCACTGGATTCTACCATACAGACTTTGCCAGTTTCTTTCTTTTTCCCTCCCATTCGCTTGCACCATGACTTGTCACAAGGTAACTGGACAAGGGTGGAACGAAGATCTAGACATAGGGGATATGCTCCACGTCCAGTTTATCGACCTTCGGAGACTCCCTTTTTGGACCACAATCGTTTTAACTGTCTGAATGGTCTGGATGGTGTGGACTGACTGCCCCCAAACCCGAACTCAAATCCTGTGACCTCGGATAATGGTCCCAGTAAACTGCCTGATCCGGCTGAACCCACTTCTGAAAATGACCCTGTTAGAGTAATTGGTGTAGTTTCTGGCTTTGGTACTGGCTCTTCCCCCCACTCCATCCCTGCAATCTGTTCTGTGGCTTCTCCAGCGCACATGAGACTAATTTGGTGGAATGTGGCTGGTTTAGCCAGCAAACTGGGCACCCAAGATTGGATAACTTACATTGAGTCCGGGGATGTTTGCATGTTTCAAGAGACTTGGGCAAGGGAAGATTACAACCATCAAGGTTACGAGTCATTTTCCATCTCGGCTAGGTGGGAGGGTAAGGGCCGCCCCTCTGGTGGACTCACAACTTGGGTGGCTTCCCACTTAGGATGTCAGGCTTCACGCCTACCGGTGCCATCAGATGATATCCTAGTGGTTTTATTAGCCTGGCCGAACCTAGCGAAACTTGCCCTGATAAATATTTACTCCAGGCCAGTGGGAGCTTCGCGTGAATCCCCCACTATAGAGGAGCTCTCAGTATATTTAGCGGAAATGCCAAGAGATATCCCTTACATAGTGGGAGGGGATTTAAATTCCCATTTCGAGCCGTTGGTCGGTCTCGTAGAGGGATTTCCCATGGAAGAAGAGTTCAGGTGGTCAGTACCCTCTGTTGTAGCACCTTCCCCAAAGGCATGGACGCCTGTGGCTTTGCAGATTACTGCTCTCACCCTAAAGCATGGAATTAGAGCCTGCAATGGACGTATTAAGTCTGATGTACCAAGCAAAACCACGTACAACAGAGTGGGAAGAGAGTCCCGCTTGGACTATGCTCTTGTACAGATAGTGAACTGGTCTTCTATCCTGGACTTTAGGGTGGTGGAGAGACTGGATAGTGACCATAACGCCCTTGAACTCGATCTTAGCCATCCTGGGCCAAAGGCCTCCATAACAACCATGGGGGAGTCCAAACCTGAACTACTATTAGACAATAACAGGAGAAGAATCAGGTGGGATAAACTAGCTACGAGCCAAGTGAAACTTTCGAAGCTCTACACAGGTTTAATTCCCATTCTGGAAAAAGTGGGAGAGCTAGCCAACGATGTGGGCAATATATTCCACCATGAGAAATTATATCAGGCTCATGAGGACCTTATAAAGGGAGCGGCCTCTGAGCTTTTTACCAGGGTCCAGAATCAGAAGAGGATCCAACAACATAACTCCTTATGGTACAATGCAGTCTGCAGGAAGGCAAAGGGAGAACTCCTCAGATGCATCAAGGAGGGAACAGATAGAGAGAAGCTGCGAGAAAGTAGACGGGCTTATAAAAAACTGGTCATCCATGCTAAAACCGAATGGGAGGAGAACCAGTGGGAGGAGCTTACCACTTCCCTCGCAACAAGAGACCACCGAAGGTTTTGGAGAGTATTAAACGGGGGGTCGGGGAACCTCCATTCGGCAATAGAACCAAATATTGCAGCAGGGGTGTGGCAGGCACACTTCCAGTCTCTCTACAGTTCCGAGCAGGGAGAAACTAAGATTGATTTCGGTACTGGACTGGTAGAGTATGGCGGGGATTTGATAACAGTGGGGGAGGTGAAGGTAGCACTAATGGGACTTAAAGCTGGAAAGGCGCCAGGATTGGATGGCCTGCCCGGGGACCTGTTAAAGCAGGAGCCCGGTGTTTGGGCCCCCTATCTGGCTGCAGTGTTTAATGGAGTTTTGTGTGGCATGGAAATTCCGAGTACTTGGCTGGGGGCAGAGGTGGTTCCTATATTTAAAAAGGGCTCGCCCCTGCTCCCAGCCAACTACAGACCAATCAGTCTAATTGACGTGTCACAGAAGCTGTTTGGCAGGATACTGCTGAATCGGCTTCAGGACTGGGTGGAAGAAACGGGTGCCCTCAGTCCGTATCAGGCGGGATTTAGAAAGGGAGTTTCTACAGTGGACCAGGTTTTTCGTCTGAACGTTATCTATTGGAGGGCAGCAATATTGGAAGGGGGTAGTTTATACACTATATTTGTAGATCTGAGGGCTGCGTTCGACCTCGTGCCCAGAGGGAAACTCTGGAGTGTTCTGGCTGAGATGGGGGTCCCCCCAGACATCCTGATAATTTTAAAGAGATTGCACCATAATAACTATGCCCGGGTCAGGTGCGGGAAATACGGGGAATTAACGGACAGATTCCCCGTTGACAGGGGGGTTAGACAGGGCTGTGTATTGGCACCGACCCTGTTCTGCCTCTTCGTCAACGGGGTAATCGCCCATCTCAATGGAACTGAATACACTGATGCCCCAAAATTGAATGGCAGCAGGGTGCCTGCAATCATGTTTGCAGATGACACCCTGCTGCTGTCCAAAACCCCATGGGGATACAGAGGATCCTTGATTCTTTTGTGGCTTTTTGCACAGATAGGGGGTTAGAAATCAATCCTAACAAAACCAAGTTTATGGTTCTGAACCCAACTCCAAGATCACGCCCGAACCCCTTACTGGGAGCTTCACGTTTAGAGAGAGTCTCCACCTTTGAATATCTAGGTGTAACGTTGAATGAAACCATGTCCTGGGGAACTCACCAGACTAGGGTTAATCTTAAATTAGTGCAGACCACTGGCGGCATTGCTCGGTTGATGAGAAGCTCCACATATCGACCGCTGGGGCCGCTTATCCAGATATACAAGGCACAGGCTAGAGGAGCTCTGATGTACGGGGCGGAACTGTGGGGTCACACAGCTTCCTGCAGTTTGTCTATAACTGAGAACAACTTCATTAGACAGATAGTAGCACTCCCGTCCAGTACTCCGCTCCTCCCCCTGAGGATGGATCTGGGTCTGAGACCAAGAGCAGATGAATTAGGTCTCAGACCCATAGTCTTCTGGCGAAGGCTATGGAGCACCGAAGAACTCTCTTCTTATAGGGCGGAACTGAGGGAGTTTTTAACCCACCCTAAAGCTCTACAGATCCCGTGGATAAAATATATAAAAAAGTCCTGTATGGGATTGGGCCTCCCTGACCTGTGGTCGGATCCAGCTAACGCCTCACTAAGGATCTCACGAAGAGCTTTGGTCAGTGCTTACCACGAGCAGAAATTAGCTATGGCCCTAGACTGCAAGAACGAGGGGTCATTAACATCTGTATTCGCGCAAAGCAAGGACTCATACCGCTTGGAGAGGGTTCTGGATGCTATGTCTCCTGTGCTGGCCAGGAAGCTATTTCTCCAATGGAGATATGGCACATTGCCTCTGCGATCTTACACCTGCTCCTGGTCAACACTGCCATCTACCAAGCTATGTCCGACATGTGTGGGAGCAGAGGAAAGTGATCTGCATGTGGTCTTGTTTTGTCCAACTTACAAGGCCGCCAGGAAATATTGGCTCCTACCACTTATTAGAAACCTTGGTTTTAGGGAGTACCTCCCGGTGTACAGAATTTTAAAAACTGATGTTTCAGGTCCAATTGTGTTTGCACTAGCCAAATTCCTTACCAATGTCTGGCATATTCGTACCCGTATTTTAAAGTTGCAGGCTCCTATCTAACTTTAAGTTTTTATTTTAATTGTATGGTCTTTTATCTGATGTGTTTCCTGTTTACTTTTCCTTGATGGTTTTACATGTTCATATGTGTGTTTTTTGTGTACATCTTTTATGGCCAAATTGGCCGAAATAAAGATTAAGAACATATTCAAATTGCTACCCGAAGCTCAAGTTTGCACTGTTTTCTAATACTATTACTGCATATTTTGGTATTGTGTACATATATCTTGTGTATATTTGCTATCCTCATACTGAGGGTACACTCTGAGATACTTTGGCATATTGTCATAAAAATAAAGGGGCATATTTATACTCTGTTTGCGCCGGAATTGCGTCGTTTTTTTTTACGCAATTCCGACGCAAAACTAACTCCATATTTATACTTTGGCGTTAGACGCGTCTAGCGCCAAAGTCCATGGAGTTTGCGTAATTTTTTAGCGTGGACACCTACTTTGCGTTAATGATATGCAAGGTAGGCGTTCCCGTCTAAAAAATTGACTCCGGGGCATGTGTGCCGTATTTACACTCCCGGGCAAAATTCACGCCCGGGAGTGGGCGGGTCAAAAAAAATGACGTACGCCCGCTTTTGCGCTGTTTTTTAGCGACTGGACAAGGCAGGCGTTAAGGGAACTGTGGGCTCGGAAGGAGCCCAGAGGTGCCCTTCCATGCCCCCAGGGACACCCCCTGTCACCCTTGCCCACCCCAGGAGGACACCCAAGGCTGGAGGGACCCATCCCAGGGACATTAAGGTAAGTTCCGGTAAGTATTTTTATTTTTTTATTTTTTGTGGCATATGGGGGCCTGATTTGTGCCCCCCTACATGCCACTATGCCCAATGACCATGCCCAGGGGACAGAAGTCCCCTGGGCATGGCCATTGGGCAAGGGGGCATGACTCCTGTCTTTGCTAAGACAGGAGTCATTTCTATGGGGGTTGGGAGTCGAAAAAAATGGCGCAAATCGGGTTGAGGCGAAAAATTTGCCTCAGTCTGACTTGCCCCATTTTTTGGCGCCCAAGCTCCATATCCCCCTACGCCGGCGCTGCCTGGTGTACGTCGTTTTTTTCCATGCACACCAGGCAGCGCCGGCGGCTAACGCCGGCTAACATCATTGATTAAATACGGCGCCCGCATGGCGCTTCAGAATGCCGTTAGCCGGCGCTAATTTTTTTGACGCAAAAAAAAGTATAAATATGGCCCAAAGTACCTTTATTTTTTAGTATATCTGTGTATTGTGTTTTCTTATGATATTGTGCATATGACACTAGTGGTACTGTAGGAGCTTCACTTGTCTCCTAGTTCAGCCTAAGCTGCTCTGCTAAGCTACCATTATCTATCAGCCTATGCTGCTAGACACCCTATACACTAATAAGGGATAACTGGGCCTGGTGCAAGGTGTAAGTACCCCTTGGTACTCACTACAAGCCAGTCCAGCCTCCTACATTGGTTGTGCAGTGGTGGGATAAGTGCTTTGAGAATACTAACCACTTTTGTCATTGTACTTTTCATAAGAGAAAAATATACAAAACAAGTTCAGTGTATGTACACCTAACCAAAAGGTTTTGCATTTCTTTTCTCACCTCTTTTCTAAAGTGCTGAAAAGTACCTCTAAACTTTCTAAAAGTTCTTAAAAAGTTTTAAAAGTTTTTTTTTTCTGTCTTTCTAAAAAGTTCTGAAAAACTTTTTCTCTTTTTCTGTCACTTAAACTCTTTCTAAAAATGTCTGGCACAGGCCAAACTGTTGATCTGTCCAAACTTGCATATGATCACCTTAGCTGGAAAGGAGCAAGGAGTCTCTGCATAGAGAGAGGTTTGAGTGTAGGGAAGAATCCTTCTTTGGAATTATTGCTTAATATGCTTAAAGAACAAGATAAGGCCAGAAGGGCCCCATCTGTTGAAAAAGTAGCTAATGGTTCCCAATCTGATCCAGGGACTCCCCTAGGAAAAGATTCAGGAAAGAAACTTCCTAGCCTGCCCATTACTAGACAGCCTAGCATAGTTGGTACTGTTGTAGAGTCACACCATACAGATAGTGATGTCTCACATCATAACAAGAGTATTCCTTCTCACCACAGTAGAAGTGAGGTTTCTGTTAACCAAGCTGTTAGGGTGCCTTCTGTAAGGGATAGGTCTCCTTCTGTCAATTCTCACCATACCTCTGTTTCAAGACATGTCCCTCCCACCCACCCTGATGACAGATTGTGAGAAAGGGAGCTCAATAAATTGAGAGTGGAACAAACCAGACTGAAGCTTAAGAAGCAACAGCTGGATTTGGATAGACAGTCCTTAGAACTAGAGAAGGAAAGACAGAAGTTGGGTTTAGAAACCCATGGTGGCAGCAGCAGTATTCCCCATAGTCATCCTGCAAAAGAGCATGATTCCAGGAATCTGCACAAGATAGTTCCCGCTTATAAGGAGGGGGATGACATTAACAAGTGGTTTGCTGCACTTGAGAGGGCCTGTGTTGTACAGGATGTCCCTCAAAGGCAGTGGGCTGCTATCCTATGGCTATCATTTAGTGGAAAGGGCAGGGATAGGCTCCTTACTGTGAAAGAGAGTGATGCCAATAATTTTACAGTTCTTAAGAATGCACTCCTGGATGGTTATGGCTTAACCACTGAACAGTACAGGATAAAGTTCAGAGAGACCAAAAAGGAGTCTTCACAAGACTGGGTTGATTTCATTGACCATTCAGTGAAGGCCTTGGAGGGGTGGTTACATGGCAGTAAAGTTACTGATTATGACAGCCTGTATAACTTGATCCTGAGAGAGCATATTCTTAATAATTGTGTGTCTGATGTGTTGCACCAGTACTTGGTGGACTCTGATCTGACCTCTCCCCAAGAATTGGGAAAGAAGGCAGACAAATGGGTCAGAACAAGGGTGAACAGAAAAGTTCATACAGGGGGTGACAAAGATGACAACAAGAAGAAGGATGGTAAGTCTTCTGACAAGGGTGGGGACAAATCTAAAAATGAGTCTTCATCAGGCCCACAAAAACACTCTGGTGGGGGTGGTGGGCCCAAATCCTCTTCTAATCAAAACAAAGACAAGAAACCATGGTGCTATTTATGTAAAATAAAAGGCCATTGGACAACAGATCCCAGTTGTCCAAAGAAAAGCACCAAGCCTCCTACCACTACAACCCCTACTGCTACACCTAGTTCCCTACTAATAGCAGTGGTGGTGGGAGCAAACCTACTAATAGCCAATCCAAGGGAGTAGCTGGGCTCACTTTTGGTAACTTAGTTGGGGTTGGTCTTGTTAGGGAGACCACAGAGGCTGTGTTAGTCTCTGAGGGGGCTATTGATTTAGCCACCTTAGTTGCGTGTCCCCTTAACATGGATAAGTACAAGCAGCTACCCCTAATAAATGGTGTTGAGGTTCAGGCCTACAGGGACACTGGTGCCAGTGTTACTATGGTAATAGAGAAACTGGTCCACCCTAAACAACACCTACTTGGCCACCAGTACCAAGTAACCAATGCTCACAACAACACACTTAGCCACCCCATGGTTGTTGTAAATCTCAACTGGGGGGGGGTTACTGATCCAAAGAAAGTTGTGGTAGCCACAGATTTACCTGTAGACTGTCTACTAGGAAATGATTTGGAGACATCAGCTTGGTCAGATGTGGAGTTGGAGGCCCATGCAGCAATGCTGGGCATCCCAGGGCATATTTTTGCTTTAACCAGGGCTCAGGCCAAAAAGCAAAAAGGACAGGGTGACTTGGATCCTGGAACAATGGACCAAGTGCTCCCTAAAGCTAGGGCTAGTAGAAGTAAAGCACTACCTACTATCCCTCCCTCTACAGTGGATTCTACTTCTGAGGAAGAAGAATTTCCACACTGTGCAGAACCTACACCAGAGGAGCTGGAAGCAGACACTGCTGAGCTTTTGGGTGAAGGGGGGCCTGCCAGGGAGGAGCTGAGTGTGGCACAGCAAACCTGTCCCACACTAGAGGGTCTAAGACAGCAAGCTGTCAAACAAGCTAATGGGGATGTCAGTGACTCTCACAGAGTTTACTGGGAGGACAACCTCTTGTACACTGAAGCAAGGGATCCTAAACCTGGAACTGCCAGGAGGTTAGTGATTCCTCAGGAGTACAGAAAGTTCCTCCTAACTCTAGCCCACGACATTCCCCTAGCTGGACATTTGGGACAAATGAAAACTTGGGACAGACTTGTTCCCTTGTTTCATTGGCCTAGAATGTCAGAGGACACAAAATAATTTTGCAAGTCCTGTGAAACCTGTCAAGCCAGTGGCAAGACAGGTGGCACTCCAAGGGCACCCCTTATTCCACTGCCTGTGGTTGGGGTTCCCTTTGAAAGGGTAGGGGTTGACATAGTTGGCCCCCTTGACCCTCCTACTGCTTCAGGCAATAGGTTTATCTTGGTGGTAGTGGACCATGCCACAAGATATCCTGAAGCAATTCCTCTAAGGACCACTACAGCACCTGCAGTGGCAAAGGCCCTCCTGGGAATATTTTCCAGGGTGGGCTTCCCAAAAGAGGTGGTATCAGACAGGGGAAGCAATTTCATGTCTGCTTACTTAAAGGCCATGTGGAAGGAGTGTGGTGTGACTTACAAGTTCACTACACCCTATCATCCACAAACAAATGGACTGGTGGAGAGATTTAACAAATCTCTCAAAGGCATGATTATGGGACTCCCTGAAAAACTCCGCAGGAGATGGGATATCCTTTTACCATGCCTCCTTTTTGCCTACAGGGAGGTACCCCAGAAAGGAGTGGGCTTCAGCCCCTTTGAACTCCTCTTTGGACACCCTGTTAGGGGTCCACTAACACTTGTCAAGGAGGGTTGGGAACAACCTTTAAAAGCTCCAAAGCAAGATATTGTGGATTATGTACTTGGCCTCAGATCAAGGATGGCTGAGTACATGAAAAAGGCCAGTAAAAACCTTCAGGCCAGCCAAGAGCTCCAAAAGAAATGGCATGACCAGAAGGCTGTTTTGGTTCAGTACCAACCAGGGCAGAAAGTGTGGGTCTTGGAGCCTGTGGCCCCAAGAGCACTCCAAGATAAATGGAGTGGACCCCACACAATTGTTGAGAAAAAGGGTGAAGTCACCTACTTAGTTGACTTAGGCACTGCCAGGAGTCCCCTTAGGGTGCTCCATGTCAATCGCCTGAAACCCTACTATGACAGGGCTGATCTCACCCTGCTCATGGCAACTGATGAGGGACAGGAAGAAGACAGTGATCCTCTACCTGATCTCTTCTCTTCCACAGAACAAGATGCTCTAGTGGAAGGTGTAGTTTTGGCTGATTGTCTTACTGCTGAGCAGAAAGACCATTGCATAAATCTCCTGGGTCAGTTTTCTGAACTCTTCTCTACTGTGCCAGGTACCACTTCTTGGTGTGAGCACACTATAGATACTGGAGACAGCTTGCCTGTCAAAAGTAAGATCTATAGGCAGCCTGACCATGTCAGAGACTGCATAAAGCAAGAGGTGCAGAAAATGTTAGAACTGGGAGTGGTTGAGCACTCTGAAAGTCCATGGGCCTCTCCTGTGGTACTTGTACCAAAACCTCATTCCAAGGATGGAAAGAAGGAATTGCGGTTTTGTGTAGACTACAGAGGTCTCAACCAGGTAACCAAAACTGATGCTCACCCTATACCCAGGGCAGATGAGCTCATAGATACACTGGCATCTGCCAAGTATCTAAGCACTTTTGACTTGATTGGCAGATCAAATTATCAGAAGATGCAAAAGCAAAAACTGCATTTTCAACCATTGGAGGCCATTACCAATTTACAGTAATGCCTTTTGGATTGAAAAATGCACCTGCCACTTTTCAGAGGTTGGTGAATACAGTCCTGCAAGGGCTGGAAGCTTTTAGTGCAGCATATCTGGACGATATAGCTGTCTTTAGCTCCAGCTGGGATGATCACCTGGTCCACCTATGGAAAGTTTTAGAGGCCCTACAAAAGGCAGGCCTCACTATCAAGGCTTCAAAGTGCCAGATAGGGCAGGGGAAGGTGGTTTATCTGGGACACCTTGTTGGTGGGGAACAGATTGCACCACTTCAGGGGAAAATCCAAACTATTATAGATTGGGTTCCCCCTACTACTCAGACTCAGGTGAGAGCCTTCCTAGGCCTCACTGGGTATTACAGGAGGTTCATTAAGAACTATGGCTCCATTGCAGCCCCTTAGGGGCATATTTATACTCCATTTGCGCCGAATTTGCGTAGTTTTTTTCGACGCAAATTCGACGCAAAACTAACTCCATATTTATACTTTGGCGTTAGACGCGTCTAGCGCCAAAGTTCATGGAGTTAGCGTCATTTTTTTGCGTGAACACCTTCCTTGCGTTAATGAGATGCAAGATAGGCGTTCCCGTCTTAAAAAATGACTCCCAGGCATGTGCGTGGTATTTATACTCCCGGGCAAAAATCACGCCCGGGAGTGGGCGGGGCAAAAACCCTGCATTTGCGCCTCTTTTTAACGCCTGGGTCAGGGCAGGCGTTAAGGGACCTGTGGGCTCAGAATGAGCCCAGAGGTGCCCTCCCCTGCCCCCAGGGACACCCCCTGCCACCCTTGCCCACCCCAGGAGGACACCCAAGGATGGAGGGACCCATCCCAGGGAAGAAAAGGTAAGTTGTGGTAAGTAGTTTTTATTTTTTTTTGTGGCATAGGGGGGCCTGATTTGTGCCCCCCTACATGCCACTATGCCCAATGACCATGCCCAGGGGACACAAGTCCCCTGGGCATGGCCATTGGGCAAGGGGGCATGACTCCTGTCTTTGCTAAGACAGGAGTCATGTTAATGGCGTCTGGGCGCCCAAAATAAATGGCGCAAATCGGGTTAAGACGATTTTTTTGCCTCAGCCTGACTTGCCCCATTTTGGGACGCCCAAACGCCATTTTTCCCTACGCCGGCGCTGCCTGGTGTACGTCGTTTCTTTTCACGCACACCTGGCAGCGCCGGTCGGCTACGCCGGCCGGCTAACGCCATTCAATAAATACGGCGCCCGCATGGTGCTTCAGAATGGCGTTAGCCGGCGCTAATTTTTTTGGCGCAAAACTGCGTTAGCGCAGTTTTGCGTCAAAAAGTATAAATATGGCCCTTAATGACCTCACATCCAAGAAAATGCCTAAAAAGGTATTATGGACAGCAAACTGTCAGAAAGCTTTTGAGGAGCTGAAGCAGGCCATGTGCTCTGTTACTCTAAAAAATTCTATGTCCAAACTGATGCATCTGAATTAGGAGTAGGGGCAGTCCTATCACAACTTAATTCTGAGGGCCAGGATCAACCTGTTGCTTTTATAAGTAGGAGGTTGACCCCTAGAGAAAAGCGTTGGTCTGCCATAGAGAGGGAGGCCTTTGCTGTGGTCTGGGCACTGAAGAAGTTGAGGCCATACCTGTTTGGCACTCACTTCATTGTTCAGACAGACCACAAACCTCTACTTTGGCTAAAACAAATGAAAGGTGAAAATCCTAAATTATTGAGGTTGTCCATATCCCTACAGGGAATGGACTATACAGTGGAACATAGACCTGGGAGTAGCCACTCCAATGCAGATGGACTCTCCAGATATTTCCACTTAGACAATGAAGACTCATCAGGTCATGGCTAGTCTTATTGTCCTTCGTTTGGGGGGGGTTGTGTAGGAAAGTACCATCTTGCCTGGCATGTTACCCCCATTTTTCACTGTATATATGTTGTTTTAGTTGTATGTGTCACTGGGACCCTGCCAGCCAGGGCCCCAGTGCTCATAAGTGTGCCTGAATGTGTTACCTGTGTTATGACTAACTGTCTCACTGAGGCTCTGCTAACCAGAACCTCAGTGGTTATGCTCTCTCATTTCTTTCAAATTGTCACTAACAGGCTAGTGACCAATTTTACCAATTTACATTGGCTTACTGGAACACCCTTATAATTCCCTAGTATATGGTACTGAGGTACCCAGGGTATTGGGGTTCCAGGAGATCCCTATGGGCTGCAGCATTTCGTTTGCCACCCATAGGGAGCTCTGACAATTCTTACACAGGCCTGCCACTGCAGCCTGAGTGAAATAACATCCACGTTATTTCACAGCCATTTTACACTGCACTTAAGTAACTTCTAAGTCACCTATATGTCTAACCTTTACCTGGTAAAGGTTAGGTGCAAAGTTACTTAGTGTGAGGGCACCCTGGCACTAGCCAAGGTGCCCCCACATTGTTCAGGGCCAATTCTCCAGACTTTGTGAGTGCGGGGACACCATTACACGCGTGCACTACATATAGGTCACTACCTATATGTAGCTTCACAATGGTAACTCCGAATATGGCCATGTAACATGTCTATGATCATGGAATTGCCCCCTCCATGCCATCCTGGCATAGTTGGCACAATCCCATGATCCCAGTGGTCTGTAGCACAGACCCTGGTACTGCCAAACTGCCTTTCCTGGGGTTTCACTGCTGCTGCCAACCCCTCAGACAGGTTTCTGCCCTCCTGGGGTCCAGCCAGGCTTGGCCCAGGATGGCAGAACAAAGGACTTCCTCTGAGAGAGGGTGTTACACCCTCTCCCTTTGGAAAATGGTGTGAAGGCAGGGGAGGAGTAGCCTCCCCCAGCCTCTGGAAATGCTTTCATGGGCACACATGGTGCCCATTTCTGCATAAGCCAGTCTACACCGGTTCAGGGACCCCTTAGCCCTGCTCTGGCGCGAAACTGGACAAAGGAAAGGGGAGTGACCACTCCCCTGACCTGCACCTCCCCTGGGAGGTGCCCAGAGCTCCTCCAGTGTGCTCCAGACCTCTGCCATCTTGGAAACAGAGGTGCTGCTGGCACACTGGACTGCTCTGAGTGGCCAGTGCCAACAGGTGACATCAGAGACTCCTTCTCATAGGCTCCTTCAGGTGTTGCTAGCCTATCCTCTCTCCTAGGTAGCCAAACCCTCTTTTCTGGCTATTTAGGGTCCCTGTCTCTGGGGTTTCCTTAGATAATGAATGCAAGAGCTCATCCGAGTTCCTCTGCATCTGTCTCTTCACCTTCCGCCAAGGAATCGACTGCTGACCGCGCTGGAAGCCTGCAAAACTGCAACAAAGTAGCAAAGACGACTACTGCAACTCTGTAACGCTGATCCTGCCGCCTTCTCGACTGTTTTCCTGGTGGTGCATGCTGTGGGGGTAGTCTGCCTCCTCTCTGCACTAGAAGCCCCAAAGAAATCTCCTGTGGGTCGACGGAATCGTCCCCCTGCAACCGCAGGCACCAAAGAACTGCATCACCGGTACCCTGGGTCTCTTCTCAGCACGACGAGCGAGGTCCCTTGAATCCAGCAACTCTGTCCAAGTGACTCCCACAGTCCAGTGACTCTTCAGTCCAAGTTTGGTGGAGGTAAGTCCTTGCCTCCCCACGCCAGACTGCATTGCTGGGAACTGCGACTTTTGCAGCTACTCTGGCCTCCGTGCACTTCCGGCAGAAATCCTTTGTGCACAGTCCAGCCTGGGTCCACGGCACTCTATCCTGCATTGCACGACCTCCTAAGTTGTCCTCCGGCGGCGTGGGACTCCTTTGTGCAACTTTGGGTGAGCACTGTTTCACTCTACTTTGTAGTGCCTGTTCTGGCACTTCTGCGGGTGCTGCCTGCTTTTGAGAGGGCTCCTTGTCTTGCTCGACGCCCCCTCTGTCCCCAGACGCAATTGGCGACATCCTGATCCCTCCTGGGCCACAGCAGCATCCAAAATCCCTAACCACACAATTTGCAGCTAGCAAGGCTTGTTGGTGGTCTTTCTTCAGGAAAACACTTTTGCACGACTCTCCATGGTGTGGGGGATCTATCCTCCAAAGGGGAAGTCTCTAGCCTTTGTTGTTCTTGCAGAACCTTCAGCTTCTACTGTCCAGTAGCAGCTTCTTTGCATCCACAGCTGGCATTTCCTGGGCATCTGCCCATCTCCGACTTGCTTGTGACTTTTGGACTTGGTCCCCTTGTTCCACAGGTACCCTCGACTGGAAATCCATCATTGTTGCATTGCTGGTTTGTGTCTTTCCTGCAGAATTCCCCTATCACGACTTCTATGTCCTTTGGGGAACTTTAGTGCACTTTGCACTCACTTTTCAGGGTCTTGGGGTGGGCTATTTTTCTAACCCTTACTATTTTCTAATAGTCCCAGCGACCCTCTACAAGGTCACATAGGTTTGGGGTCCATTCGTGGTTCGCATTCCACTTTTGGAGTATATGGTTTGTGTTGCCCCTATCCCTATGTGTCCCCATTGCATCCTATTGTAACTATACATTGTTTGCACTGTTTTCTAATACTATTACTGCATATTTTGGTATTGTGTACATATATCTTGTGTATATTTGCTATCCTCATACTGAGGGTACACTCTGAGATACTTTGGCATATTGTCATAAAAATAAAGGGGCATATTTATACTCTGTTTGCGCCGAATTTGCTTAGTTTCTTTAGACGCAAATTCGACGCAAAACTAACTCCATATTTATACTTTGGCGTTAGACGCGTCTAGCGCCAAAGTTCATGGAGTTAGCGTCATTTTTTTGCGTGAACACCTTCCTTGCGTTAATGATATGCAAGGTAGGCGTTCCTGTCTTAAAAAATGACTCCGATGCATATGCGTCGTATTTATACTCCCGGGCAAAAATGACGCCCGGAAGTGGGCGGGTCTAAAAAACCCGCATTAGCGCCGGATTTTAGCACCTGGGTCAGGGCAGGCGTTAAGGGACCTGTGGGCTCAGAATGAGCACAGAGGTGCCCTCCCCTGCCCCCAGGGACACCCCCTGCCACCCTTGCCCACCCCAGGAGGACACCCAAGGATGGAGGGACCCACCCCAGGGACATTAAGGTAAGTTCAGGTAAGTATTTTTTTTTAAAAAAAATTGTGGCATAGGGGGGCCTGATTTGTGCCCCCCTACATGCCACTATGCCCAATGACCATGCCCAGGGGACAGAAGTCCCCTGGGCATGGCCATTGGGCAAGGGGGCATGACTCCTGTCTTTGCTAAGACAGGAGTCATTTCAATGGGGGTTGGGCGTCGTAAAAAAATGGCGCAAATCGGGTTGAGGCGATTTTTTTGCCTCAGCCTGACTTGCACCATTTGTGGACGCCCATACGCCATTTTCCCCCTACGCCGGCGCTGCCTGGTGTACGGCGTTTTTTTAAACGCACACCAGACAGCGCCGGCGGCTAACGCCGGCTAATGTCATTCAATAAATACGGCGCCCGCATGGCGCTTCAGAATGGCGTTAGCCGGCGCTAATTTTTTGGGCGCAAAACTGCATTGGCGCAGTTTTGCGTCAAAAAGTATAAATATGGCCCAAAGTACCTTTATTTTTAGTATATCTGTGTATTGTGTTTTCTTATGATATTGTGCATATGACACTAGTGGTACTGTAGGAGCTTCACTCGTCTCCTAGTTCAGCCTAAGCTGCTCTGCTAAGCTACCATTATCTATCAGCCTATGCTGCTAGACACCCTATACACTAATAAGGGATAACTGGGCCTGGTGCAAGGTGTAAGTACCCCTTGGTACTCACTATAAGCCAGTCCAGCCTCCTACACCAAGGCTCTCTTCTCCAGCCAAATGGACTACAGAAACTCTCTCTACATGGGATCACAGATCACCTCCTATGACTACAGACAGTACAGACCACCACAGTCAGACTCATTCTGGATCTCCCTAGATGAACCTGCATCACTGCCTACCTCTAGAAACGCCACTGCCTTCCTGTATAGAAAAGATGCCAGTTCAAGATCCTGATCCATGCATACAAGGCCTCATACAATGGCAGACTTGCCTACTTGAACCACCGCCTGAACTTCCATCAGCCCACCGGACACCTTTGCATTCGTTTCTCTAATTTTCATCCATCTGATGTAGCAGATGCAGAGGTCGCTGCTTCTCCTACTTAGTAGCGAAGTCACAGACCAAGCTACCCTTTCATCTATGGCCCTCCCCATCTCTTCCAGAGTTCCGAAAGTCCGTGAAAACCTGGCTATTTGGCTAATCATCTGGACCGTGCCAGCTCCTGGATACTTCAATGGGTGACAAGTAGCTCTCTACAAATCTACTGATTGGTTGTCTGTGAAAAGTTTTCATCTTATTAGTACCAACTGAATGCCAAATGCAGCAACAAGCAAATGACCAAAGAATGTTTTCAAAAGGCATTCCAGTGCCAGTGCACAGGACCATGTGTTGTCATGTTTTTCATACGTTTTGATCTGTTTGCGCTAGAAACAACATTTGTTTTTGTTCAAACTTGAGTATTTTGTAACAGATAGTGGATTATGTGCCAAATGCAGCAAGTCTATAATCATGCAAAAACATGCCCATGCTGCAGAACTATATAATTCCAGTGGCCCTGGTCATACAATATGTTGTTCCATGTGTGTACTCTACTGTGATCTTTTGATGGAAAGTTTACTATTTTTTATTGAGCTAATATAACATAAAAGCTCATTTTAAAAAATGACATTAGAGAATGCTTTATATATAACAAATCTTGAGATGGATAGAAATAACAGTGAGGTAAATAACAGCGTACGTGAAATTAATATGTGCATTACTGAAATTGGATATGAATCACATTGAGGTACACAAAATATTGACTGAACTGGATAAGGATATGAATGCTATAGATATAGTGAATTGTGTGTATAACACACTGAAAAGCACGACATTGGCAGCTAATCACAGTGAAGTTCAATGAAAGTTGCAGAGCCCACTTTGGAAAGTGAAATGGGGGGCCTCTGGTGGTTCATCAAGGGAAATAGTTGTGCACAGGAGCATGTTGATAACACATGCATGAGCAGGCCTCAGATAGTCCAGTCAAACACTCTTTGCTGCAGTGGGTTTTGGGCCACAGGGCCTCTCTGGTAACCCCAAAGCAAGCCTTCCAAGACTCCCGCTTCCAGCAGCTCCGGAGCTCCCTCTGTACAGAATTCTGAGGCTGGTGCGGGGTTGGTGTATGCAGAAGTGAGCCCCTGGAGTGCCCTGTCACACCATGTAAGACTGCATCGAGCCACTGGATAATTGAGTGCAGGTTGAACTCTTGATCATGTACTTTAAAAAATAAAGGGACATATTTAGAAGCCCCTAGCAGCACCAGAGAGTCACTTTTTGTGATGCTCAGGTGGGGCTGTGCACTGCGCCATATATACAAAGAGGTGCTATGCTAATTTCTTGTGTCTGAACTCCCCCTTGAAAATAAGGGCCGCTCAGATGCAGTAGTTTTCTGTGGCAGAGGGGCTTGCAATGAGTGTTGCTGTGGGTGTTACACCAAAACACCCATTGCTTTTGGCGCTGCCCCAGATTTACAAGGAATATTAAATCTGACGCAGCATCAAAAACTAACGCCACCCCAGGGGTTGCACTAGCATGGCGCAGCAAGGGGAAATACTTTTATTTCTCCTTGTTTTTTCTTTTTCCATGTGTGCTGCATTCTTCAGCACACATAGAAAGAGCAAAACACCATGAATGATTGTTTATGTGCAGTAAAGTGTCCCTTCCTGCACATAAACAATCATTCAGTAACAACGACTTGCTACTTCTATGTGTGCTGCATTCTGCCTCACAAATAGACGTGCCAAATCTCCATTGTAAATTGTTTATGTGGAGGAAGGGACATGTTTCAGCACATGAACAATCACTCCCTTCAGCGCAGACACCCTTGCGCTTTGGTGCAAGGATGCCTGCTTTGGCACTGGCAGCAAAATTTAGAGCCAGCACTAGAGGAAACACAGGGGTGCGCCATAGTTTTGTAAGTATGACACATCCCTGCGATTCAGAACTGATTCAGTGCTGTCAATTTTGGCGCAGCGCCGCACCAGTTCCTTGCAAATCTGGCCCAAAATTTGTAAAGCACACATTATGAGCTCAAGTGTTCAAAGGCTATCTCATATGTACCAGTGAGTGCAGTGTAAACACGAGTGCTTAAATCCTTTATTTGTACAGTGCACATTTTGAGATCACATTGCAGGATGGGCTCATTTTTCCATTGTTTGTGCTTCATTTTTGCCCTTGTCTGTGTCATTTTTCCTCTTATTTTGTGCCTCTCTGTGCCAACTTTCTTCTCATTTTAACACTTGTTTATGCCTTTCTGTGCCTTTCTGTGCTGCGTTTTAGCCCTTGTATGGGCCACTGTGTGTTTTGTTTTTGCCTTTGTTTGTACCCCATTTTCCCTGCTTTCTGACTGTTTTGTGCCCTATTTTTCTTTTGTCTCCGGATTAATTGTGCCTCTTTCTGCTTCGTTGTTGTCCCATTTTCTGTTTGTTTCTGCCTGTTTGAGCCTCTTCGTGCTTTGTTTTTGCCCATCTGTGTCTCTTCCTGTTTATTTTCCCTTGTTTTGTGACTCTTCTCTGCCCCATTTTCTGTTCATTTTGCCCTTGTTTTGTGCCTCTCTGAGCCCATTTTCTTCTAGTTTCAACCCAGGTCTGTGCCTCTGTATGCTTCGTTTCAGTCCTTGTTTGTGTCTCTGTATGCTTCGTTTTTACCCCTTTGTGTGCCCCATTTTCTGCTCTTGTTTATAGCTCATTCTCCTGTGTTTATACCTTTGTACCCAATTTTCAGCTCATTTTCTCCTGGTTTTGTGTGCCTCTCTCTGCTCTCATTTCTGCTAATTTTGCCTCAGTTTTTTTCAATTTTGACTCCCTTTCCTCGCCCCAGTGCTCCTTACCTTGTTATCACTCTCCTGCATCCTGAGCCTCCTCAGCTCCACCCACTGCACTTCCCATCCTCCCACTACCTACTTAGGGCCTGATTTAGAACTCAGCAGACAGATTACTCCATCACAATGGTTCAGTTTCATACCGTCCACCAAAATCTAAATCCAATAGAAGAAATAAACATCTCCAAAGAAGAAAGAAGTCTGTCTGAGGAACTGCGAAACTGCAGTCTGGAACCACCACTGCACCCAATGTCCATGGCCCGCGTCCAAGTGTCCCACCAGTCCAGTGAAGGTTCCCCAGCGCTTCTGACCCAGAGTCTGTCATGGGCTGACCCGGGTGGACTCCACAGCAACACCTGCAGCCTAAATCCGAGGGCTTCCCCTAACCTCAACCTGCTGGGTAAGCTGTTTCTGACGCCAAAAGACACTCCTGCACCTGGAGCCCCTGGGCCTTAGGGAGCTGGACCCTTGGTGTCAACTGGCATCCTAACTTACCTGGACAGCTATGTGTTGACCTCTCACCAGCCCCCTGGCCAGAACCTGCAGCCAGTTTCTGAAAGTGATCTCCTGCTTTGACTAACATTGGGAGCCCGCCGATGTGATGGCCCTCTGCACCAGGCCTCCCCTGTGCCACTGAGGGTGTAAGTTTTGGTGCTGCCTTGTGACCCCCTTGTCCTTGCTTTAACCCCAGGAGATCCACTCCTGACCCGAATCTACTCACATGTAAGCATCTCTGCAGCGGATACCACCTGTCTCCATTAGATAGCACTGGGCACCAGATGCTGTGTTGGCACACTGCACCCAGCCTCCCCTGTGCCAATGAGGGTGTCCGTTTGGTGCTGCCTTGTGGCCCCCATCCCGATGCTTGCCTCAACCCCCAGAGACCAACCTCTGACATCGCCTGTACTTACCTGAGAGCAACGGGTCTTCAGTCCCCAGAGTCTCCACTGACTAAAATTGGGCTCCGACTTCGACCTTGGCACCCAGCCGCCCCGGTGCCACGGTGGGTGCACACTTGGTACCAACCTGAACCTTGCCCAGTGCCAGCCTGAAGCCCTGAAGACTGGGGTTGTAAGCTATGTATTCACCTGAGAAACTGCATTCTTGTTTTCCTTCCATAGGCTAACAATGAAGGCTCTGAAAATTGCACTGTGTTGATTTTTGAAACAGCAAAGTATTTGTAATTTAAAAACTGCTTACCTTATAACGAAGTTCTTAGGCTCAACGCATATATAAAAGTAACTGTTACTTTTCAAAATTGGTCTAAAATGACTCCTTGGTCAGCCTGGCTTCTCGCCCACACTCCCACAAAAAGAATACAAGACCTATCTATTTGTGCCTATGCAAACATTTGGGGATCCACTGGCCTCTCTGCCCAGTGTACTTCGTTTTAGTGCACTATATAGGCAGCTTCCTACAGTGTATGAATGAAGAAAGAAGTAATTACTTACCTACATTGTGATACAAAAACATGTCCCTCAATCTGTGTGGAAAGAGAGAAAATTTAAATATAAGTTCGATTTTTTGTAATAAATTTCTCTATTAAAAGTTCATCATCTGTAATAAAATAAGATATCGCAAATAAAACATAAAGCATTTATATCATTGTATAGCAACTATTCATATTATTTAATCATGTTATATTCCCTTCCTTCACCGTTCTCAGCTTCTATACTTTTGCACTGTGTATGAAATGTGTTTAGGTACTCATCTTTGAATGGTGGCTGAAAAAACAATCATATATATTGTAAACAAATCCCCATAAGTACATAGTATGTTATTTCAAATTAACATTAATATGCATCACACTCACTACAAATATTTACCTGTTTTACCTATAGTTGTTAGATAATTTATTGTATATTGTCGTTTTATAATACAATTAATGTGTCTGAATCATACTGATAGGTGAAAAGGCATATAAAGACATCACCTTTGGTATGCCACATGATGTTATAAAATATAGTAATCCATTAGAGAGTAGAGTATATCAGTGGTGTAACTCTTTTACTGTTTTTCAAGCTGTTCTTCAAACATTTGTTTAGCAGTATTTCGTTTTCTCTTCAGTAGAACTTTGTCCTGGTTGTTAGTTTCTGACCTGTGATGCACATTTAGTGGTTTATCTGCTGCATTCTTGAAGAATTGGTATATTTCATGATTTGGAATCCATTATTAAGACAGCTGCCTTGATAGGCCACATGATGTCCTAATTTGGTGTTTTAGAAGCTCCAGAAGTGCATTATTCAATTTTTCTAATAGTAATGCTCCTTAGGATTTTGGTTCAAGTAAGAGAAGTTAAGAATTTGGTAGTTTGTAGGGTAATCTCTGCTTGAATTCAAGGTTGCTATCATTACACTCTGTACATTGAGTTGTATTTTTTAGAAAGATGGTGTAGAATCCAGATGTAATACTTAATCCTCCATGAAAAATAATACCCATACAGATATATGTTCTACCAGAAATAGAGATTGGTCCAGCTTTAAAATTTCTAATTTGTGTTTGAAATTTAGGAGCATATTTAAGAGCCCCTAGCGCCATTCAAACTCCACATTAGCGTCATTTTTTTTATGCTAATGTGGCGTTAGAAGGCCAAAAACGCCATAATTACAAATTGGCTGTTAGGGAGGCGAAAACAATGGTGCAAGCAAATCTAAGAGATTCCATTGCACCATTTTTTTCGGCACTTTTAACATCTGCTCAGAGCAGGTATTAAAAGGAGGCTTCTATATGTTACAATGGGCCTCTGGGTTCTTTGCAGGATTAGCGCTAATCCTGCAAAGCGCCGGACTAGCATCAAACATTTTGATGCTAGTCCCCTAACTGCCGCCATGGTGCACCGTAATTTAAATACGGCACGCACATTGTGGCATTAGGGGTACGGTAAGGGGTACAAGAAAAGTGTCGCTTCCTCACTTTGCTTAAACATACCCCTTAGTTCCATCTGCAATGCATCGCTGTAGCATTAGGTTGGTATACTTGCCAGTTCTTCTTATATTGAAAGTTTATAGAAGATCTGAGTTGCATTTTGTGCAGGTATTATTCTGTATCCTCAAACAATTTCTCAAAACTGACAGTTTTACACTCTGGTGGAGTTAAGTAGATACATTGTTCTGAGTCCAGTTCTGTTTTTGAAGAAAAGGAACAATTTTCACAATCATGCTGCCATGAGTAATTTAGGGCCTAATTACGACCTTGGCAGATGGGATACTCCATCACAAACCTGACGGATATCCTGTCCGCTGTTTTACAAGTTCCATAGCATATAATGAAACTTGCAATATGATGGGCGGGTTATCCATCATGTTTGTGATGGAGTAGCCCATCCGCCAAGGTCATAATCAGGAATGTAATCCAAATAACTCATCAATAGGTAACATTTCTTCTTCTAAGATACCAAGTTGGACCATCAAGAATTCTTGTGCATCTTCTTGAGTATTTAGAGTGAAGAGTATGGATCCAGTGTACAGATTTACAAGATTTCTAATAGAAGATGCAGAATATGTTTTTGTTCTATCACTGCACAACTGTTCTAACACACTAAACAGTGCAGAGCACAATCTTTTATTATTTTTCTGTTCAATTGCATGAACCGGATCAGGTAAAGAAAATAGTGCATTGATGTAGAAAGGTAGCTTTGTATAAGCTATATCAAAATGAGATATAGTGTGCACAGAGTCCAGGGGTTCCCCAGAGGTTTGACAGAGGCAATAATAGATAATACTAATGCTCTATTTGTGGTAGTGTGGTCGAGCAGTTAGGCGGATAGTGGATAGTGTTAAACATTTGTTGTACATACACAAGCAATGGAAGAAACACACACTCAATGACTTAATTCCAGACCAATAGGATTTTATATAGAAAAATATGTTTTCTTAATTTATTTCTAGAACAACAAGATTCAATTTGCAGGTAAGTACATTAAATGAAAGGTACTTTGCATAGGTATAATCAGGACTTTAAATGGAATCAACAATGTGCATGCTTAAAATGGCAAAAAGCTATTTTAAAAGTGGGCATGGTGCTATTTGCAACAGTTCCTGGGGGAGTACAGTACAGTTTTGGAGTTAAGTAACCAACTTACAGATTCAGTCTCCGGAGCATAGGTAGCCCACTGTTGGGGGTTCAAAATAACCCCAAACACCAAGCACCAGCTACACAGGGTCGGTTAGGTGCAGAGGTCAAACAGGAGCCAAAATAACGTGGGCCCCTATGGAGACAGGGTTCCGGACTGCTTGCAGGTAAGTACCCGTGTTGTCAGAGGACAGACCGGGGGGGGTTTAGACAAGCAATGGGGGAGCCCCAAGTAGGTACCAAACATGCACCCTCAGTGGCACAGGGCAGCCGGGTGCAGGGTGCAAACAGGGTGTCGGGTTCTCTATGGGGGGACCCCTGGGGTCACTTAGGCGCTGCAGGCAAGGCATAGGGGGGCTCCTCACACAAGCCACTGATCAGATTGGGCGGAGGGCCGCCTGCTGGTCACTGCTGCGCCGGTGGTCAGTTTCTCTTGAGTCTGGGGGCTGCGGGTGCAGTGCTCCTCCAGGCATCGGATATCTTTGTCCAGGTCAGTCGCAGTCAGGGGGGTCCTCGGGATTCCCCCTGCAGGTGTTGTCGTGGACGGGCGGTGGGCATCGGGTGAAGAGTGGTTTTGGACTCACGCATCTGGAGTGAGGTGGGAGTCCCATGGAAGTAGTTTCCTCTTCTTCTTGTTGGACTGGTCCACTGTCCACGGGAGTTTCTTGGTCTTCGGTGATGCAGGCAGTACCCTGGAGGCTTTTCAGGGGTTGCTGGTCCTGCAGAATGCAACGCTTTCCTTTTGTAGGGTCTTTGAAGCAGGAGACGGGCCGGTAGGGCTGGGGCCGAGTCAGGTGTTGTCTCCTTTTCTTCTCTGTGGGGTTTTCAGTTCAGCAGTCCTTCTTCTTTTCTTGAGGTCATCAGGAATCTGCCTAGGGGGGCGTGGCCAGACTCCATGACGGTAGCAGCCTCTTTGTGGGGCTCCCGTCCTCGTCTCCCCGTCTCGGGGAATCGTGCAGTTCAGCGGTCCCGCAGCCCAGCCAGCAGTGGGGCTAAGGGTGCGAGGAGACTGGCGGTCGGGCTGCAGGCGGCTTTACAGCCTGCGGCCTGAGTTTGAGGCAGCAAAACGGAGTGGCTCGGAGCCGCAAAAAATCAAAGATGGCGACCGGCATAATAATATCGGTGTAGACGCTGCCTGAAAGCGTGCAAAGGTGTTTTTCCTCTACGACACCGAGGTGAGGGGTCTTGGGGGCATCCTGAGTGGAGCAGAAGCTCCGGGTGACTGCGTGGGGCTGGGAGGGGATCGGAGCCCCCGGAAGAGCCATCCCAGAACAGAGACGTCCCGGTGAGGGGGCTCTCGCCCATCCCTGGCCCCTGGGGGCCTAGGGTGGCCCCTCTTGCTGTGGAGGCCCTGTCTGCAAAATTGTGCCAGCAGAGGACAGTGGGGTGCCCCCCTCTTTCCTCTCCCTTTCTGGTAATAGAATCCCTCTGACGATAGGGGGAGGAGCCAGAATGGAGTTGACGGGGAGCTCTGTCGGAGCTTGACGGCGCTAAGGGTGGAGCGTGGATACCGCGGAACGGAGCGGTAGCCCGGGACCGGTTTGTGGGCCCCTCCTGTTGCTTCAATCGGGGGCGGCTCGGCAGGATGAGAGGTTGACAGCTTCTTCTGCAATTCGCCCTGATCTATTGCATGGGTGGGTCCAGGTGGACAGAGGCACAGTCACCTACGGTGAGCACGCTGGATGGCGCACAAGATGGGCAAAACGGTCCGGAAAAGGGAAACAGAACCCAGGAATGGGCCCACCTCAAGAGAGATGACCGACCAGGGAGATGCCCTGAATCCCACCCCAGAAGAAAGGCGAGGTCAGGATGTGCTGCAGGCCAGAACGGCTTTTCGTGTGGCACTAGAAGGAAAAATTGACACATTGGCCACTGACCTTACTGTGCTCAGAGACGACCACTGCCGCCTGGCTGAAAAAGTGACTGCCACGGACAGGCAGTTGGAGGAACTGCGACCTGAAATTAAAGACACTGCCAAGATGACACAACAAATGGAAAAACGGATTTGAGAGTTGGAACTGCGAGCAGAAGACGCGGAAAACAGATCACGACAAAAAAATATCCGAGTGATTGGCCTACCCGAACGCACTGAAAAATCCAACCTGGTGGAGTTTCTTGAACGCTGGCTGAAGGAGGATGTGGCCGAGGATGGATTGTCTCCCTTCTTTGCAATTGAAAGAGTGCACAGGGTCCGGGCTCAGCCCCCTCCTCCCGGGGCTCCCCCGAGACAAATAATAGCCAAACTACTCCACTATAGGGACAGAGACTATCTACTCAGCCAATGCAGGAAAGAGGAGACAGTACACGGACAACCATGTGATCCGTATCTTCCCAGACTTCTCCAAAAAAGTACAGAAGCAAAGAGCCTCCTTCAGGGACGCCAAACAGAAACTCCGCAAAATGGGAATCCAATATGGAATGATGTTCCCTGCCAAATTGAGAGTAGTGACTAAAAATGGCATACTATTCTTCAGTACGGCAGAAGAGGTGCACACAAATCAGGGGGCTCCCGCCTAGAACGAAAGAGGAAAAGCAGACACCTTAAAGCCGGTACAATGGGTAGTCCATCTCCTATTGAAATGCTGAAAGAGAGATAAAAAGCGATGGAGGCTGCGGCTTCCTTGAGTGGCTCTGACCCTGGCTCCTATAAGCAGACTCAAGAAGAATTAGAACAATCAGATTCGGAACAGGAATCAGAACTTTCACACTCATCAGACAAGACTGGCCCAGACGTGACGCCGGGCACCTCAGACTGTATCATCTGAAAGACTCTCTCCCGGACTCACCTACAGGAAAACCCGAGTTCCAAGATGGAAAACTGGCTTGACTACCATGACCGTAGCGGCCTGCATTGAGATCGCTATCTAGTCCTGCGAGAAGAGAACTGCTGAACTTGCAGGAGGACAGGGACTACAAAATTCCTGTGTACTACTCTCCCCCTGAGGTGGGGAGAGGGTGTTACGGTATACTTCTTGTTCGATCTAAGAGCACCCCCTACTTTAATAGACTGGTTTAATTCCTTTTCTAGTTTGGATGAGAGACGTTCCTACTTTTGCCCCGGGGATGGGGAGTTGGGTTGTTACCTGTTGGGTTTCATTTACGGGGATAGGTGAGCCACTAAAAGAATTCACAGGGAAATTGGAGCTGACATGTGAGACTACTAAAATGGGTGGAGTGTGTGTTGGTACAAATTGGTATCTAACCGAGAGGGGGGGATTCCGAAATGGTAATACTAAACTCCTATAAGTACCTCACGTGGAACATCAGGGGCATGCACTCGATGGTTAAGAGATACAAGATTTTTTCTTATTGACAGCGAAGGGGAATTCAGATAGCAACGCTCCAAGAAACACACTTAACACAAGCAGAAGGAAAAGCGCTCCAAAAGCGATGGAGAGGCCAGGCATATTACACCTCATATTCTGCTTACGCGAGGGGTACCCAAATTTGGATTCGGGCCGGGGTCCCCTTCCGATGCTGGATAACCTCATAGACCCAGAAGGCCGATTTGTGGTGGTTCGGGGCAGGTTGGAGGGCAGAGAGCTGGCGTTGATTAATGTGTATGCACCCAACTCGGACCAGGGAGAGTTTTTCATGCGCATATCTGGTCTATTAGCCCTGTATTTGCAATCCTCAGTGGTGTTGGGGGCGACTTCAACTGTGTCGGAGACCCCGCTATGGACAGATCACACCCGCCACTGAATGATTCTCCTCTAGTGAGGGTGGCTTGGCAGTTCTCAACCTGGCAAAAGGACTGGTGGCTGATTGATGCCTGGCGTAGATTACACCCAGACGAAAGAGACTACTCTTTCTTTTCCCACTTACATGAGTTGCATGTTAGATTGGATGCGTTCTTCTGCATGCCAGATGTCTACCCGCATGTACACAATGCGGAATATTTAACCCGCACACTTTCTGATCACAACCTCCTTTTGTTGTCATTAAGGTGGACCCCCCCCCATCCCCACATGGAGGCTCAAACCGGAATTTCTGGAGGACTCGCTCTTCCTTGGAGAGTTGTGGAAACACATCACTCATTTTTTTTAGGATAACAAAGCATCCGCTATTAACCCCCTGAGTGAATGGGATGCCTTTAAGGAGGTGGTAAGGAGGAGGTGTATAGCAGGGGCAGTGGGGGTGTGTAGTACTCTCCTCAGGGACACCGAACAGGCTGAAGACAAGTTGAGAGAGGCTGAGAGAAGTAGACCCGGGAAACCGCGCCTACAGAACTCTATACTAGAGCTTAGAGCAGAAGTGGCAGATTGTACAGAACGCCTCCGATGCTTTGATTGTAGAAATTACCTCACTCGAGTACATGGAGAGAGAGACAAAGCGGGCCGAATGCTTGCACGGGTTGTATCTCAATCCCACTGGTCCCCAGTCACATTGGACTTAGCCACTGAGCAGGGGGTTCACATATACAGGCAAGAACAAATCAACTCATACTTCACAACCTACTATGAATACCTATATAAGAGTAGACTCAATTACGTCAGGGAAGCCACTGAGGGTTACCTATCCGAGCTGTAACTCGGTTCACTTTCACCTGGATTCAGGAATGACTGGGAGGGGCCATTACACAGACAGAAATCAGGGAGGCCATAAAAAGCCTGGCTAGGTGAAAACCCCAGGGACAGACAGACTTCCTATTGAATTTTATGCCACTTACGTAGACATACTCAGACCTAGATTGGAAAACCTATACAAAATTGTCAGAGAGCAGGGCGTACTACCTGCAACAGCCCAGGAAGCGGTCATAATTCCCCTCATGAAAACTGGTAAAAACTCAACAGAAATGGGGACCTATAGGCCATAGTCCATGTTAAACCTTGACTACAAAATCCTAAGTAAGATCTTAGCAACCAGACTCCTCCCACTTATGACTACACTGATACACCCAGATCAAGCTGGTTTCATTCCTGGCCGCAACATTCGTAGACTACTAGCAATCATGAGGGACCAGTCATCTGCAGCCACTCCCACTGGAGTCCTGGCGGTAGACATAGAGAAAGCTTTTGACAGCTTGGAATGGGAGTTCCTTTATACTGTGATGGCCCGGCTTAAACTAGGGCCCAAATATATCTCCTGGGTGAAACTCTTGTATACCAAGCCCACAGCCAGAGTGTGCACGGGACGGGCAATATCCATAAGCTACATAGTTGAGCAGGGTACCAGGCAGGGTTGCCCTTTATCACCGCTTTTATATGCCTTGGCAATGGAACCAGTAGCTGCTGCGGCAAGAGCGGAAGATGGTGGTCTGGGAATTTCAGCAGGAGGCGAAAGACATTGAATAGCCCTTTACGCTGGTGACCTTTTAATATTTCTGGAGGATGTCCAAAGAGATTTACCCCGAGCGCAACAAATGCTGTCTCAGCTTGGGGGATACTCAGGACTGAAAGTAACCGGTTTGTTTGCTGAACCTAGACCTGGTCAGATGGGTCCCGAGCGGTCTCCCTTATCTGGGAGTTAAAATTTATCATGATCCCCAAGACATCCTAGAGGGCAACATAGGTTGCTCCATACGTTCTAAAAGGTCCTGTATGTCCTTTTGGCAGACCTTGCCATTATCAGTAGCAGGGAGAATAGCGATTCTCAAAATGATCGTGCTCCCACGACTACTATACCACTTCACAGTGCTCCCAATCTGGATTCCCAGGGCCATCTTTAAAGAATTAGAAACAATGGTAGTGACATTCATATGGGGCGAGGGGCGGAGGAGAGTAACCCTGGCCAAACTCCAAAGACAATCCACAGACGGAGGGCTAGCGGTCCCCGATTTCGAAACCTACTATTTTGTGGCTGAACTCCAATGGTTAACACAATGGATATCGAGCAGAGTAGAAACAGGAGCGAGAGTAAAGGTGTTCACCCCGTCAGGGCCCAGGCTGTTCGAAGTTTTATCAAGAACTACCGGAGATGGGAAACATGACCCTCCTGAATGAAAAATCCTGACTCAGTGTTGGAAAGCTTTCCTGCGTAAAATTAAAATAGGGACCCCCTAATCGCCAGAACTCCCTCTATTATCTTTACGGGCCTTACCGCATAGGGGTTCTTGGAATGAACTCAAGGCCTGGGTGGAGGCCGGGATCCTTACGGTGGGTGCATTATTGAAGGATGGATCATTGATGTCCTTTGAGGCCCTCAGAGCGGAATTTGGACTACCGGGGGGGGGGGAGGTGGGGGCACTTTTTAATACATGGGGCACTAGCGGCCAGTATTCGTAGGCAATGGCGGGGGAGAGGGGAAGAACCTCCAATACAGGTGGCATGATCATATATGGCTTCCGCAACTGGCAAGCATAAAGCAGTCTCAACCCTTTATGGTTTGATGCGAGCAGACAGGACTGACCCCCGACCCTTCTTAAACAAACTTTGGAGAAAGATCTGAACCAAAATATCTCTAAGAAGAATGGGGGCGTATTCTGAGGGGCCTCCCTAAAATGACACGAAATGCCAGATTCAAGCTCATTAATTTTTATGTGCTCCACCAGGCATACCTTACACCTGCACGAATCAACAAATACTCTGGGAAAGAGAGCGAGAGCTGCCCACGATGTGGCTCATTGGGGGTAGAATTCAAACACATGTTCTGGGACTGTCCCCAGCTAGAACCATTCTGGACTGAGGTGCACCAAACCTTGACGCGGCTCATAGAAAGAGAAATCCCTTGCACCATGGGTCACTGCCTATTAGGCTGGTTTCCACATTCCGCTAAAAATAAAGTCTCCAATAGATTTCAAGACTTGGCCTTTTCCTTGGCTAGGCCAGAGAGATTGCGATGTCTTGGAAAAACACAAGGGGACCCAGAGCATCCCAGTGGAAAAGTGAGTTGACTAAATGGGCAGGTAGCGAGGGGAATATTCTCCATCAAGAGGCCAAAAGAGGAATCAGATCCCCAGAAGTTGCAGAGGGCTGGGAGAAGTTACTTGAAATTCTTAAGGCCGAAACCCAGACTGGATCATCCTCCTAATAGACTCACGGGCCAAGGGACAAGTATGATGCAGGAAATTCTGGCTGAGGGTGACCTTCCCTGGGATATGAACTATGGGAACAGTAGGGTAGAGTAAGAAATAGTGCACTACCCCTAGCTTTAGGTAACTGACCACAGCTTGTCATGACATGCGCAGCTCCTCTAAAAGAATTACAACACAACACAATGCTCACCTGGGGGCGAGGAATAGGGGTGGGACACGGGATGAAGGTTAAGGATTAGTACTAATTTAGGGATTTATTGTGTATGACCCTTAAGGTCAGATATCCGGCAGATGTAGGCCAATTGAACTGCTATTTGGGGGAAGCTGCTTTGAACTCACCTGAACCATGCCACCCCTGTCATCACTGCCACCGCTACCGCCAAGAGTCCAGGGCTGCCATTACCGCGCCAGCAAAGTACCATCTCCCGCGTCACCGCCCCGGGACTTCAACTCCCGGTAGCCTCAGCGGCGGCGCGCGGCTCTGACGCGGCGCCAGGAGGCGCCTACAAATCGCCCAGAGGCCGGCGGAGCGGGGGGGAAGCTGCTTTGAACTCACCTGGACCACGCCACCCCTGTCATCACTGCCACCGCTACCGCCAAGAGTCCAGGGCTGCCATTACCGCGCCAGCAAAGTACCATCTCCCGCGTCGCCGCCCCGGGACTTCAACTCCCGGTAGCCTCAGCGGCGGCGCGCGGCTCTGACGCGGTGCCAGCGCCAGGAGGCGCCTACAAATCGCCCAGAGGCCGGCGGAGCGGGGGGGAAGCTGCTTTGAACTCACCTGAACCACGCCACCCCTGTCATCACTACCACCGCTACCGCCAAGAGTCCAGGGCTGCCATTACCACGCCAGCAAAGTACCATCTCCCGCGTCGCCGCCCCGGGTCTTCAACTCCCGGTAGCCTCAGCGGCGGCACGCGGCGCCAGCGCCAGGAGGCGCCTACAAATCGCCCAGAGGCCCGCTTCACGGGCAAAGGGCGGGCAAAGAGCGGGCCGTCTGTGGCCGTCCGGGGCAGGAGGAGGCAGGGCAGGGCCATGGACTATCGTCGAGGTCTTTTGATATAGAGTACCCTGGTCCTTGGGCTGACAGTAACGTAAGCAGCTAATAACATTAATTTTTGTTTTGTGTACGATACAACCGGCTGACGTGTATTGTTGTGGGGGCATTTTGATAAATAGGCAACCAGTCAATTCATTGAGGAATATTTCCACTAGATAATCGATGACTTCGCTGTTCCCATCATGTCCAAACTGAGGTCCTCTAAAATGGCTACAAATAATGACTCAAAGACCTTGGATAACTATCTTTTTAAAGTAGTTAGTAAAATTAACAAAGATAGGAGATCATCATTAAGTAGGGTTAGTCCAGAAACATCTCCCATAAGGCAGTGCTTACCCTCTACATCAATGTCTCAGAGGGTCTCGACTATTTCCAACAATGAGAACGATTTAAATATTGATGTTTCTGTGGTAGAGCAGGTTTGTTGTTCCGAACCTATTCAAGTACAGGATCGGACATTACCATTAAGGTCTCCTCTTATTCAATCTCCCACTAGGAGAGCGGTACGTGCCTGTAGGAAGGGGCCTGTCAAGAAAGCAGGGTGTCGGAAGCCAAAAAAAGCTGGCCCAACAGCTACCAATAGGGGAAATCTGTTAGGGTTTGTACACAGCAAAGAGCATGTCCCCTCTCACTGCACTAGTGGGTTCTGTAATAGCTCCCTTTTAAACTTACTATTAAAAGCCTTTCTTGTTATTTCACCTTCCCCCCCCCTAGGCTTCTGTGTATGTTGTTTAATGTGCTGTTTTGTTTACACATTGGGCCTTGCTTTTACCAAGGCTTCTTTAAAACACTCCTCCCTAGGCCATGTGTTAATCCAACTCATTTGCATAATAACTGAAACTCTGCACACCTTTCAAGACCATGTGCAGCATGTGAGGACCACACCCAGCTCTTCAAACCACACCCAGCTCTGCACACCTTCCAAGAACATGTGCAGCATGTGAGGACCACACCCAGCCCTTCAAACCACACCCAGCTCTTTGAGCCACACCCAGCCCTGTCTATAAAAGGCATCCCCCGAGCCTCACCCAGTGCTTGTGCTCGTCTACCTCCAGCTTACCTGAGAACAGATCCCTCGGCGCTGGCACTTCTGCTCTTTACAGATTTTCTTTGACTTCAATGGGCGCAGCTGCTGGCTCTTCCTTCTTCCGGTTTCCGGTACCTCCTTGCCTCAGCCTCTCTCCTACGAGTAACCTGCAAAAGAGAAAGAAGACAAGGTTAGACTGATCAGTATCTCTTGCCAGCAACAAGTAAGTGCAAAACTTTTTATTACCTGAGGAAGCTTTGATGGCAATTTCTGGATTCGTGTATAGACAGTTTGAGGCGAAGTGCCTTCCACGAGTATTGTGATTCAGGCTCTTTGTTGCAGGAGTATTTTGCAGAACTTTGTGAAGCGGACATTGTTGTTTTTTTCATGGAACTTTTGGGAATCGAACAGTGAAAACCATTGACAGCAAGGCAAACAGTAAATCAAGGAGTTGCACAAATTACATGCTGTATGTTGATGTAAAAGTACAGTATTTGTTTTATAAAAGATTCTGGAAATATGGGAAAAAAGCTTTACAGTAATAGAAAACACATCCCAGAGCAGTAACACATTCCAAGCCTGGAAACTAGAGACCAGGATCCAAGAGGCACCAGTTTCTACAGAAGTCAGAAAGGGCCGCAGATTTGTGCAGCACTTCAACAGTGGAAACGCAAGAACGGTGTTGTCTTTTTATTTTTTATTTTATCCACTTCCCCCCTTCCCTTGAGCTTCTGTTCTTAGTGCACTGTTTTAAAAACTAGTGTGCTGGAACAAGCAGTTTCAGGGTGGGGTCGGATTGTCTTCAACCTCCATCAGAACTGGACAAGAACTCAGGTGAGCTGGGCTTTGACAGAAGCACAAGCCTTAAAAAATTTCAGTTCTGGTGGATGATGAATACCGGGGAAGAAATAGAGGGCATTGACGTCACGGATATGGCGCTGGCCCTAAATGAGGACTTGGCTCATAATGAATCAGTGTCTGGCATCTTGCAACATATGCAAGAGGAAATAGAGAGATTAAAGATGGAGAATACCTCTTTAAAACAGGATTTAAGCAGGTATAAATTTAGGGGATCTCAGTGGAACACAGCTTCTACACCTTTGTTTAAAACCTCCTCAGAGACAGGGGCGCCATCAAAACATACAACTTTGCCTTCCCCAGTTGAGGTTAATGTTCCTAATGTTGTGCCCTTAGCAGCACCTGAACGTTTTCATGGAGATAGTAACAAATTCCATGTTTTTATCAATCAATGTCAATTACACTTCATTTGTAAGCCACAACAGTTCCCTACTGATGATACGAAAGTGGCATTCGTCTTGTCTTATTTGGGTGGCACAGCAGCCAATTGGTCAATTCCTTTCGTGGATAGAGATGATCCCATCCTCCATAATTGGAATCAATTTAAACGTACCATGACCAGCCTTTTTGCAAAACACACTTTCATGCAGGCAAGTGATAATGAGCTTTTAAATCTTAAACAAGGTAACAAGGATTTATTGACCTATCTCACTAGTTTTAATTGTTTACTCACCGAGACACAGTGGCCAGAAGAAAAGCGTGTCTCCCTTTTTTATAAAGGTTTGAGAGACGAGTTAAAAGACGCGCTGGCTCATATCGTTGATTTGCCAAAAGACTATTCGGACTTTGTAGATTTAGTTGTGAAATTAGAACATAGACTAGGAGAAAGAAAGAGAGATAAATACAAACTGGAATCACGGTTAACTTTTATTAGACACGAGAAGAAAGACACAGATAATAAACTCCCTGAACCAGAGCCTATGCAAATAGGGACACTCAGAGGTCCACTCACATCAGAGGAAAAAGAAAGAAGGAGAAAATTTCAATTATGTTTATATTGTGGCAGGGCAGGTCACTTTGCCAGAGAATGTCCAGTAAAGTCTAAAACTCCACGAAAGGGTGCTGTTTCCTCCACCTCCTCAACTGAATCGGGAAACGATTAAGCTCGACAAGGGGAGAGGTTACTTGTTCGAGAAAACATCTTAATCAAACCTCTAATGCTGCACCCTTCAGGGTACCGCACATACCTAGACATTTCATAATTCAGGTCGTTTTAATTGTTACTACCCAAGTGAGACATTCTCTCCCTGTCCTACTGGACTCAGGCGCAACAGGAAATTTTATGGATAATAAGTTAGCTGAAATCTTAGGACTTCCTATGTGCCTAAAGCCTTGTCCAGAAGCAGTATGTGCAGTGGATGGGTCAGAATTGACCTCTGGATTAATCATAAAACAAACAAGTTTTTATGGTCTGTCAGAACGGGCACACAGAGGTGATTAGCTTTGATCTAATAGATACTCCTAATTTTGGTTTGATTCTCAGGGTACCCTGGTTAACAACTCATAACCCAAAAATTGATTGGGTGAATAGAACTGTTACTTTGGATTCCTCTTTCTGTAGAACCAATTGCTATCAAGAAGCAGGTACAGAACAGAGCACAGTATTACACTGTGCTAGTGTTACACAAGATGAACCAAGTCTCCCTCCTGAATATTCTGACTTTAAAGACGTCTTTGATCCAGTAAAGGCTAGTGTGCTGCCCCCACATCGGTCTTATGACTGCCGTATAGATCTTATCCCAGGGGCCCCTTTACCTAATAACAGAGTATATGCTTTGACTGACGAAGAAACCAAATACTTAAGAACCTACCTAGATGACCTACTACAGTCTGGGTTCATCCGTCATTCCACATCTCCGGTGTCATCTCCACTCTTTTTTATCCCGAAGCCGGATAAATCCCTGCGCGCGTGTATCGATTATAGAGGACTAAATAAGGCTACAATAAAGAATAAATATCCTCTTCCTCTAATACCTGTGTTGTTGGATCAATTAAGACATTCTACTGTATACACTAAACTAGATCTGCGGGGAGCTTACCACCTGGTCCGAGTAAAAGAGGGGGATGAGTGGAAGACAGCTTTCAAGACAAAGTTTGGTTTATTTGAGTACACAGTAATGCCCTTTGGGTTATGTAATGCCCCTGCGGCCTTTCAGTTCTTTATAAATGAGGTCCTACACGAATTCCTGGACGTTTGTGTCATAGTATACATAGACGACATCCTCATTTACTCTAAGAACTCAGAAGAACATACCCAACATGTTCGTGCAGTATTATCAAAGTTAAAAGAAAATCATCTTTTTGCTAAGTTAGAAAAGTGTACTTTTAATGTCAGCAAGGTGGACTTTTTAGGATACTGCCTGTCACCTCAAGGAATAACTATGGATGTAAAGAAAATCAGTGCTATTGCTGATTGGCCAGAACCATCCTCTGTAAAAGATATTCAGAAATTTCTGGGTTTCGCCAATTTTTATAGGAGGTTTATTGCACATTTTGCAGACATTGCGGCCCCAATAACTACCTTGTTGCGGAAAGGGCAACGATTTCTTTGGACTGATGAGGCGGCACACGCCTTTCAACTCCTAAAACAAAAGTTCACTTCAGCCCCAATTCTGAAACATCCTGATCCTGACTTGCCCTTTTTTGTTGAAGCGGATGCTTCACAAGTAGCTTTAGGAGGAGTTCTCTCTCAACGAGATGCAGTAGATGGCCAGTTACATCCTATAGCCTTCTATTCCAAAAAGTTATTGCCAGCTGAACAAAATTACACTGTGGCTGAAAGGGAACTACTAGCTATCAAAGTAGCCTTTTCAGAATGGAGGCACCATTTAATGGGAGCCAAGTACCCAGTTACAATCTTTTCTGACCATAAGAACCTACAGTTTTTTGGATCACTTAAAGCACTAACACCACGTCAGATGCGCTGGTTAAATTTTTTTAGCACATTTGACTTTGTTATAACCTATAGACCAGGTGCACAACAAATTCAATCTGATGTGTTATCTAGATACGGACATACCTCAGACATGAAACAAGATAAAATAGGAGAACCCATTATTCCTCCCCAAAAGTTGTTGGCACCAGTACAACAGAAGGATTTCATCACAGATCTATATAATGCACACATGCAAATAGCACCTCAGGATTGGTTAAAGGATTCCCATAACACAATACAACGAGGTTTATTGTATCACGACAACATGCTGTTAGTGCCCACCTCTGAATTACAAACACAGGTGATAATTTGGCATCACGCCTCACCGTTGGCAGGTCATCCTGGTTGGGTAAAAACCCTGGAAAATGTGCAAAAACACTTTTGGTGGGACACTATAAGAAAGGACATTAAGCAATTTGTCACTACCTGTCCAATTTGTGCAAGACATAAATCTTCTCATAAGGCTCCTGACGGCTTGTTAATACCAATGCCAACACCCAAACAACCTTGGCACACTGTGAGCGTAGACTTTATTGTAGGTTTACCACCTGTAAAATCCTTCACAACAGTGTTGGTTATAGTGGATTTTTTTATCTAAAATGGCACATTTTGTACCATTACGGAAATTACCCACGGCGGCAGAATTTGCCGATATTTTTATAAGGGAAATTGTGCGTTTACATGGTTTGCCAAGCAAAGTGGTGTCAGACCGAGGGAGCCAGTTCAACTCCAGATTTTGGAAAAAATTATGTGAAAAACTGAAAATAGATGTGGCCTTATCCACTGCTTTCCACCCAGAGACAGATGGACAGACTGAACGACTGAACCAAACCTTACTTCAAACGCTACGTTGTTTATTGGCTGATTATTCTAGTGAATGGTTGGAAGCTCTTCCTGTAGCAGAGTTTGTTTATAATAATACTGAGCATTCAGCTCTACTTTGCTCACCATTCTATTTCTTGCAGGGGTATCATCCAAGAGCTATACCCATTTTGTTAGAAGATTCCCTGTTGCCTACAGTAACGGATAGACTAACGAGGTTAGGTGACATACAAGACAAAGCCAGGAAACATTTATTAAAGTACAAGGAAAGCATGAAAAGACAAGCAGACAAACACAGGTCTGAGGCCCCAATGTATAAAATTGGTGACAAGGTATGGCTCTCCACAAAAAACCTAAACATAGAGGGATCCCGAAAGCTGCAACCACGTTTCATTGGACCCTTTAGTATAACTGCCATAGTAAACCCGGTAACAGTAAAATTAGATTTACCAAAAGAATATCCAGTACATACTACATTCCATGTGTCCTTGCTTAAGCCGTACAACTCAAAAACCCGACCTGAACCACCACCTCCACCCATACCAATTAAGGGAAAGCTGGAATATGAAGTGAAAAGCATAAAAGACTCAAAAATAATTAGTGGACGTCTGTTTTATTTAGTAGAATGGAAAGGATATGATGAATCTGAGAATTCATGGGAATCAGCATCATATGTACATGCCCCACAGCTGATTAGACGGTTTTATTTAAAAAATCCAGGAAAACCCCGTCCTGTAGGAGGGCCTTTGAGGGGGGCAACTGTTAGGGTTTGTACACAGCAAAGAGCATGTCCCCTCTCACTGCACTAGTGGGTTCTGTAATAGCTCCCTTTTAAACTTACTATTAAAAGCCTTTCTTGTTATTTCACCTTCCCCCCCCCCCCCCTAGGCTTCTGTGTATGTTGTTTAATGTGCTGTTTTGTTTACACATTGGGCCTTGCTTTTACCAAGGCTTCTTTAAAACACTCCTCCCTAGGCCATGTGTTAATCCAACTCATTTGCATAATAACTGAAACTCTGCACACCTTTCAAGACCATGTGCAGCATGTGAGGACCACACCCAGCTCTTCAAACCACACCCAGCTCTGCACACCTTCCAAGAACATGTGCAGCATGTGAGGACCACACCCAGCCCTTCAAACCACACCCAGCTCTTTGAGCCACACCCAGCCCTGTCTATAAAAGGCATCCCCCGAGCCTCACCCAGTGCTTGTGCTCGTCTACCTCCAGCTTACCTGAGAACAGATCCCTCGGCGCTGGCACTCCTGCGCTTTACAGACTTTCTTTGACTTCAATGGGCGCAGCTGCTGGCTCTTCCTTCTTCCGGTTTCCGGTACCTCCTTGCCTCAGCCTCTCTCCTACGAGTAACCTGCAAAAGAGAAAGAAGACAAGGTTAGACTGATCAGTATCTCTTGCCAGCAACAAGTAAGTGCAAAACTTTTTATTACCTGAGGAAGCTTTGACGGCAATTTCTGGATTCGTGTATAGACAGTTTGAGGCGAAGTGCCTTCCACGAGTATTGTGATTCAGGCTCTTTGTTGCAGGAGTATTTTGCGGAACTTTGTGAAGCGGACATTGTTGTTTTTTTCATGGAACTTTTGGGAATCGAACAGTGAAAACCATTGACAGCAAGGCAAACAGTAAATCAAGGACTTGCACAAATTACATGCTGTATTTTGATGTAAAAGTACAGTATTTGTTTTATAAAAGATTCTGGAAATATGGGAAAAAAGCTTTACAGTAATAGAAAACACATCCCAGAGCAGTAACACATTCCAAACCTGGAAACTAGAGACCAGGATCCAAGAGGCACCAGTTTCTACAGAAGTCAGAAAGGGCCGCAGATTTGTGCAGCACTTCAACAGTGGAAACGCAAGAACGGTGTTGTCTTTTTATTTTTTATTTTATCTACTTCCCCCCTTCCCTTGAGCTTCTGTTCTTAGTGCACTGTTTTAAAAACTAGTGTGCTGGAACAAGCAGTTTCAGGGTGGGGTCGGATTGTCTTCAACCTCCATCAGAACTGAACAAGAACTCAGGTGAGCTGGGCTTTGACAAAATGTCCCTGAGCCCACCAATATTATTGAGGGGACTAGCCTGCACTCAAGTCAAATTGATCTTCTGGTTACAATTTTTGAATCTAAATTGGAAGTACTGATCAGTCCCCTGTTGGCCAAGGTAGAATTAGTGCTTCTTAGGGTTACTAGACTGGAAGGCCTTGTAGAATCTTGTCTGACTCGGTCCACTGTTCCACTGAGTACTCACTTAGACTCAATAGGCTCTATGGATAACCACCCAGTGGGTTCAGTTACACACTCTATAGTCAGTAATAGGGTGGAGGGCTTGGGGGCTACTGTTCAGGCCCCACCGACTGTAAGTGTGCCGACTGCCTCATCCTCGTCTACATCGCCAGTAGGGTCGGCTAGTGTACAAAATACTTTTAGTCAACCACGATCAATACAAAGGAGTACTCGGGACACTATAAGAGGGACAGTCATTGATAGAAGAAGTATAACTAGGCGACATAATTCTATTAATCTCCCGCCAGAATGTGCACCATATACTGTGGTTCTAACAAATGTCCCAGAGGTTGACTTGTGCTTGAATGGTTCTGGGGTAGAAACGTATCCTGCTCTTAAAAACAAGACGCTTGCTTGGTTGAATAAGAACTGTGGATTTCCTTGTGCCCTTGCAAATGACATTTTATTTACCCGCAGAGTTAGCTGGATTGGCAATGGCCCTAAAAATAGAGGTGGAGACTGTATTATTATAAATTTTAAACACCCACAACACGTGGCAACAGTGCTTCTGAGAGCTGCAATTTTGCCAACTCTAGAAAATGCGGTTCTTGCTAGACCTCTTGGCTTTTTTTATAATCATGGGGCCAATACTCAATGTCGCTCGTTGTATGTGCAAGGGCAATGTTCAAATGAGAATGGAAGAGGTATGGATGCCTGTACCCCGAATGTATTTGTAAATATGTTCCGGTCTCAAATTAAGGGGGAGTCAAGTCGTCATCAGCTGACTTACAGGCAGACCGTTAACACTTTACCTCTTCACAATCGGTATGCTGCCTTATCTTCTATGGAGGAAAATGATTGACTGCCAAATGTCTTGGGAAATTCTTCCCAGTCTTCAGCATCGTCCATCAAGATTGCTACATGGAACATTGCTGGTTTAAAGAGTAAGTCTGGGATAGCCGAATGGGAAAGGACACTAAAATCTTTTGACGTCATTGCTTTACAAGAGACCTGGGATCAAACGAATAGCTTTTCTTTAGATGGCTTTTGTCATTTTTGCATTCCAGCTACAAACAGTGTGGCAGGAAGACCTAAGGGGGGACTATTAAGCCTTTTTAAACTGGATATGAAAGGCACCTTAACTCAATGCCCCTCGGGTTCAGTAAACTGTCTAATTGTTGAGCTTTCCACCCAGGATAAGGGTAAGATCCTTTTTATAAATTTTTATAACTCGCATGCTAATGATTGTACCAGTCAAAACCTGGATGACTTGGATACATTTTTGTCAGTCTATAGTATAAATGTTAATACTTTTGAGTTAATATTACTAGGGGACTTTAACATACATCCATGTACCCTACCATGTATTAGGAGGGATGAGGAAGCCCTCCCTTTTCCTCAACTGCTCATCCAGAACATACTAGGCAGGGGGATTATTTTGAGTTTTTCCTTGCTAAATGGAATTTATATGAGTCTGGCTGTGGAGACGGGAATAGTAGGTCCCCTACGTTTAAGGGCAAAGAAAATGGTACTATTATAGATTATATTTATTTGTCTTCTTTTTTGTTAAATAGTGTTGTAAATTATTGTACTGAGGTGTCAGTTTTTAGTGATCATAATCCTGTTGTACTTGTTTTTAAGAACACTGAACTGATTTCTCTCAAATTAGTCGCAGAGAGTGGGGGCTTGAACCTTAAAGTCAAAGTCCAGAATCGTAGGTTGAAGTGGACAAAAATAGTCCCTGAAACCTTTTTTCAGGAGGTCTTATCTAAAGTGGAGGATGAAATCTCTATATGTCTAGCGGAAAATCCAGATCCTAAGGAGGTTATAGTAGCATTTGATCAGATTTGCTTGGAAATTAATTGTAGTCTCCAGGCTAAATCTAGCCAGAAGGCGCTAGAGGGCAATAGATGGTTTGATAAGGAATGCTCTAAAGCACATGGTGTACTACTAAAGGCATTAAAAACTATTCCTAAAGATCGATCAAAAATAGTAAATGCTAGGAAAGTGTATAAAATAACTATTCTAGAGAGGAAAAGGACTCTGAAAGATAACGCCTTGGCTCAACTCTTGGATCCAGATACCCTAAAAAACAGTGGTTTATTCTGGAAAATAATAAATCAGCCCTTTTTTTCTGATGAAACTAATACTCCTTTAGAGGCAAACATTCCAGATGAGGGCTGGATAAAACACTTTAGTCAGATATACTCTAATATTGGTCCTCCTGGTGGAATTTTAGCAGATGAAGTTGGGGAAATCTCCCCTGACAAGGATGCAGTTATTTTTGCAGTTGCAGATGTTGAAAGGGCTATAGACCTAATCACAAAAAACAAAGCCCCGGGCCCAGATGGGGTACCTGGGGACGTTTTTAAAAGTTTTCAAAAATTTTGGTCTAAGGTATTATGCAAGGTTTTTAATAATCTTGCATTTGATAAAATCCCGTCTTCCTGGAAGAAATCTATAATTATACCAGTGTTTAAAAAGGGTAATAGGCAAGACCCATCTTGTTACAGGCCGATTTCACTGATTGATTCCTCAGTGAAAATTTTAGGTCGAGTTATTTTAAATAAACTGAACGATTGGTTAACAGAGAAAGGGGTCCTAGCAGATGTGCAGTATGGTTTTAGACCTAAAAGGAGTACTATAGATCAAGGCTTGAATTTGTATTTATTAATAGAGAAATACACGAAGGCGAAGGAAGGTTCCATGTATCTGGGGTTCATGGACCTCTCGTTAGCCTTTGATCTTGTAAATCGATCTAAATTATGGAAAATCTTACTTGACATGGGACTGGACAAGGCTCTTGTTAACCTCTTAGTAGATTTACATACTGACCTAACAGCTTCTGTTAGAGTTACTACTGCGGGGCGATGCACTAGCCACTTTAACTCAGAAAGGGGAGTCAGGCAGGGGTGCATTCTGGCTCCCCTCCTTTTTACTATTTATATAAATGCCTTGGAATCCACACTAAAAGATGCTACCCAGGACACCCCACGGATAGGAGAACTCGGTATTCCGGTTCTCCTATACGCGGACGATGCTGTCCTGCTTTCTCGTACTGGTGTTGGTCTTCAATCAACGATTATTGGATGCCTTTGAGGTTTTTATGACTTCCCTGGATTTAAAGATCAACGTTAAAAAGTCCCAGATTATGATCATGGGTAAGGGTAATAAAAATAAACTCCCCAAAATGTTTACTTGTGGGAGGCAAGAACTGTGTAGAGTAGCAATATTTCCATACTTAGGGATCACTTTCGATGAGAAAGGGTCCTGGGGCCCCCAGATAAAAAATAGAAATGTTGCCCTGTTAAAGTCGTCTTCTGCTCTTCGGGGTTTTATGAATAAACTCGGGGCGAGGCCAATTGTTAGTTTGCTAAAAATTTATGAAGCAAAATGCCTTGCAATAGCAACGCATGGAAGTGCGATATGGGGCTATTGCTCTATGGAAAGTATTCAGATCACGGAAAATAAATTTTTGAGATCGGTTCTCTCTCTTCCCCAGTCTACTTCCACACACATTGTCCATACTGAATTGGGTGTGGGCTACATTTCAGACTTGATCAAACTGGCCCCCGTTCTAGCCTGGCTAAAGATCTGGCTGAATCAAGAAATTCCGCTCAATCACTCTATTTTAAAAGATTGCCTGCAGCTGGATAAAGTAAATAAAATAGCGTGGCTAGTTTATATCAAAAATTGTTTTGTTAGATTAGGGAGATCGGATCTTTTTTACTCCCCGGAATCAATAACTGTTAAAGATATTGGACTGATTAAAAGCATGATGAAAGATCTGTTATGTTTAGAAAGAGAACAAGCTGAATATGAGAAACCATTGGTGCGGGCCAGTATCATTTTGAGTACTTATGTGGGACCTGAATTATATTTGTCTATTGTAAATCAACCCTTCCACCGGTTTCTACTTATACGTTTTCGGTTTAACCTGATCCATCTAACTCTTGGCCACTTTCAAACCTGGTCTCCCCCGGAAAAAGGAACGCCGTGTAATTGTGATAATTTTTCGATCCTGAATACAATGCATTTTTTGTTATTTTGTGACCATTACGCGGCCTTAAGAAATAAATATTTGTTCCCAATTTTAAAGGAGGAGGGGTTTATACAGGCCAAACCTGCCCTCTTGTTCTTACAGTTATTGCAGACCCCTAGGGTTATGTTCCATGTTGCTAGTTTTTTAGTGGGAGCTGTTAGGGTTAAGAAAAAGAAGTTCGCCATCAATTCGATTATTTTATTGTAATGAATTGAGTGATTAATTAACTTTTTATAGGAAAGGTAATTTTTGCGAATCTGGGAGAATATTAATGTTTCACGTTAAATGATGTTTTTAGGATGTTTTATTTTACTGACCCCCCTTTTTAAACATTGTAGATGATATGAATTGTTGATTGTCTGTAATATTTGATTGTACTGTTTTTATGTCTTTTTATGATATTTATTTATCGAAATAAAGTACTTTGACTGACTGACTGACTGACTGAACTGCTATTTGTATTTTTGTGTGATGTTTTGTATACTTGCCTACTGTCTGATTGAAAATTAAAATCACAATAAAATATGGTTTAAAAAATCAGGAATCTGCCTAGCTTGGTTCAGGGAGCCCTTAAATTCTAAATGTAGGGGCATTTTAGGTGTTAGAGGGCAGTAGCCAAAGGCTACTGCCCCTGAGGGTGGCTACACCCTCCTTGTATCCATTCCCTGTGGGGGGGGGCACATCCTTACTCCTATTGGCCCTGATCCTCCAAACTAAAATGGATGATTCTGCAGGGAGGGGGTCACCTCATCTCTGGACACCTTAGGGGTGGTCCTGGCTCAGTTGGTCACTCCTCGCTGTTTTCCCTAACTTTCCCGCCGGACTTGGCACCAAAGGTTGGGCTTTGTCCGGTGGGTGGGCATCTCCACTAGCTGGAGTGCCCTGGGGCACTGTAACTCGAGGCTTGAGCCTTTGAGAATCAACGTCAGATGTTACAGTTCCTGTAGGGGGGAAGGTGTGAAGCACCTCCACCCTGGGAAGGCTTTGTTTTTGGCCACAGAGTGCACAAAGGCACTCGCCCCATGTGGTCAGAAACTCGCCTGGAAGTGACAGGCTGGCACGGACCGATCAGTCCTACACTACCAAGTTGACTAACATACAGGGGCATCTCTAAGATGCCCTCTGTGTGCATTTTTCAATAAATCCCACACTGGCATCAGTGTGGGTTTATTGTGCTGAGACGTTTGATACCAAACCATACTTCAGTGTAGCCATTATGGTGCTGTGGAGTTCATAATGACAAACTCCCAGACCATACACTCAATATGGCTACCCTGCACTTACAATGTCTAAGAATTGACGTAGACACTGTAAGGGCATATTGCTCATGCAGCTATGCCTTCACCTGTGGTATAGTGCACCCTGCCTTAGGGCTGTAAGGCCTGCTAGCGGGGTGACTTACCTATGCCACAGGCAGTTATTTTGGGGGCATGGCACCCTGAGAGGGGTGCAATGACGACTTTGCCTTTTTCTCCCCACTAGCACACACAAGCTGCAAGGCAGTGTGCATGGGCTGAGTGAGAGGTCCCCCAGGGTGGCATAATACATGCTGCAGCCTTTGGGGACTTTCCCTGGCCACAGGGCCCTTGGTACCATGGGTACCTTTTACAAGGGACCTAACTGTGTGCCAGGGCTGTGCCAATTGTGGAAACAAAGGTACAGTTTTAGGGAAAGAACACTGGTACTAGGGTCTGGTAGCAGGATCCCAGAACACTTTCAATCAAAGTTTGCATCAACACTAGGCAAAACGTGGGGGGCAACCATGCCAACAGTGGCATTTTCCTACAATTGAGAACTACATTGGCATAGCAGTTGACTCCAGTGATGTTTGGGAACTGGTAACCTACAATTTCACCTGTATTTTTAGTATTTTACTCCGTAACCTCTTTCTGATGTTTTTTCCTCCTTTTCTCGAGAACATCAGTATGATCTTTTAAAATCTTTCTTTTTGGTAAGATTCTAGGCTTTTCATAAACTATTTACTTTCAGGAATACATAGGCTTCTCAAACGGTTATACTCTATCACACAACTCGAATCAGCATTTACTTTACGCTCATTTAACTCTATCAGAAACAAACCAGCCAAAGTTCTAATCCATGACAATGCTACATGTGACATACCTTCCTTGAATACGGTGCTACAAATGGTAATAAATGCTGCACCTACACTTAAACCTTGAGACTGATGTATTGTCACAGCAACAAGATGGTCAAATGTAATTGATATGTTCTGAACCTTGTTTCTGTTTGAATACGAAATGAAATCAATTATTTTAGCCATGGCTCCATTAAATAATCCATCCTCAACATTTAAATTACAATGCAAAAACATACTACAGTTCTTACAAGCAATTAAACACTTTTCTAATCCTGCAGTTTTGGAGACAGACTTCTCCAAAGAATTTAGTTTTGATTGTGGTTTTTAGTCAATTTTATCAATTGATGTCAATTTCAATATTTGTTCTTTCTCCTTTGGTAGTAATTATTAATTGAAAGAGGTAAATTTATTGAAGATTAGACATTGGATACACAATTTTCTTTTGTTGTTGAATAAATTCAAACATTAGCTCTGCTGGAGATTTTTTGGAAGGAAATATGTTCTTTACAAGTCGAGTTTGCAAGCAACATTTTCCTTGTTTTGACAGTATCCCTACTCTAATATCCTTCAGAATATTTCCATGTTGCATATCAGATGCTTGACACATGTTTCTAATTAGTTCTTTGTATTGAAAGTTCAACCAAATATTTACATTTCCAATGCTTCCTAAGAATTACGAGTTTCTTCCTGTAAGAGTGTCTTAAAGACAGGCTGTCCTTTTACGAGGGTATGTTGCAATAAATCACCAAAAACAATTACATGCTTTCCTCTAAAAAGTATATCATACTCTTCCTTCAATGTCTGTTGCATTCTCAAATGCACAAAGGTGAGCATTGCATTTGAAACCACGCTTACCTCATCAATGATTAAGAGTTTTAGGGCCAGATGTATCAAAGGGTTTTACCCATTCTGTGTCTATGGGAAAATGTGTTGGTGCATATGGCCCTTAATTTCTTCAAGACTCTAGAAAGTTCATGAAAGCTTCACCACATAACTTTTGGTATTCCAGTATATTATTGTGTTCAACTGGTAGCATAAGCAGACGATGCAAAGTATTTCCTTTGATGCTGTGAGCAGCCAATCTAGTAGGGGCTGTTATTACACACAACAAAATGGAGTCTGTAGTCTTCTGTAGATAAGAAGTTGTACTAAAAAGTCCTTTTCCAGTGCCAGCTTGTCCTCTGACATACAAAAGAATTGGCGTAATATTTGAACATTTACATTGATTGTTTAGGTGGAGTAATTCATGCTCCATTTCTTCTTTGACTCCCATATGCATTTCTTTCTGCTCATCATTCAGCTACCCAACTAACTGTTCAAAGTCAACATTTCTTCTCTTGCTTGTTGCATTGCTGTATCCACCTCATTCATGGCTATGGCTGCTTCAGTTTTAATTATTTGCTGTCCAAGAGGATCTTGACTAAAAGGTCCAGAACGCTGGTTGCTTTGTGAACTGTTCTTCTCAGTAGCAATCGTTTCCTCTTGTTTAATTTCTTCATTTAACATTTTCAGGTAGTTGCAATCTATTGGACACTCAATGGTGTCTTTTACAGCATTTAAAGAGTCCTCATAGCAGTCATAGTGTCCAAGTAATTCTTGTTCAGAACTTGAAAGTTTGAATAGCTGGAGAAGTGCTAAGTATAAACATTCTTTTTTTCTCATTAGTTTGACAAGTAGGTTTTCTGTGGTTTCTTAAGTTCCTTATGCCTGCCAAATCAAACAACCGTTGCAATCAACTACAGCATATTAAGAGGGTGTTGCTAACTGTCCAAGATGGTGGTCACTTAATCTGAGGACTCCCAGACCTGAGCCCTGTAATCCCGCTGCCAGCACCCAGATTACATAGCATCGGCAGGCAGCACATCTCCTCTCTGGTTCCTGTGAAGTGAAATACTGAGTAAGCTGTCACTGGAAAAGCACAATGGCTGGGAGGTGCTCTGGGCGGTGCCGGTGACCAGAGTTGTAGAAGCAGCCATTTTGCAAAGCGACCATCAGCCCATTTGGCTGGTGGCCGCTGGAGTTCCACAGACAGGCTGGCCAGGATGGAGCTGCAGCTTTAGCAGTGGTCCACAACAAGGACCTTCACAATTGGGCCTCGCAACGACAGCCGGAAGCATGGCAGGCCTGTGAGGTGGGCCTGCCTATGCACCAACTTCAGTGTCCAGCGGTAGCTGGCACTTCTCTATGCCAGGAAGAGCTTGGAAGGACCAGCGCTGGATGAGCATGCCTGGTACAACACTATGCCCATAATTCAGTAATTGGGGAACCCCACTTCCTACTCCCCATGCTGCACTCACTGGGTGGATGAGTGCAGCGGTTGCTGCCATTGCATCAACCACTGCCTGGCCCTCTGGAACCCCTGTGAACCTGTGGAAGTGGGGTGCCTGGAGAGATAGAGCTGGGTGGCACAGCCTGTTGAAGGTGCACCAGGATAAGACAGCGTCTTCACCTCCTTTTTTTCCCATCTGCAGGTGGAGAAGTGTGGCACGGCCTTGGAAAGCCTATGCAAGGATCCTGCTGGCCTACTAGACACAGTGAATGGCCTCCTGAATGCTCCAGCTAGCCATGTGAGCCCCACTTCACCTTTGTACAGTGCCATGCTCCTGATTGCTGTCTGCATTGACTCCTTTCATCTCCTGACTGGGCCCACAGGGATAGCTGGCTACAGGGCCCTTCCGACTGGAGAAATAGACAGCAGCCTCACCCCGGGGAGCTTACATTAGCAGACCTCTGTTGACTCTGTGCAAATAAAATCACACATTCCTAAAAGTACACCATCAGCTGGTGTTGGGTCCTCCAGCATAACGCATTCATCTCAACTGAACCCTGTAGGGATTTGGGTCCACATCCTGTTTCACCCCTCTGGGTTGCATTTTACCAATAGAACTGGGCTGCCAAGAGCTGGTGAATAGGAACCTGTAGAGAGCAGTGCACAGATAGAGTGGATAATGCGGACAATGACCTGGTGAGTGGGGCATTGTCAACTACAGTGAGGGGCTGACTCTACTGGGGTTGTGAGCCCTCGCACTCTGCCTGGATCTACGCTCTTGAACCCCTTGACAGTAGCTATAGTGAAGTGTGGTCCACAGAATTGTCAGCAGTTTCTGCCCCCCCAGACTGTAGTGCTAAATAACCATGGATAGCACCAATCACAAGGCTTTAATAACGGCTCCATACTCGTGCTCTGGATCCTTGCATAAAAGAGCCCAATCATGCACACGCCTGAAGAAACTATCCCCCCCCCAACATCATGGTGGTACAGACTGAGAAACTGGACATTATTTTACAGGAAATACGTGACTCACAAATGTTTTTATAGCAGCGCTTGAGGGTCATCATGTCAGACCTTAGCATTTTAAAGTATGACCAAATTGTCTGAGAGAGTCAAAACAAACGAGGAAACCCTGTCAACTCCTACCCCTGGTTTCTCACCGGTGCCAGCAGATGGATAGACTGCAGGACCATATTGATGCTGCAGAGAGTAGGGTCCACAGAAATAACATCAGGATAGTGGGAGTACCAGAAGGAGTTGAGGGCCGCTAATGCCACTCAATACGTGGAAAACTGGCTCAGCACCACAGTGGCCCAATGGGCTTTTCTGAATGGTTTACAGTAGAGAGAACACAGCAGGTACCACAAAGCAACCAACCACAGGGCCACTGCCCCGACCCATGATGTGTTATGCCGCGACGCTCCCTGCGGCCGCGGGCTCCGGTTACCGCGGCGCGGCACGTTTATTCTGCCGTGGCCGGCGCCCAGGTCGCGGAGAGCACCACAGCCGACGCTCAGGTCGCGGGGGTTGCCGCGGCCCGGGCGGGAGCCATGGAGGCTCCAGGGAGCCGGTCTAGGGGTCGCGGCACTCGCCGCTTGCCCTATTTCAAGTTCTGCCGTAAGGGCAGAAGCGGCAGAGCCTGAGACCCCGAGGGGGTTTAGGCATGGCCGCATCAGCGCAGTTTGCGCTTAACATTTATTTTCCTTGCATGTCCTTTACCTGCCAATCACTTACCGATGTTCCTGGATCAAACCGAACCCTTACACTTGGGGTACTTTATACTTGTCTCTCTTCTTCCCAGCATGCTGACCACTTCCTGTCTGCCCAGCATGCATTGTTAAACACACATACCTCATTCACTATTGTTGTCTTCTCCCCAATCCAAGATGGTGGTGTTCTACTTCCTGTTTCCTATTTCCTGTCCAGGGGTATATAAGGGGATTCCAACTGCTTGTCCATTGCGTTGCAACACTCCTTGGTGGTAGTCACGCTCCGATTGATCTCCTCCTGCGAATCCTGTCTGTTCCTGTCCTGCCTTGTTTTCCAGTCTTCCTGATCCTCGGTCCTAACGCCCTGGTGTCCTCCTTTCATTTCAGGGAGTTCCTGTGGAGGTTATTTACCCTACTGGGGTTTTTCCTCTGGGACTCCTTCTGGAGGGCACGGACTGTAGTGGTTTGCTCATACCAAACAGCACCGTGGCTACTGGAAGGGGTCGCCCCTACCTCGGCCAGAGCAGAACCTACCGGAACAAGGATCGTTCCCCTACGCCTCTCAGCTTCGACGGTAAGACCATTGAAAACCGTGACAGATTGCAACGCCAAAAATTCCAGTTGCAGTCCGGTACTATGGATAACCCAGTGGCAAACACGGAACCTACTAACCAGGACCTACTGGCGACGATACAACAACAGGCTCAAGAACTCCAGCAATTACGTACTGAGAATACTGTTTATCGACAAGCCTTTGCCTCCAGGACCACAGATGTCCCTGCAGTAGCCGCCTCTACACCTCGATTTTCCGGGGATCCCACCACATTAAAAGAATTCCTGGACGCCTTGACGGTGTACTTTGCCTTTCGCCCCTCGCAATTTGTACAAGATAAAACCAAGGTGGGGTATTTGATTAGTGCCTTATCAGGGCCAGCCTTGGCTTGGGCCACACCTCTAGTAACCAGAAACGATCCCTGTCCATCTAATTATTCCACCTTTATCACTACTTTTAAACAGATGTTTGAACGCCCTGGACTCGAGGCGTCAGCAGAAGAGGCTCTTTGCGAAGTCCAACAAGGGAGTCAAGATGTATTACAATACATCACCCGTTTCAGACAATTAGCAGCAGAAACAACCTGGGTGGAACGTACCTTGGTGACACTCTTCCGTAGAGGTCTCAGAGAGGACATCAAAGATGAACTAGTGCATTCTGCCAGAATAGAAAACCTCAAAGGATTGATGGACCAGGCACTAACGATAGAATATCGGTTGAATGAACGAAGAATGGAGAAAAAGAAGAGTTGTTTGCCTTCTCACTCAGTACCATCTCGCCCCTCCGCCCATCGTACCGAGGAAGTCCGTCCTGAATCCAAAGGGAATACCGAGGAAGAGCCCATGCAGATTGACACAGCTCGCGGACCTTTATCCGCCAGTGAAAGGGAACATAGACGAAGGAAGGGGCTTTGTCTATATTGTGGTGCAGCTGGTCACCTAATTCGCGCTTGCCCCATTCGTCCAACCAAGCACTTGGGAAACGCCAACTCCCGTCCTCAGTAAGAAGGGTGAGGACGGGATATCGTGATATACCTTCTATTTGCTCTTCCAGGGAGGAAGGAACTGCTCTTTTTCTCTTACCAGTTACCCTCCAGTTAACTGATGGCCGGGAAGAAAGAACTTTGGCCTTATTGGACTGCGGAGCCAGTGGCCTCTATTTAGATGAAACCTGGGCCAAAGAACGACAGATAACACAAATACCCAAAGAAGTACCAGAACAGGTACATACCGTTGATGGGTCACTCTTGGCCTCTGGACCTGTACAATATACCACCCCTACCTTCTGTTTACAGTTTGGAAAACACCAGGAGATTCTCTCGTTTGACTTAATTTCATCACCACACCACGTCATGATCCTGGGGATTCCATGGCTTACACGGCACAATCCTTACATCAACTGGGAAACGAAAACCATTTCGTTATCCTCCCATTTTTGTCAACACCACTGCTATCCGGCCGGGGATTATTGGTCCCCAAAAAGTCTCTCAACAGCACCTTCTCAGGATCCCATTAATGTCCTACAGGGAGTTCCCAGACATTATCAGGACTATATCGATGTATTCCAGAAGCCAGAAAAGCCTGAATTGCCACCCCACAGAGAATACGACTGTGCCATTCCTTTAGAACCAGACACAGTAGTTCCTTTTGGGCGGATGTACTCTCTCACAGAACCAGAGAAACAAATTTTGAAGGAGTACCTAGATGAGAATCTACAAAGTGGGTTGATAACTCCCTCCTCTTCACCCGCCGGGGCTCCTCTTTTCTTTGTACCAAAGAAAACCAAAGATTTGCGTCCCTGTATTGATTTCAGAGGGTTAAACAGGATCACTATTAAAGACCGGTATCTGTTACCCCTCATAAAGGACATCTTAGAAGCAGTCAGAGGAGCCAAGAGGTTCACCAAGTTGGATCCCCGAGGAGCTTATCATCTACTAAGAATCAGAGAAGGTGATAAGTGGAAGACCGCCTTTAGAACACCTTTTGGTCACTACGAATATAGAGTAATGCCATTCGGACTCACTAATGCCCCGTCCATCTTTCAAAGATTCATGGATTCTATCTTTTCTGATCTTTTGCAACAAACAGTGGTGGTGTATCTTGACGATATCCTAATCTATTCGGTTCATCCAGAGGAACATTCCAAGCACGTTCGCCAAGTCTTAGAGAGACTCCGACAACATCATTTGTTCTGTAAGCCTGAAAAATGCGAGTTTGATCAGATAGAAGTAAAATACCTGGGATACTGTATAAACCAGACCGGAGTTGCCATGGACTCAGACAAAGTACAGGCTATATTGAATTGGCCATCTCCTTCTTCCATCAAGGAGACTCAATGTTTTCTGGGACTAGCCAACTTCTACCGACAGTTCATAGCAGACTTTGCCCAGAGAACCAGTTTCATTACTCAAACCCTCAAAAAGGAACATCTAAAGAAAGGTTTTTGTTGGACACCAGGCGCTGAGTCAGCCTTTCAGGACTTAAAGAAAGCCTTTATTCAAGCCCCTATTCTTCGACACCCAGACACCAGCAAACAATTCATTGTTGTCACAGACGCCTCAGAAAGAGCCATTGGGGCTGCCTTGTTACAAAAACAAGACGATGATGACCTAGAACACCCTGTATTTTATCTATGACACATTCTATCTGATTCTGAGCGAAACTATTCCGTGCTAGAACGCGAATTACTCGCCTAAAAAGTCGCGTGCACCGAATGGAGACACTTTTTGATGGGATCAAAGGAACCCTTTGAAGCCCGGACCGATCACAGAAATCTACAGTGCTTAAGAAACTTTCAGTGCCAAAATAGCCGGCAGGCTCGATGGGCCTTCTTCTTCAGCCAATATGACTTCTATATCACCTACATCCCTGGTTCCCAGAACATCCTAGCGGATGCCCTGTCCCGACGTTACCCTGGGTGCGGTGATTCCGCGGTTCAAAACTTATTTGACAACAATAAAATCATAGGGGTAGCACAGACTTTTTTAGATCAAGTCAAGTCCGAATATGCCCGTCTACACAAAACAGAACTAAAAAAGTTACGTCCGCAGCTGCACACAGATCATGACTATTATTATCGTGATAAGGCCCTGTTTTTACCCACTAAAGCAGTGCAAATCGAAGCTTTACGCATGTGCCATGACTCCCCTATCACAGGTCATCGAGGAATGAAAGCCACTCAAGATCTTTTGCTTCGCTCTTTCTGGTGGCCAACTCTCAAGGCTGACACTGAGGCATATGTGTTATCCTGTCCTACGTGTGCTCAAGCCAAGACACCCCGAACCAGACCTGTGGGGTTACTTCGCCCATTACCTGTTCCCCCAGGCCCATGGCATACCATATCCACCGATTTTATGTGCGCATTACCTTCCTCAATGGGAAACCACGTCATAATGGTAACTGTGGACTCCTTCACCAAGATGGCCCACTTCACGGCCTTGAGAAAGTTATCAACGGCAAAGGAGTTAAGTCAGATCTTTACTCAAGAAATCTTCAGGCTACATGGGTTACCCCAAGTTATTATATCGGACAGGGGTCCTCAATATATCTCCCGATTCTGGAATCAATTCTGCAAGACCTTGGGGATCCAGGTGGCCTTATCATCCGGGTTCCACCCTCAAACCAATGGACAAACGGAACGACTCAATCAGGGTCTCGAACAGTACTTACGTAGCTTCTGTAACGCTACACAAAGTAATTGGGCTCCCTACCTACCGCTTGCAGAATTCTCCTATAACAACTCTCTACACAGTGCCTCTAAGGTCTCTCCTTTCTATGGCTCTTACGGTTTCCATCCCAGGGCCTTCCCAACTCCCCGGAGAGACAACTCCAATCTTCCCGCCACCTCCTCCTACGTTCGACAGCTACGGGGTATACAACAAATTATCCATTCCAACCTTGTGTCCTCCAAGTCCCGCATGAAGAAGATAGCAGATAGGAGACGGTGTGCGGCTCCTCTATATCAGGTCCATGATAAGGTCTGGCTCTCCTCTAGATTCCTACCTCTCCGACTCACCCAAAACAAATTCAAACCCCGCTTTTATGGTCCCTTTCTAATTCTCAAAAAAATCAAACCAGTGTCTGTGCATCTTCGCCTACCTCGTACATGGAAGATCCACCCGGTATTTCATGTCTCGCAATTGAAACCTTACCGTCCTGATCTTTTTCATAGGCAGTTGCCCTGTCCCCCTCCTCTGTTGGTTGACAATGTGCCTGAGTACGAAGTTCAGGAGGTCTGTGACTCTCGGTTTTTCCATGGGCGCCTCCAATACCTTATTCATTGGAAGGGATACCCTTTGAGTGAGTGTTCCTGGGAGGATGCCTCTTCAGTCCATGCTCCTCTTTTGCTCTGCCGCTTTTTTCGGCTCTTCCCTCACAAACCCGGGGCCTCGGGGGGGGCATACTGTTATGCTGCGACGCTCCCCGCGGCCGCGGGCTCCGGTTAACGCGGCGCGGCACGTTTATTCTGCCGTGGCCGCGCCCGGGTTGCGGAGAGCGCCGCGGCCGACGCTCAGGTCGCGGGGGTTGCCGCGGCCCGGGCGGGAGCCATGGAGGCTCCAGGGAGCCGGTCTAGGGGTCGCGGCTCTCGCCGCTTGCCCTATTTCAAGTTCTGCCGTAAGGGCAGAAGCGGCAGAGCCTGAGACCCCGAGGGGGTTCAGGCATGGCCGCATCAGCGCAGTTTGCGCTTAACATTTATTTTCCTTGCATGTCCTTTACCTGCCAATCACTTACCGATGTTCCTGGATCAAACCGAACCCTTACACTTGGGGTACTTTATACTTGTCTCTCTTCTTCCCAGCATGCTGACCAATTCCTGTCTGCCCAGCATGCATTGTTAAACACACATACCTCATTCACTATTGTTGTCTTCTCCCCAATCCAAGATGGTGGTGTTCTACTTCCTGTTTCCTACTTCCTGTCCAGGGGTATATAAGGGGATTCCAACTGCTTGTCCATTGCGTTGCAACACTCCTTGGTGGTAGTCACGCTCTGATTGATCTCCTCCTGCGAATCCTGTCTGTTCCTGTCCTGCCTTGTTTTCCAGTCTTCCTGATCCTCGGTCCTAACGCCCTGGTGTCCTCCTTTCATTTCAGGGAGTTCCTGTGGAGGTTTTTTACCCTACTGGGGTTTTTCCTCTGGGACTCCTTCTGGAGGGCACGGACTGTAGTGGTTTGCTCATACCAAACAGCACCGTGGCTACTGGAAGGGGTCTCCCCTACCTCGGCCAGAGCAGAACCTACCGGAACAAGGATCGTTCCCCTACGCCTCTCAGCTTCGACGGTAAGACCATTGAAAACCGTGACATGATGGCTAGGATCCTCAATTTTAAAGATTGAGACATGTTGTTACATACAGCACAAGAAAAAGCACCCATTCTGCTGGAAAACACCAGAATCTCCTTGTTTCCAGATGACAGAATAGTGATCCAGTGGAAACACTCTTCATTTCAGGAAGTTAAAAAACAGCTGAGATCTGTGGGTCTTCAATATGTTTTATTGTTCCCCGCTAGAATAAAGGTGAAATATGGATCATGTACCCTTTTCTTTGACACTCTGGAAGGAACTTTAGATTGGTTGGAACTTAATTTTCCAGACTCACAGGAACAGCGCATAACCCAACCTGTACCTCCCAATCCTCAACTAAATCAGAGGAGAAGGCGCCATCCTCCCACACAGATTGGTCTGAATTCCGGCCCATCCCCACAACAAGTCCAGGAGGGACAATGAACAGGGATTCATCTCAGCATCTTCCCTAAGACTTAATACCAACCAAGTTAGTCCCTACACATCACAAGATAGTAACTCGGATTTGGAGTCAACCAGTAGCAAGTCACTTTTCCTGTTAACTATCATGCCGTTGACACATGACTTGTAGCCTAGATGTTATACGATAAACACATGATTGGCTTAATAAATCTTTCCTTCTAGGAGAAGACTCAAAACTGAGCCCCCTTTGCGTAGGCAAATATATTCACTGTCATTTTGTTATGGTTGGTTTTCAAGTTGTGTTGAGCAGTTCAGAAACGGTGGACCAAGTATTGGGGGGTAACTGTTGGTTGTTTGCCACTGGCACCTGCCTCCCCATCCAAAGAAGTTGTGGTACACCTATGAAGGGAGGTAACAATACATAGGGGGGACTGGCCATCACACTAGTGCAGCCTATGACAACAATTGCAAATAAAGATAATCATGTGGTCTAGGATCCGTTCACAGAGGCACTGAGATTCAGCAAACATTATTAGATGTCCTGCCCACATCACATTTCAGCAAAAAACTCACTTTTCCATGCACAAGGCCCACAATTACACAGAAAATGAAAGGAAAATTGTTTCATACCTCCTATTCTGCCTTTGCCAGGGGTGAAGCTATATAGCTCCGAGCTGGGGATCCATTCGCAATAATTGGCATGAAAATAGATACACAAGGGGCACTACGTCTTGCTCAGGGGCAAGTTGGATGGAGAGCATGTCCTGCTGGGATGCATATATGGACCTAACACAGAACTGGAGGTCCCCCAATCACATCTATCCACTCTGTTGGCAGAGTGGTCAGCAAATCCCTGGGTGTTGGGTGGAGATTTGAATGCAGTATTAGGTAGCACACTAGATAGATCACATCCTCCCCTGTCAGGCACTGCATCTATTCACCAGCATAAGGCCCTGCAACAATGGGTTAGGGTCTCTCTGACGTTTGATGTGGGTGAAATATGACCATGCGAGAAAACACATTGCATTCCCACCCACACACATTGCATTCCCCCCTCGACAGGTTCCGCTGCCTCACAATTCTCTTGCCCAATATGACGCAGGCCACTCATTTGGGTAAGACATCTTCAGATCATAACACTGTAGAAATAATGCTGACTTGCGGAAGATTGCCAACTCCCATACCCACATGGTCTTTGAGACCAGACTTAGAAGATGTGGTTTTCAGGGAGATGCTGGCTCATACTATCAACAACTATTTTACTGAGAACGAGGGTACTCCCTCTTCTTTGCAAAAGAGGAATGGGAAGCGTTGTGTAGGGGGTGGTTGGTGGATGGGCCGTGGGCAGCGTGCAGCATGTATGCTGGGCAATGTGTGTATGTAAGGGGATGGGAAGGGCTATGGTGGTCCATGAGTGTAACAGCCAGGATGGTCTAACTAATACCTTTTCCCTGTGTATATTTTGTCTGCAGGTCAGCGCCCATCAAAAGAAGGGTATATGGCGGCCATCGCCAAGGACGTCCGGACCCTAGGGGTCTACAGCAGGCAGAGCACCCACTGTCAGAAACAGTGGGAGGACCTGAGGTGCTGGGCACGGAAGACAATGGAGGCCCAGCTGGGGAGGGCCTCCCAACGAGGAAGGGGTGCCCGTCGAACCCTGAACCCCCTGATGGCCTGCATACTGGCAGTGGCCCACCCGGAGCTGGATGGGCGCTTGAGGGCATCACAGCAGCCACAAGGGGGTGAGTACAGTGCCGATCATTACTATCTGCGTTTCGTGGGGTGGTCTCTGGGTGGGGGATGTGTGTCTGTGGGTGCCACTAGGCCAGGCCTGACATTGCAGAGTAGGTTCCATGTTGGGCAGGGATCTGTTGTGAAATTCCTCCAAGCCAACTAGTATCCATCCAATGCTGGGCAGGGCTGTGTGGGTTCCAGGTATGCTGCAGTTGGCGGTATTTGTCCCTGGTGACTAGCATTGTTCCTGGTAGTGCATTGAATAGTGAGTAGGGCTGTTCCCTGTGTGTGCGAGTGCTGTGTACCCCAACGGTGGTGTTGGTGCAGCCATTGTCTCTCCCCCCCTTTTTGTTTTGTCATCCTGTCCTTATGTGCATTAGCATCACCTGGCCGAGGAGCAGAGGCACCGGCGACGGACAGTCTGTAGTTCTGTGTCCATGGGCTGTTGTGCGGCCTGTCCCCTGCAAATCCTGTGGGTATGACACCCACCTGAGAAACTGTGACCTTGCACTCCCCAAGATCTGCATCACGGGGCTCGATGCCCCCTCCAGAACCAGTGGGTATGACACCCACTCACCCCATCCTCTCCAAAATGAAGATCAGAGGGCACAATGCCCCCTCCGGAGCCAGTGGTAAAGACACCTACTTATCCCATCCTCTCCGGGATGACGATCACAGGGCACGATGCCCCCTCCAGAACCAGTGGGTATGGCACCCACTCACCCCATCCTTTCCAGGATGAAGATCACAGGGTACGATGCCCCCTCCAGAGCCAGTGAGTATGGCACCCATTCACCCCATCCTCTCCAGGATGAAGATCACTGGGCACGGTGCCCCCTCCAGAACCAGTGCTGAAGATACCTTCTGACACCATTCTCTCCTGGATGAAGATCACAGGGCACAATGCCCCCTCCAGAACCAGTGAGTATGGCACCCACTCACCCTATCCTCTCCAGGATGAAGATCACAGGGCACAATGCCCCCTCCAGAACCAGTGGGTATGGTACCCACTCACCCCATCCTCTCCAGGATGATGATCACAGGGCACAATGCCCCCTCCAGCACCAGTGGTAAAGAAACCCACTCACCCCATCCTCTCCAGGATGAAGATCACAGGGCACAATGTCCCCCTCCAGAACCAGTGAGTATGGCACCCACTCACCCCATCCTCTCCAGGATAAAGATCACAGGGCACGATGCCCCCTCCAAAACCATTGAGTATGGCACCCACTCACCCCATCCTCTCCAGGATGAAGATCACAGGGCACAATGCCCCCTCCAGAACCAGTGGTAAAGACACCCATTCACCCCATCCTCTCCAGGATGAAGATCACAGGGCACAATGCCCCCTCCAGAACCAGTGGTAAAGACACCCACTTGAGAGACTGTGGCCTTGCACTCCCCAGGACCAGGCACAGCACATGTTGCCCCCTCAAGAGCCAGTGGCCAAGTCACCTACTTGAGAGACTGTGTGCTTGCACTCCCCAGGACCAAGCACAGGGCATGTTGCCCCCTCCAGGACCAGTGGTTTTGTTTCATCTGCCGGCTGAGGTGCCCCCCATTCCCTGTCCCCCTGAGGTGCCTGCCTATTTTCGAACTGATGACCCTGCAGTGTTCTCTCCGTGTTGTTGCAAGAATCAAGTGGGGCCTTGGACTTTGTAATGTGGTCCTGTGGCTCACACACATTAAGGACTGGGCAGTGTCCCTTGTTTGTTCATATGTATATACTTTTAGATTGAATTTTCGTAGTTCTACTTTATTTATATTATTACATTCACTTGCATCTAGTCCTGTGGTCTTTGCATTATTCCTGAGGGTTATGGGGTATATATGTTATGTTACTGCATCTGCTTGTTTGTATGGTGTTGGGGGTGGGGGTGTTGCTTGTTGCGTGTGTGGTCACTCCCCCCCCCCCACCCAGTGTGCTAGGTGGCTGTACTCACGTGGTCATCTTTGCAGTCGTTGGTGTTCGTGGCGGAGCAGGATGTAGAAAATCATGGGGAAGTTCTGCAGTTTGGGCTCCATGGGGGCATGGTTCTTCCTTGAGTCTCCAATGGTGAGTCGTTTCCCTTCAGTGCAGTGGTTCTGCCAAGCTTTTGATGTCATTTGTACCGTCATGGTAAAGGTGGCAGATTGGCCTGTCATAATACAGTGGGCGGAACATTGGCTTCCTCCTGGCTGTTGGTGGCTACCGCCGTGGTGCCTGTTGATTCCGCCCTGGCGGTCGTGTGGTAAAATGGCTGTCTATTTGAGTTGTCACCGCCATGGTCATAATTTGGCGGTATTTACCACCACCCTGTTGGCAGTATTACCACCGCTTTATCACCGACCGCCAGGATTGTAATGAGGGCCTAAATCTTAGTAAAGTGCTTAGAAACCCAATAGCTCCAACTAGGGCTATAACAGTTTCTTAACAGTCATTCCCAACAGTCCGACACCATTCACGAGGGAGTGTGGACCAGTTACGAAGCTGCACCGACCCCAATTACAGTACCTTGGAAAAAGATGAAGAAACAAAGACGTTGCACGGGGAGGTGAGGCATTAAGCCAGTTCAGAATTGGTTCCTTACTGCTACTAGGGAGGTGAGGCACTGGTTCCTTACTGCCAGGCAGGGGAGGTGAGGCGCCAGTTCCTTACAGTTGCTGGGGAGGTGATGTGGTGGAGACCCATCGGTTCCTTACAACCAGGCGGGTTTGATGAATCCAGCAGGTCATGATGCAAGGTGTCAACTCTGCGGTGTCCTAATCACATCAGGGGGCCACAGGTGCTGTAGTGGAATCGGGTGTCACAGATGTTGGTGACACGGCACTCGCGACTCACGCTATGGCTGGGCTTCTGCAGCACTGTGGTGGCATTGGGCCTGCGGTGGAGGTCGCGGTCGGTACACTTAGCGAGGAACATGTTTCCAATGCAGGCAGCAGTGTGAA